>NC_060274.1:32266679-32584590 GCF_021613505.1 Equus quagga
AGTGACCATTGCAGTCCACCTGAGAGATGACAGTGGCTTGGACTAAGATGGCAGGAGTGGAAAGAGAATGAAATGTGCAGATCTGAGATATTTGGAAGTAGAGTCAATAGGACTGTTGAGAAAGAAGAAGTGTGTGGAAGGGTAGAGGGAGGTTCATGACGGCCATGAGGAGAAGAATAGCATCAATGGTGATTCTTAGGCTTTGGCCTTAACTCCTGGGTGGTTCCATTAAGTGAGTTGTGGAAAACTTCAGAAAGAGAGATTTAGGGGGTCAAATCAAGAGTTCAATTTGGGCAATTTAAGCTTGAGATTGCTATTAGACAATTATGAGATTACCTGCTTAGCTATGAGATTTTCACTACCACCTGGATTTCTCCTTCCTATGGCCTGATGCCTAAAGGGATACCTCGTTCCAAATGTTTCCATAATTGGGAATAAATTTGTGCCCTTATTCATTCTTCAGATTTGTTTCTGGATTTTTCTGGCCACTTGTTTTCAGACAAGTCTTTGCAGCTCCCAGTTTCCCCAGCTCCATCCTGCCTGGTGCTGGTTTCCTGTCCCCAGAGTGAGCTCTGACCCTGCGCTTCTGTAGTCACAGGATAGCTTGGGACAAGTCTACACCAACCAAGGTGTAGAAGATAGACAAATCATTTTATCAAATGAAACAAGATCTTGGAAATTTTTGTTTTCTATAATTTTACTCTTTTCGTGTTGTCCATTTATCGGGTATAAGCAAAGAAATACAATACATTTTTAGAAAGTGGCCAAACACTAAATAAATATTAGTAAGTTGGATATTTATTATCGATATTTTCTTATTTTGAGAATCAATATCTATTGCAAATAAAAAGAGAAGCAAAAGAGAAACTACTACATTCTTCATGTTAAAAGTACCTTACGGGTATTTCCACAGTCCTAGAGCTGGTCCAGAAATAGTTCCATCAGGTTGCTCAAGGCTGAGCAAACTATAGAGGACTAGGAAACACTAACTAAACTGACAAGCAACAGATTGGTGTCTTCGAGGGAAAATTTAATAAATTGCAGTGTGAAATAAACCTGACTTGACAATGGATCCTGTTGTCTGTATAGCAGGTTCCGTCTGAAAACCAGTTTACATGTCAATAATTTGCTTGGGAGGTACAGAATAAGACATAGAGCATTAGATGCTCTCAAAGTATATCTTCTTTAAGCCATCTGAGTCTGAGAAATTAGCTTTCGTTCTTCTGGGGATATTTCTGTCAAGGTTAGGGCAGTTGGTCTTCTAGAGTCAAAGCAGCCTCCTCCTAGATAGTATTGGGAAAGAGTGACAAATTCCACAGGTACCATTTCGATGTGCCAGGCAAGTTACAACACAACTGGAGAGGGAGAACAGTTTCATTTTACATTAGTGACATTTGAGCCATGTCTTCTTGACACAGGGGTTGGTCATTTTCCAACTCTACCAACAACCTATTTGTAAGCTGTCTCTTCAACTTGTGGTGTTATGATGACATTGCTTCTGTTTCACTTGCGGAAGATGATCGTTTCCTTATTCTCTTCCCACATTCCAGATATTCTGGTGTAGTCCTTCCTACGCCAACAATATTCAAGTTTTAAGAATGACTTTCAAGCTGTGTGCCAGAACCATTCCATTTACTAGGAATTCACAACGTTCTTCGCACTGAACTTATTCAAACTGATAATTGATGTGTGTGAATCTACTGAAATGTAATAACTTACATAATGTGGAAGCACATAAACGCTCCCTGGGCCTTGAGTTCCGATTAGTATATGGATATATGTTAAAAAATCAAAAAGGAAATACTTTTATAGAGATCACACATTCATTCCAATTATTTTTACACATTTAGAAAAAGTTTGTATTATTTTTGATCTTGTGACAAAGGCAGTGCTGACAGAGATATAAAAGTGGTCAGCTGGAATATTATGCAACATCTTGATCATATAACTCATTGATCATTTGTTCATGACTTTTAAATTTTTTTAATTAAAGTATTGAACACATAAGTTATCCTGAATATTTATAGAATTCAGAAGTATATAGAGTGAAAAGTGTAAGTTGATTTTTATGTTCTGGTTTGCTATGAATTTCTGTTTTTGAAACATAAATAGGCATTTATTTTCTAAATAGATTTTTCTAAAATACTATTTTGGTATCTTACCGAAGTGATCACATGGCTGTCCTCCCTTAGTATTTCAGTGTAAAAATTGCATAGAATGATTTCCTAGTGTTGAACTGACCTTGTTTACCTAGGATAAACCCTCCTTCTTCATGTTGCATTATTCTTTAATATTTCGCTCTATTCAGCTTGTTAATATTATACTTAGGACTTTCACAGGTTTGTTCAGTAATTATATTAGCATAGAGTTTTCTTTTCTTTTTTTGTATTACACTCTTGCCTGGTTTTAAGATTAGGGTGATAATAGTCACAAAGAATGAGCTGAGAAGCTTTGCATCTTTTCCTATGTTCTAGAAAAGTTTGTGCAACATAACAGTTTCTTGTGAGACTTCTTCTGTGAAAGGACTTGGCCTAGCGTACTTCTTTTGTTTGATCTTTTCTTTTTAATAGGTTTTTGATTATTGAGAATTTCAAATATATAGAAAAGTAGAGAGTATGACACGAAGAAACTCAATGAACCCATCATCCAGTTGAGTTGTTGAGTTGGTCAGCAATGACCAACTCAGGCTCCATCTTGTTAAATCTATTATTTTCAATATTATTTTGAAGCAAATCATAGATACTACACCATTGCATGTGTAAGTATTCCAATAGGGATCTAAAAGATAAATGCTCTTTATTAAAATGTGTCTGCAACACCATTATCAAATAAATAACAATACTTCTGTAATAAAAAAAATCAGATCAGTGCTCGAATTTTCAGTTGTCTCATGAACCATATTTTACAATTTGTTTAAATCACAAATAAAGTCAACATATTACAATTGGTTGATGCATTTTGAAGTTTGTTTCAATCTATGAGTTTTTCTTTTATAGCTTTTATTTCCTTGCAATTTACTTGTTGAGGAAATTAGATTGTGGCGTGGTTTCCTATGACCCGAATCAGTGTTATCCAATAGAATAAAATGAAAGCCACATGTGTAACTTTAACTTTCCTAGTAGCCACAATAAGAAATGTAAAAAGATACAGGTAGAATATACTTAATATATTTTATTTAATCTAGTATACCCACAATATTATCATTTCGACATGTAATCAATATAACAAATTATTAAGGAGATATTTTATATTCTTTTTTTGGATACAAATCCAGTGTGTATTTTATCCTTACACCACATCTTAATTTTGACTAGGTGAGTTTCAGGTGCTCAGTCACCACATGTGGCTGGCAGCTGTGGTCCCGGACACCACAGGTCTGGATTTTGCTGCATGCCTTTCTGCGGTGTAGTTTCACATCTTCTTCTAGACTCTGTATACCCTGTAAATTGGTAGTTCCTGTAAATCTAGAAACTTGATCTTTAGTTGTTTTATTTTGGTTTTTTGCAAGACTGTCTCATAGGTGGTATATTCTTCCATCAGGGGGCACATGTGTCTAGTTGTCACTCCTTTTGTCATGATGGCAGCCATTGATACTTAATGCTTAGATCTATTAATTCATTTGGGGTTATACCGTGATGGTATTCCATCACTCCTTTGCATCTATCAGCAGAAATATGTCTATAAAGGGAAACTCCCTAACATAAAGTATTTGAGTATCTGGGTATATAGTTCACACAAGAAAAGCAGAATAAATGCTTGAGTCTTTCTTCTTTATTTACTAGTTTTCAAAATAATGAGTTGATTTTCTAATATCCTCCAAATTAGATCAGTAAGTTTTATTATTATCTGTTCTAGTTATCCATTGCGACATAAAACACTCACGCTTGAACTTACAAACTTTTTCTCTCTCTATTTCTGTGGGTCAGGAATTCAGGAAGGACTTGGCTGTGCTTTGGCTCGAGGTCTCCCTGCAGTCAGATGGAGGCTGGAGCTGAATCAGTAGGGGGCTGGCACAGCTGAGGGCTGGCTGGGCGTTCCTCTCTTTTCTTGTCGTCAGGGCTTTTTCTTGGGGTCACTCTACATGAGCCGGTATGGGCTCCTCACAACGTGTCAACCTGAAGGCAGCCAGACTGCCTACACAGTGGCTGAAGGCTTCCAGAGTGAATATTTTAGCGAGCAAGGTGGAAAGCTGCATTGCCTTTTATGCCCTAGCCTCAGAAGTCACACACTGTTAATTCCACCATCCTCTCCCTCACGAGAGTGATGGCCTTCTGGTCATGTATTGCTTATCTACTGCCACATAATGATGTGACCCAAGTTTAGCAGCTGAAAACAACATGCATCTATTATCTCCCACTTGTGGGTCAGAAGTCTGGGCATGGCTTAGCCAGGTCCTCGGGATCATGGTCTTACAATGCTATAATTAAGGAATTGGCCAGGGTTTTGGTCTCATAAGAAGCTCGATTGAAGCAGGATCCACTTTCAAGCTCATATGGCTGTTGGCAGCAGTTCATTTTCATGGACTGACTGTTGGACTGAGGATCTCAGTTTCTTGCTGGCTGTTGGCTGGAGGCCACCCTTATGTCTTGTCACACGGACCTTCCCTGTATGGCTGCCTGCTTTCTCAAAGCCAGCAAGGGAGAGTCTCCTAACAAGATGAGTTGCAATCTTATGGAACGCAGCCAGGTATGTGTAATCATGTCCATCTTTGTCACCTTTGCCATATTCTGTCAGTTGGACGCAAGCCTGGTTCCCACTCCCACTCAAGGGATGTTGATCACACAAGGGCACTTTGGCTTTCTTTCAATTCCCAGAATATGCCATGATATGTTCTGTGCCAGGGCATTTGCGTAAATTCTTCTTCTTCTCCAAACAGCCTTTTCTTCTCCCCAAGTTTACCTAGTTAATTCCTATTCCTCTTGCAGATTTAAACTCTATCCGAATTGCTCTCTTGGTTTCTTGGGAGAGATTTGGGGAGATTTAAAACTATGCTGCCATTGTCTTCTTCCCCCAGAGCATTTTTTTAACAGCAAATTTTTGGATTCCTTCTAGATTTCTTCTGTGGTTTTTCATCTATTCAGCTTCTCTCTCTCTCTGTCTCTCTGTTTCTATCTCTCTTTAAAAGTTTTATGATGTCTATTTTCCAACAAGATCATCCACTTCGTAGAACTATTGGTCTTTAGTAGTCTCCAAACGTTAAAGTTAAAACAAATCTCCTTCATCTCTATAGCTGTCTCCCTTCCTAATGTGGTTTATTTGTTGTTTCTCTTTTATCATAGTCAGACTTGCCAAACATCTGCTGGTTCATTGCTCTTTCAAGGAAATAACTTGTAATTTTACTGAACAAGTCATATTTTCTATTTAATAAACTTTTGATATTAGTATTTTATTAATTACTTGCTTTTACTTTGTTTGAGTTATTTTGTTTTTCTTTTTCTAGTCTCTTGAGTTATTTTGTTCTTAATCTTTCTTGATTTTTAATATATAATTTAAGTTGATACATTATCCCCTGAGTATTACTTTGGATATACTACTTAAGTTTAGATAATTATTTCTCATTTTTCATTTATTTAAAAACAGTTTGTAATTTTAGTTTTAATTTCCTCTTTAAGAGTTTTTCAGAAATATTTTTCATTATCTTGTTAATTTCTAATTTTATTTTATTGAGATCAGAGAATCAAGACTATAATTTTTGCTTTCAAGAATTGTTTGGAATTTGAGATATTTCTCTTTGACTTGATTTATGTTCCATTTTTGTAGTTATTCCATTGATGCTTGAAAACAACACACATACTCTTTTTTTTTTTTGAGGGGAGTTAAATATATATTAGATCAAGTTTGTTAATTATATTATTCAAATCTTTACATTCTTTCTGAAGTTCTGTTTACTTGATCTCTCAATTTCAAATATATATATATATGTATTTGTCTCCTACTATGTTTATACATTTGTCAATTTCTTTTTGTATTGTATTTTCAATTTATACTTTAAAAGTTTTGTCATGTAAAAGTTTTGACTGTTCTATTTTTGAAGATTGTTCTTTTCATCAATATAAAATATTCCTCTTTTTCCATTTAATGATTTTTCATCTTGAAATTTATTTCATGTGAGATTAATATTACCATATTTGCTTTCTTCTTATTAGCATTTACTTTGAATATCTTTTTTCCTAAATTTTATTTCAGTTATTTGGAGTCATTTTGTTTTAGATATGTCTCTTATAAAAAGCATATGATTGGATTTTAAAAAAATAGAGTGTTTTTCTGTCTATTGATAGAGGAACTTACTCCATTCATATGGTTGGATCATATCCTGACATTTTCTTTTATGTTTCCCATCCACTATTCTGTCTTGTTGATTTTTCTCTTCTCTCTGAAGAGCAAGAGAAAATCGTACAAGTTCCCAGAGAAAAAAGAGAGATTGCTTACAAAAGAATAAGAAGCAGAATGTCAATGGACTTTGCATCATAAGCACAGGATACTCAAAGACAATAGAACAGTGTCTCTGGTTCTGAGTGAAAACTGTTTTTACACTGGAATTCTATAGTCAGCCAAATGTGACTGCATTCAAATGTGAGAGGGGGGAAAAAAGATGTTTCTGAACATGTCACAATTCTACAGGACTTGAGAAATGCCTCTGCTGTCCACCGCTCAGTACCGGAGTCAGGGAGACCATGCTGAAGTGGGGACTCCTCTGGTCCAGCTCTTTCTGCTGCACGCAGTCTTTCGTATTCTTGCCCAGTCGTGCTCCTTGTATTTGTGGATCCTGAGCTTGCAACAGAGGTCAGCAAACTATGGCCCTCAGGCCAAACCCACTCTGCCACCTGTCTTTGCAAATAAAGTTGTATTGGAACGTAGTCATATTCGTTCATTTACATATCCATGGCTGCTTTCACCCTACAATGGCAGAGTTGAATGATTGCTACAGAGACTGCATGACTCAGAAAACCTAAAATCAGGGCCAGGACTAGGGTGTGGAAAGAGAGGCACTTAGGGTACACATTAAAGTGGTGCTCCTCTTTAAGACTGACCTTGAACTTGCATGACCCTGAGCATCAGCGTCGTCTTAAATTTTGCTCATTAGCCACTTCTCTAGCCTCGCTCTATTCTTCACCCTGACTAAAACATTTACTATGCGTCCCTTAATAGAAATTGTTCCCCTGGTTTAGAGTATTTCTGAAATTGTTTGTATTTCTGGGATAGTTTTCTGCTTATGATACGAACCATGCTTTTCTACTTTCTGCTCTCTCTGTCAATCTGATCATAATACTTCTTATTTGTGATTCATTATTTAAAAAAAAAAATTTGTAGGTATTTTGGGTAGAAGGGGAGGTAGACCTATTTTACAGAAAAATCTATTAATGATTCAGTCTAAAATATAGCATTTTAATGTAAACTGCTATTCTTCTCTTGTTCCATTTTTCCCCCCAGTTTTCTTGTAAAATCTGTTATTGGAAGGTTTATCTTTTCAGATAAAATCTGACAGCACTGCAGAGGACGTGGCATAGAATCATATATCCTTTCCCAACCACCTTTTGGTCCACTTCCTAAAAGGTTAGTAAATAAGTCACTGGAAGTTTTATTCATATTGATTTTTTTCCTCCTCTGAGTCCTTTTATATTTATTACATGAGGCATAGAATTAATATCTTTCTTTACCTCTTATTGCCTGCCTTGCACAGTAAAACACCATTACTGACTTGTTTATTTATTTGGCATCTACTTTGTGCCAAGTGCTGTTCTAGGTGCTGGGGCTACGATGGGAATGGAAAAACCAATGCAGCTTCCGCTCTCATGGAGTTTACAGTCTAGTTGGGGAGCCAGAGGTTGATCAAATATTGAAGTATGAACTCTGGTAAGAGATGTGAAAGAAAGATCCATGAGGCTGCAACAATGTCAAAAAGTGGTCTTGACCCGGGCTGGTAGTTCTGCAAATGCTTCCCTGAGAACGTGATGTTTGAGTTGAAATCTGCAGGAGGAGTAGGAATTAACCAGGTAAACTTGGGGAGAAGAAAGGAGCATTTGGGGGAGAAAGAACACTTCATGCAGATGCCTTGAGGCAGGACTCAGCATGGTACATTCTGGAAATTGGAAGAAGGTCAAAGTGATCAGAGGTGTGATAGTCACTCCCATGAGGGAGAGTATTGAGAAATGAGGCTAGAAAAGGGAGGTAGGGGTCACATTATACATGATATGAATTTGGGTCCTAATATTTAGAGCAATTGGAATCTACTGACAGGCTTTTGAGCAGGGAAATGACGTGATCATATTTAGGTTAAATTAAACAAAAATCAGTTTGCCAACAGAGTAGAAAATTGGATGGAGGGTATGAGGTGACAATTAAGAGGCTGTTATTGTGGTCCAGGTGAGAGCTGGGGGTAGATTGGACTATGGTGATAAGAGAGGAGATAAAAGGAAATTGACTGATTCAAGAGCTATTCAGAAGGTAGCGTGAACAATTGTTTGTGATGGTTTGGATATGGGGAATGAGCAAGTGGTGGGTGGGAGGATGACTCCCAAGCTTCCGGCCTGCTCAGTTGAATGGATTTTGGAACCGTTTACTGAAATAAAATCATCGTAGAGGAACTAAGTTAGGGGGATAGATCACGTGTTTGATTTGGGATGTTTCGGTGTGAACTGCCTCTGATATGTGCAAACAAAGATTTCATGTAGCCGTCTTGGTCCAGAGCTCAAAGGAAAGGTCCAGAGTAGATGGAGATTTAAGATAGAGGCTATTTAAGCTGCGGGTGTGTTTGAGATTGACTAAGGAGGTAGGCTAGAGAGCCTACAAGTGAGCCTGGAGGGACTTACAGGCAGCGTAGAAGAGGATGAGCCAAAAAAAAGGATGAAGAAGTAGCAGCCACAAATGAAAGAGGGAAACCAGAAGAGCACAGTATCATGGAAGCCAAAGGATAAGAGTGTTTAAAGAAGGGATTGGCCATCAATGGGGCTACCAAGAGAAGGCGAGGACCAAAATATTCATCGAGTCTGGTGACAGGAAAATTATTAGTGATCTTTGTGAAGATAGTTTCACAGTTTGGTAAGAGAAAAATCCAGATGGGAATACATGGAGAAATAGGTGGGAGGTGAGGAAACGGTGTCAGCAAGTGTAAGCAATCTTTGATGAGTTTGGCGATGAAGAGGAGACTCCAGAAAGGGAAGTGAATTTAAAGTATTTTCTTCTTCTTTTCTTGCTTTCCTTCTTTATTTTTAATGTGAGAAAACTGAGTATGTTTAAAGGGATTCAGAAGAGACCCATAAGCTAAAGATCCCGGAGAGAAAGGAAATAGTGAAAAAATTAAGATTCCTGAAACGGACAGGAGATCGTGGGATCCAGAAGACAGTGAGCCCTGGAGGCCTTGGAAAGCCATTGACCTCTCAGAGTCCCACGTCCTCTCAGTGCTGAGGCCGGTTACGTCTTCCAAAGCACCGTTCAGGTGGATGTATGTTGAAGACTGCTTTTTGTTTCTTGTTTTTGGCTCAGTGAATGATCATGAAATGGAGCAGGACCATTTAGGTCATTTGCTCTTGACGTTATCCTAACATTATGGACACAGCCTTTTTCTTCTTAAAATACATTTGTGACAGATGCTTTTTAGGGGATGAGGTCCTTCAAATCAAGGACTCTTTGCCAATGTTGTTTTATGTCTCCCCTAGCTCTCTTTGTGGGATTCAATATTTTGCCTGGAGTCTGGTTCAGATAGCAGATAAATGGGAGAAGGTGAGGTACAGGCGGTTCTCACTTCCCATCATTGCTGCTGGCTCATCTGGCACTACCAGCACTTCGTGTCTCTCTGTTATCCTGCAGCCAGTGGTTTCTGCTTACGTCCAATTGGTGAAAACCAACAGCATATGAGCGTTGGACTAACACAGATGAGTCAAGAATTTATCTTACCTCAAGGTAATTAAAGACATGGTTTTCAAAATACTTTACATCTAAAGATGAGCTAATCTGTAACTGAAGGTTGGTTTCCCATCTTTTATCCACCAGCAAGAAATATAAAGGCCCATTCCACATTAACCAGATAAACCATTCTAGAATTAAGTAGAAAAATTTAGCACTTAAAAAAGAGATGGCACTCTTGTATCTTTTTTGCGTATTACTTCATGATACTATTCAGCTAAACAAGGGTGAAAAACTAAGAAAAAGACAGTGTGAGATAAAAGAAAAGAGAACTGACTCAGTAATACAATTACTTACACTTCTTATAATCATTTTATGCAAAAGAAATCTCAGAATGACATTTATTCAGTAGGCTTAGAAAGCAACAATCCAAATTAAAAGGGAAAGTCAGTGTTCTTCAAGAAGAAAAATGGAATGACTTCTGTGTAACAGCTAGCATGAGTAAGAAGCTGGAATCTATTTATAACATGGAGAAAGGAAGTACTCCTTCTCTGTGAGAAAAATTAAAAGCAATCAGAAATACTAGAAAAACAAAAAGCTATACAAGAAAGCCAGAGTCCAAATATGCAATCTAAAATGCGTAATGCTTTTCAATAGTTAGTGGAGAAGACAGAAGAATCCACTTGACCTTGACTCCAGAACATTCTTCTTTGGCTGGCACACATTATGATGTTGGGACTATACAAAAGAAAGGCACACTTGACTGTGGCTGTGCTTTTTCTATACAAAAGGTGACTGCTCCTGAAGGGCAACCCAACATTTCAGCCGCAGCTCTCCCTGGGAATTCTGGTAACCACTCCTTCCTGGGATTGCCAACCATGGGGAAGCACCATCCCTTGCTGGTTTCCCTTAACCTTGCTCACATTTTTGTAAAAAGTCCCCTCATTAAACTCTCCTCAATCGCTTCCTTTGAAAGTATCTGCCAGGACTCTGACACCAAGAGAAAGAGTGAGACAATACTTTAAATTCCATTTAACACAGGCCACAAGTAAGTGTTAGCTGAGAGAAGAGACGTGAATCTCCTCTTTCCTCTGTTGGTCTCAGTCCCATGTCTACAGACCTCTCAGAGTGTGCTCATCTGTGGCAAGTATGATTCTCACGTCTGTTTGTTTGTTTGTTCGTTAGGTACAAATGGCTCCTAAATGCAAACACACTACCCTGGGTGTAAGTGAACAAACAGAAACCGATTCCCTTAGCCACTATTCATTCATTTAGAACTGCCATGCAAGCCACTGAAAAGCTCCTCTCCTGCATCTTGGTGAACAGATCAGGTTAGATCTGTCCCCACTTACTGTTCTGGAGAACTTGTGTGGGCAAAGCGCAGCCTTTACCACCACGGGCAGTGTCTCTGCCTGTCCATGTGCCAGAGGAAAAACTGGTTATGTTAGACTTATTGAGAAACCATTCAATCTCAAGCTTTATAAGCTGATGAAATAAAATGTTGAACTTTTATTTAAACCACAAACCACAGCATAACATTCCAAATCAATCTGGTCTTCCCATCTTGGGTTATAAGAAGGGACTTGTCAGCTGTCACTTCCCAACTAAAGTCCAAATCCAGGCATAAGGGTCATTGACTGATGATTGAATTTTCTGTTTTTCATGAAAACCTCTCTCTTGGTGTTGAGGTTGCTCAAATGGTAAAGAGCACTGTTTTTCCTTCCTCCCCCTTCAGTTCCACTTCCATTTTGGCCTCCTGTCTCTCATTTGCTCAGTGCCAAGGCCTTTCCATGTCTGCTTCACCCAGTTGCTCAGGGCAACCACATTGCACACATTGAAGTTTCTCCCCACCCTGCTTCCAAATGCCCCTGTGAATTGCGAGTTCGTTGTGAAAGACGCAACATGAACTTCGAATCTCCCCAGTCTGAGTCCTTTTCCCCTACCTTGGTGCCCATTTCCCCATCTCAAGTTTCCAAGATCTCTTTCCTTGGAAGCAAACTCACTCACCAAAAAGGATTCCTTTTTTCAGTCCTTTATATTTGATCTCAATTTCCATTCTAGTAATGATAAATGTTTGCATTAAATACATAGGCTTTGCTTTGTGGCTTTCTGATGTGGTTATGGTGCTGTCATATGATTACCATTTTTGACCCAGTGCTGGTGTGGCCGGATTCCATGGCTGGTTGTTGACATGGTACAGTCACCTTTCTCAAATTTGAGCAATTAAAGGGCCCATTTCTACCCAGCAATAACCTAGTGCTGGTCATTACGTATACTAACCAATGGTGTGCCAAGCATGTGTGGGGTGCTTTATACATGCTATTCTATTTTTTTTTTCTTTCTTTTTAGATTGGCACCTGGGCTAACAACTGTTGCCAAACTTTTTTTTTTTTCTGCTTTATCTCCACAACGCACCCCCCCCCCCCCCCCCGCCCCCCGCCATACATAGTTGTATATCTTAGTTGCAGGTCCTTCTAGTTGTGGGATGTGGGACTCCACCTCAACGTGGCCTGACGAGCGGTGCCATGTCCACGCCCAGGATCTGAACCCTGGGCCGCCGCAGCGGAGCATGCGAACTTAACCACTCGGCCACGGAGCTGGCCCCCATGCTATTCTATTTAACGTTCACAACCACTTTGGCGTTTCTCTTATCCCCACTGAAAAATAAGACGAAGCCTGTTCCTTCTTTCTAATGCCATTAAGCGTCCGTTTCCTTCCTTCTCTTCTGAACGTAGGCTTTTTTATTTTTTAGGACAAGGAGTATTCCTAATAATAATAATTAATAATAATAATAATAATAATAGGAACTACTATTTATCTAGCACTTACTAGGTACAAGGCATTGTGGAAAACGTTCTACAAAAATTACCTACTTTTCTCTTTATACCAACCCTTTGAGGTGGGTATTACCTCAGAGCAGAGAGATTAGTCCTGAGTTACACATCTAGCAAGTGGTAGAGTGGGGTTGGCAGCTGGAACCATCCGACTCTAGCCCCCCAACACTACGGTCTCCCTAGTTTCTGTGTGGATCAATCAATCCAGAGATGAGCAAGTTCACCAAAACGTCAATGAGAAATAAAATAAAATAAAACAATGACGTAAATAACACAGGTTGTCATGAAAAGCACTTCCTGTTGGCTAACTGAACAATAGAACATCTGAGGACCTGGAAAAGAAAAAGTTCAAATATTGTAACTAGTACCTAATAAGAAAGCTGGAATCATAGCACTCATGACTTGATCTGGGTGGAAAGTACACACCAAAATTCAGCAGTGCCTTTAGTCTGTGTTGGGTTCCCTTCCTGGTTTGTCGCTTCCCTCAGGGAAATATTGATGAAGTCTTCTACAGCATCTCCTTAAAAAATGGTGTACCCAGGAGACTCCTGAAATTCCACATGGCTGCGCTGGAGGCTGCTGAACGAGTTTCCAGGCTCAACTGTGATGTTTATAAACCTAACTTTGTGCAACCTCCACCAAAGATGGGCTGGCCTCGCATACTCAGGAAATAGGACATCTTAAATTAAAAGGGCCCTTCATTCTGTACCTTTTATGCTATTATTTTGTTTCGATTTCTCTTTCTCCAAAGTTTCTTTTCTCTGCTTAAAAAGTTCCTTAAACTTGCAACTCAGTTCTTCTTTTCTTCTTCTCAAATGCTTGTTCACTTCCTCAAAAATAATATTAGCATCATTCCCCAAGGGTTCTTCCCTGCTTCTGCATCTGTTATACCATCTTACATCAGCAGCTTCTTGGGTAAATTCCCATATTCTGACTCTGACTTCTAGCACAAGCTCTTTATCTACCCTTTGCTCTCTCTCTACCTTTCTTCTTATTTTTCATGTCATTGATTGTTTCTGTTATATGTTCATTTGTCTTTTTCAACCTTTTTCTCCACTCTTCTGTTCCTTTCATTGCTTCTCTCCATTTGGTTGGCAAGATTGGGTAGCCCATTTCTGCTTCTCACTTTCTAGGTGATCCAAAGTAAAGAAAGTATTGATTTTAAGCCCAATCTCTTTTACCTCTCTCTCTTCTTCCCCCAGGGCTGGAGGCTTGCCTCCCATTGGCTTATGGAACCCTTGTTTCTTCTTGCGTGACTGTAGAGTTATCAGATCTACCTGGGGAGTTTTCCCAAATAAGTATATCTGATGTTCCCATTTCTTCTACGCTTATCCTGATATTCTGGGAGTGGGGTGGTGTGGGAAATAGAGAGCAGACACAAGTTGTTTGACAAAGCCCTACATGTGATTTTCCTGCTGTGACCTTCTACTCTCCAGTCATGCCACTGATTGAGATCCTCCCCTCTAGAAGCTTCAGAAATAGATTCATTTATTTAAGGCAGTATCCTGCCACTTGATGAAAGGGCCATCAGTTTAGAAAGCAGTGAGTGGAGTGCTTCTGGGGGCAAGATGTGAGTGGCCCGTGGGAGGGATCAAAAGCTCCTTTTCCAGGGGCTGGCCCCGTGGCTGAGTGGTTGAGTTCACATGCTCTGCTTCAGTGGCCCAGGGTCTCACCAGTCGGCATCTTGGGTGCGGACATGGCACTGCTCGTCAGGTCATGTTGAGGTGGCGTCCCACATAGCACAACCAGAGGCACTCACAACTAGAATGTGCAACTAAGTACTGGGGGGCTTTGGGGAGAAGAAGAAGGAAAAAAAATGAAGATTGGCAATAGATGTTAGCTCAGGTGCCAATCTTTAAAAAAAGAAAAAGCTCCTTTTCCATCTGCTGAAGAGTAATTCACTTATTTGATGCAGGGGTTAGGGTTGAGCCAAGATTTAGTTTTTTCTAATTAAGAGTAATTCCACATGCTGCAATGGAACTTACTTAAATTTTGATTGGAGACTTTAAAAAAAAATTCTGAGTTCATATCAGACCACGCCTCTGGCTCACACGCAGAGCCTGCCCCAAAGCCTCCAAGAATTGGAAGTCTACTGAGTCTGAAGGAAAATACTGAAACAAGTAATCTTCAAGCAATGTCTAGAGGTTGTCTAGTGGTTTGGTTGACTTGGACTGAAAATCTTGGATAGAAGTAGAAAAAGGGACATTGTCCATCTCCAGTGAAATTAAAGGAATCAATGTCTGTACCTGCTGAGGTATCAAATCAACTGCGTCCTCCAGAAGAACAAGAGGAACTTGATTTTATTTGACGAAAGGTGCAACATACAAAAGGATGAAAAAACACACTTACTGATTGGTCTGATAATGACTTACATTGTGAAATTGATGACCATGATTTAAACAAGATTTTGATTATATCTGAGATACCACCCTACCTGAGATGATACCACCTTACCAGATCAGATAGGCAACCACAAGTCTCAGGCACAAATAAGATCTGACCTTGTTAGAGTTATCAGTGATGGTTTGAATTAACGAATGGAGGAGAATGAAAATAAACGCACAACCATAAAGAAAGTGACAAGGAGATCTGAAATTCACATGGAAATTCAAGGGACTCAGAATAGTCAAAATAATTTTGGAAAAGAAAGACAAATTTGAAGGACTCGTACTTCCTGATTTTAAAACATCACAAAGCTATAGTAACCAAGACAGTGTAGTACTGTCTTGGATAAGGCTGTAAGGATAGACATTTAGATCAATGGAATAGAATTGAGAGTCCAGAAATAAACCATATGATCAGCTGATTTTTGAAAAGGGTGCCAAGATCATTCAATGGGGAAAGAATAGCTTTTTCAACAAATGATGCTGGGACAACTGGATAGCCACAAGCAAATGAGTGAAACTGAATCCTTACCTCATACCCCATACAAAAATTAACTCGAAATGGATTTAACACTGTGATATTGTGATTTATAATGAGAAATATATATTTGGTCTTCTTCCCCATTTTTGGCACTAAACTCCTAAAACTCTTGGAATTTCCTAAGTGATGAGAGTGACAAAGGTGTCTTTTATTATGTCAGTGAGTGACTTCTGGACCACATCTAAGGATGGAGCTGGTTGCCAGGAGAACCAACCACATGATTAGAGGGTTGGAACTTTCAGTCCTACCCCTTGACCTCTGAGGAGAGGAGAGAGCCTGGAGGTTGAATCAGTCACCCATGGTCAATGACTTAATCAATCATGACTCTGTAACGAAGCCTCCATAAAAACACAAAAGGATGGAGTTTGAAGAGCTTCTGGGTTGGTGAACACATGGAGGTGCTTGAAGAGTGGTTCCCTCTAAGAAGGCATGGAAGCTCCACACCCCTTCCCACATATCTTGCCATAAGCATCTTTTCCATCTGGCTGTTCCTATGTTAAATACTTTTATAATAAACTGGTCATCCAGTAAGTAAAAATGTTTCTCTTAGTTCTGTGAGCCACTGAGCCACTCTAGCAAATTAATTGAACCTGAGGAGGAGGCTGTTGGAACTTCTGATTTATAGCCAGCCAGTCAGAAACCCACAACCTGGGCTTGTGACTGGTGTCTGAAGTGAGGGGATGGGGGCTACTCTCAGAGGACCGAGCCTGAAGCCTGTGGAATCCAGTGCTATCTCCGGGTGGATAGTGTCAGAATTGAGTTGAATTCTTGGATACTCATTTGGTGTCCAAGAATTGTTTGTTGGTGTATGGACCCCTCCCTTCCCACACACACATTGGAATTGGATTCAGGAACTCATTTTAAAAACTTAAATGTAAGAGCCTAAAACTATAAAACTCTTAGAAGAAAACATAGGCATAAATCTTTGTGAACTTGGACTAGGCAATTGTTTCTTAAATGACACCAAAAGCACAAGTACCAAAAGAAAAAATAGATACTGGAGTTCATCAAAACTAAAAACTTTTGTATTTCAAAGGACACCATCAAGAAAGTGAAAAGGCAACCCACAGAATGGAGAAAATATTTGCAAGTCATATATCTGATAAGGGACTTATTCCAGAATACATAAAGCACTCTGACAATTCAATAATAAAAAGATAAATAACCCAATTAGAAAATGGGCAAAGGATATGAATAGCTATTTCTCAAAAGAAGATATCCAAGAGGCCAATAGCACATGAAAAGATGCTTGACATCATTAGCCACCAGGGAAATGCAAATAAAAACCACAGTAAGCTACTACCTCATACCCACTAGCATGGCTATAAGCAAAGCGACAGATGGTAACAAGCGTTGGCAAGGATGGGGAGAAATGAGAACCCTCATACCGTGCTGGTGAGAGTGTAAAATGGTGCAACCACTTGGGAAAACAGTCCAGCAGTTCCTCAAATTGTTAAATATAGAGTTACCATATGACACAACAAATCTGACGTTAGGTATATACCCTAGAGAAATGAAAACGTATGTCCAAATAAAAACTTGTGCATGAATGTTCATAGAAGCATTGCAAAAGTGAGAAGAACTCAAATGTTCATCGCCGATAAATGTATAAATAAAATGTGATATATCCAGGTAATGGAATATTATTTGGTGATAAAAAGAAACGAAGTACTGAAACGTACTACAATATGAAAACATTATGCTAAGTGAACAAAGCTGGTCACAAAGGCCTCATACTGTATGATTCCGTTTATATGAAATGTCCAGAAGAGGGAAAGCCGTAGAGACACAGGGCTGGTGAGATGGGGGAGGGGAAATGGTAAGTAGGCGCGAATTGGTACCAGGTTTCTTTTTATGGTGATGAGAATGTTCTAAAATTGTGGTGATGGTTGCATAGTTCTGTTTGTATACTAAAACCATTGAATTGTACACTTTAAATGGGTGGGTTGTATCACATGTGAATTATATCTTAATAAATTGTTATAAAAAGAGAAAAAAATCACTGTTCTATGGGTATAGAATAAATCCCTTAAAAACTAGTTCTGAGGACATTTTCCTGCATAGAATCTCAAGCCAATCCTATAATAGTGGGCTGATGGTGAAGTACTGGTGGATGTTACACTAGAATGCTGGAGGAAGCTTAAGGAAAAGGGTAAATTAGAAAGCATACGCGTGAAAACTACCTCTCTCTGAGTTTCTATTCTCAGCAGCAAGATTTTCCTCCTAGATTTTTGTACTCAGGCTTTGCGAAGTATAAGAAATCAGAAGAAAAGCAAGGAGAGTGGCAATGTTATGCCAGCGCGGTTTGGGGCAAAGAAAACAAAGTTTTGCATCAGACAGACCTGAGTTCAAATCTGAACTCAGCTCATTGTGGGGCAAGAAATGACAAAGTTACTCAGGGCCTCAGCCGAGGGAAACTCTAGAAATCCGTTTTCTCATACATACTCTGGGAATAAATGGATATTTGTTTTTTGGCCAGCTAGTACGCATTGACCTTTCTTTTGATACCAGTATCTAGAAATTTGTTCAGGGGAAATAGCCTCCTCAAATCCCGTACTTTTGGTGTATTTGGATGAATTCCTGGTTTTCCATATATGTACCTCCAGCCTGGCTGATCAGCACATTCCATGGTTTAGGGATGGGGACAAACCAAATTTAGCCACTGGGATTAAGTTTGAGACCTCGTTTGAATTGTTGAAGCGGAGTTCTCTTTGCTGCTGCTGCTGAATTGAATCTGATGGGTAAATGCCCAGAGCTGCTCAATCTTTTTGCTCGTACCAAGCTGGAGGGTGTGGACAGCATGGAGACACAGAGTGCAGAAAGGCAGAGGGTCTGGGCCTTGGGGACATTACATGGCCCTTGTTAAAACCATATTAGCATGAGCCCTGGACTTTTCAGTTCTCTAAGTCGATATATTTGTTTTTAAGCTTAAAACAAGTATTAACTGACTTTTTAATTACCTGCACCCAAGTGAATACTAAAAGTAATATTATCTACTCTTCTAGTTACTATGGCTATGAAACAAATGCCCCCCAAACTTCGTGGTTTAAAACAAGAAAACATTTATTTTGCCACAGTCTGCGCAGGCAGTGGAGGTGGTAGTTTATGTGTGCTCCATTTGGTGTCAGCTGTGGTGGTTTGAACACCAGGGGACTGGAATCATCTAGAGGCTGGAATCATCTAGGAGCTTGCTTGCTCACATGTCTGGTGCCTGGGCTGGGAAGACTCAAATAGCTGAGACTGGAGAAGTTGGGGTCCTTCCTCTGTCTCTCATTCTTTCCTTTTCTCTCCATAGTCTGTCCATGCGATCTTTCCAGCATGGCAGCTTCAGGATAGCTGATGTTCTCACATGTCCGCTGAGGACTCCCAAGGCCCATGTTCCAAGGAAGAGAGAGCTGGGGAGAAGCTCTATCATCTTTTGTGTCCTAGCATCAGAAGTCATGCAGAATCACGTCCACCATAGTTCAAAGCCCACCCAGATTCAAGAGGAGCAAACACAGACCCCACCTCTTGATGGCGGAGTGTCAACATCATATTCTAAGAAGAACATATGGATTGGGTATATTGGTGTGGCCATCTTGGAAAATACCATTGACCACATTTTGTGGGGTATTTGTAAAGATTACATGAGAAAATTTTCAGCAGACTATATTATAAAAATGTAATGTAGAGCTGAAGAATGAATGGGCTGACGAACCCTAAGGAGACCAGTATGAAATGGAAATAATTCCAGGAAAATACTAGTGAGGAGCAATCAGAGAGGAAGATGAGTGGAGAAAAATAATTACCTGGATTTTACCATGTGAGCTTTAAGGTCAACATACACAGAAACTTGATAAAGGAAAAATGAGAATAACCTTATGTCATAAATCTGTTGTTCTTTCTTCATATGCTTGTATTTCTGATTAAAACTGTTTACTTACATTTTTGCTGTCATTCTTGCGTAATAAGAGAGGGTGGGAAACGGTGCCAGCCTCTGCTTTTGGTTTAAAATTCCTCTGGCCAAAATTTTACTCTCTTAATCCCCCGACTGGAGCAAACTGCTGACATCAATGCTCCTAAAACGTATCGTCAATACTTTTTTGAGAAGTCAGTATAAGTATTTTGGAAGTTAAAGCCATAAAGTCTGAGCTACAAAGTGTCAGCCAACGCTATCTACTCAGACAAAATATGAATCAGATTATTCTCCAGATTAAAATAGAATGATAAGATGGATAAAGCCACAGCAAATATAAAATTTACGGACAAGGCAATTGCAATTAAATTGATCGACTAAGTTATAGTAATAAAAAAGCCCCATCAGATTCAAAGTCTAAAATAATCCAAAGGACCAGCTCTCCAACTTGATAAAAGTCATTTTCCCCTTTCTAAACTTCGATTTCTTCGTGGACAAAATGAGGGAGTTGAATTAGAGATCCTTAATATTCGTGGGAAGGGTGTCAGACTTCTTTCACAATCAGATGAAAGAGCTGGGCCCTCTTCCCAGAGAAAATGCACAGGCACAAACATTTTCCATGTAATATCAGGGTATTTTCTCTGAGTCCAAGTTTAAAACTCCTGGGCCCCTCACTCTCTCTATCTTCTTATTCTAAATCCTGTGACTGACAGTAGTTGATTTTGGCACAACTTTTATACTTTCTCAGCTTTGGAAGGAATTGAAGGCCTCCTTGAGTTGACTGTCCTTGCTCTGACCCGGTGCCAGTCTCCTGAGGTATGACCTGCCCAGTCGCCCACTGCCCATGCTCAGAAAAGCTTCACGTTTAGTTTAATGCTCAGTTGCTGCCATTTGACATTCTTAATAATTTTTGGACAAGGAGCCTCACATTTCATTTTGCACTGGGCCCCGCAGATGATGTAACTGGTCCTTCTCTGGCCACCCTCCGAGTCTCGACTCTCCCTTTTCATACTCCTGAGAAGTGGTCATCCAGTCTCCTTGTGGACTCATACAACATCGAGGAGCTTGACACTTTCCGAGGCAGCCCATGTCAACTCTAGGGTTAGAAAAGTTGTTTTTATGTTGTGCTGCAATCTACATTCTTATAGCTGCACCCACTGATTCTAGATTTCTGTGTCTCGTGTGGTAAGTTTTTTTCAACATAAAAATCTTTCATGTACTTGAAGAAAGCCACAATTCCCCGTCACATCAGAAGAAATTGAATAAGCCAATGAATCGAATCTCCCCTTGTTTGGTTGAGTCACAGAAAGAGAAAGGCTGTAGAAATCTCACACGAGATGCAAGATCATCTGGAAGGGTCAAATACAAAAAGGAAATGAAATGATTAGGATCGATGCCCTAGGACGAAAATCAGGGAAAAA
Organism: Equus quagga; assembly: GCF_021613505.1. Classification (NCBI taxonomy): domain Eukaryota; kingdom Metazoa; phylum Chordata; class Mammalia; order Perissodactyla; family Equidae; genus Equus; species Equus quagga. The sequence goes on from NC_060274.1 coordinate 32,287,598, forward strand.
TCACAGAGCAACAGCAGGGTTTGTGCTTCTGAAATGGAAACAAGCCTTGGGTTGCTTTCGCATCATAAAAAAAGTCCTGGAAGAATGAACTGCCCTAATGCAATTTGCTCTCGTTTTGAAATTGGACGTATTAAGCAAGAGATCTCTTTTTTGCAAGGGAATGACTGAGATTTGGTTATTTCTGAGGGTTTTGTTTTTAAATAAGTGTCTTAAACAAGCAAACAACATGAATAAGCAGGCTTTAGCATCACCAGACCTAAATATGTGTATTTACTATGTGCCCTCACAGAGTATGACCTTCCAGGGAGAGACCGACGTTTTATTCTCTGTGCTCGTTCATCTGTGTACTCTGGGAGGTGGCCCAGTGCCCGGCACACAGGAGGCTGTTGATAAGTGTTGGATTCTGTAGTGGATGTTTCTGTGTCTGGGGAGAAAGAGTGGTCCTCCTGCAGGCGCAGGTATGCAAAGATGATTCTCCACGTTGTGAGGATGGAGGGGCCAATGTTGACTACCACGCACCTAATGGCTCGCCTCACCGGGCATCAGTTCTGACAAAGGAGGAGGCGGGCAGAGTGTAGAAGGCGGGAGACCTTGGGACAGTGTTAAGGATGACTTTTTCCTTTTCATATGGTCCTCGTAACAGAGAGAAAGGCAAAACCTACTGTTAAGATGCCTACTGAAAGTGTTTCTGGGAATATAAATCTGCACTGGTATTTTAAATTGCACCATCCTCATATGCAAATTCTACATTTTCAAAATAACCTCCTTTTTATTATAAAATTTTAACATACCATCTGGCTAGAAACTTGTTCCCCATTCATTCTTTTTTCCAGCTATCTATTAGCGATTTTATAGTTTTAAATGTTTCAATGAATTTTATTTTTTATTAGATATCATGTGGGCCGAAATGTAAAAAATATAAAGAAGTATACAGTAAAGACTTAGCCTTGTCTTCCCTTTTATGATTTTTGGCCTTGATCTCTAGTCTTCAGACTTGTAAAATTAGCCCTGAGCAGCCAGTGATGGGTTCCATTGCTCCATCCCTCTGTCCCAGAGAGCACAGCCAGCAGTATAACAAAATCTTTTCATGAAGCCACAATAAAGCAAATATTACTGCACTGGGGCAGGACCTCTCCAAGTTCTTTTCCATTCCTCTCTCAAATATTATTAATCTTCTAAGTCACTATAGCAAAAGGTTTCTTGGAAAGATATTATCAAGAGATGAAAATTGCAGCTTGTCCATCACTCAAGTTAGTGGGATCTGTCACTTTCTTGTTTCCCTCTCTTCTATGTAATCAGAAAGAAAGTTGCTTTCTAAAAAGTTCACCACCAAGCAATAATTCAGAACTCCTAAACCTTTTTATGTAGAGAACCTTCTAGATTTCATTTCTCCCTTTGTGCTCCCCAGGGCTGGAGGGGAGTCCTTGAGCAGGTTTGAGGGCAGGCCGCGCTCAGGGAAGGACTTTACCACTGGGTGTTGACTAGATTCCATTATTTTGTGTGCCCAGAACTCATCAACTTCCTTTTCTGTGTATTGCATCGTTCTTCTAGGAACTATCTCTTCTCCTTGCTTGTCCATGTGGTTAATTTGGGAGCGGTCATGTTAGCCCAAATGTAGCTTATCCCCCGGTCACAATTTACTGGTCCGGGGGTGGATACCAGATCCAATCTGGGCCAATAGAGTTCCTTCCCAGGGAATTTAGACTTTGGTCTGACTCAAGTCAGTCTCTTGCCCAATGGCTGAACCTATCAGTAACGTGTAAAATTCAGGATCTTTGGGCTGTTTGCTGATCTGAGGATGGAAGACATAGAGGCAGATGGTCTGGAGAGGGAGAAAAGAAAGCAACAGAGATGAGGTGGAGAGCCAGTGACAGCGGCCCCAGCTGTTGCTGCTCTTTCTTTCCTTGAGACATCTTACTCTTCTCTTGGTAAAAGCTATTGCAGTTTCATCTTCTGTTCCTTGCAACCAGAGTCTAGTAAATACAGAGGGCGTGGCAGCAATCACCAGCCCCTCGATCTACTGGCCGAGGCTCTGAGATCTAGCTCAAGTCCTGACAGCATTTTATCCCCTCTGCCAGTTAGAAGTTTGTACACTTTTAAAACTTACATCAGACCGTGTTTCTAATGGAAATATTTACCTGAAATGTTTTTTCTTTCATAAATGTTGAATTACAGTAGACTATCATTGACACTTTGCTTACAGGGCAGGAAAAATGTTGTCTGAGATTTGTAACTTGCGTTTGTTTTCTCTAAACATTTCCTCTTCTCCTATTCAAGCAAACCCGAGGCAGTGTTCTGAGAAGAGCGGTGTTCAGCAGTATCCTTGTGCGTGCCTACGCCTGAGCCCATCAAGGAGGTGATGCTAAGAACTTCCAGGAAAATTCCTCAGAGCTAAGTAGGAACCCACGCTGCACCCCAAGGGATCCGGGAGCAGAGGAAACTTATTTATCAGGCAGAGCTCCTGGGAGGTAGCAAGACCCCAGGTAACATGTGGAAATGGTACGTGTGGGTGGATAGGCGGCCATAGACAGCTTTACTGTTTGCCTGCTTCAGGGAGGCAAGGAAACAGCAGAGAGATGCCTGTGCCACCGCTCCTGTCAGGAAGTAGGACAGAGGAAGGATGGACATGAAGAGGCTGTGAGGACAGGAATGGGGCATCTCAGCCCCAACCTACAAGGGCCATACCAAGACCATAACCATAGATATCTCAGCGGACACATGTGGAGAGAGAGGACTGGGGGACAGGATGCCACCACCTCCACCCCCCCCCCCACGCCATCTTAGCTCTTTCGATGCCTCCTGGAACTTAAGACAGACCTTGGGAAATGAAGACTCTAAACTGACTGAGAGTAAGTTTCCACCACCCTAGCGGAATGTAAGCCAGAAAGAGAAATTAAGTGGAATGATAGAAAAATAAAGCTCTATTTTGAGCTCACTTGAGTTTCTGGACTGAAACGCATACTTGGCTACCTGTTAGTACATTGCTTTCCTTTATATGCAGGGTAAACAATGTATTCCCAAACACAACTATATTCAGTTAAAATCTGTAACGATAATCTAAGAAACTTGCTTGTTCTGTTTATAAGAACTCTTGAGCACTTCCATCGTGCCAAGCCTTGTGCTTTAAATTCATTATTATATTCAATATTTATAACAACTTTAAAGGTTAAAAATTAGCATTTTAGAGATGAGAAAAGTGAATCATTGAGAGAATTAAAAACTTGCCCATTTAGGCGTTATGAAGGATTCCGTCCTATTTATGGTGATTGCTTCTTTCAAGGGACTATTTAGATAGGAAATCTGTGCCAGAACGAGTCCTCCAGGGATTTCAAAGTAACTACACATATATGAAGCCAAGATCCTCATTAAGTAGCTTTTATAAATTGTTCATTAGCGTGGAAAGGCATTCACTGAGGGCCAATTGGAACCAGAAACTGTGCCAGAAACTTGGGTTAACAATGACATCCTCGTCTTCAAAGGAACTAGCTGTGATGGAACTGTTAAAAGGCTTGTCAAGAGACGATCTAGATTTAATTTCTCAAATGCACTAGCCATTGACTCAGAAAAACCACAGCTTTCAGAAACTGAAAGAACCACCAAAAGTCCGATCAGCAAGTCACTGCCTCAGACAAGCAGGGCGCCACTGTCCTCTTCCTACGGAAGGCACGACCAAGTCCCCAAGTGATCCAGGGGTACAGGGGGACTAGTTACCTTGTCTCTTAACGTAGTATTCTTTCTACACTACCATAGTGTCCCTCATTTCCTCCAGAAGAGAATTATTTCTTTTATGAAAAACCCTTGAGAGGGTTCATATTATATGAGACGACAAAAAGCAGAGAATGGAGATTTATACTATTCTATATAGGTATCTGGTTCAATCACAACAAAATACCAGTGTATTAGTCAGAGTTCTCCAGATAAACAGAACCAATAAGAATATATCCCCATTTCTGTCTCTCTCTCTCTCGCTCTTTCTCCCTCTCTCTCCCTCTCTCAAGACTGATTATTTTGAGGAATTGGCTCATGCATTTGTGGGAGCTGGTAAATCTGACATCCATGGGGCAGGTTGGCAATCTGGAAGTTGAGGAAGGAGTTGATGCAATTTTGAGTCTAAAGTATGCAGAGTGGGCCACGCAGCCTGAAAACTCAAGCAGGGTTTCTATGTTGCAGCCTTGAGGCCAAATCTCTTCTTCTGGAAACCTCAGACTTTGCTCTTAAGGCTTTCAACTGATTGGATGAGGCCCTCCCACATTATGGGAGGGTAATCTGCAGTACTCAAAGTCTACTGGCTTAAAAGTCAATCACATCTACAAAAACCTTCACAGCAATACCTAGACTGGTATTTGGCCAGGCCAACTATAGCCACTGACCCAGGAATCTGGAGAGGGTCCTCTAGCTCAGGGTTCTACCAAAGACAGGCTGCACGGATAATTAGAAGTATTCCACCCAGAAAGTTTCATGGTCAACATTTTATGGTTTAAACAATGTTAAACACATTTATTTACTAGAGAAAGGCTTTACTATGCTCCATATACTGGGAAGCCCCCAAGTAGGGACTGCAGTTTGCAGTGATCTCCGCTTTATATCCTCATGCAGACCTTGTGTGTAAAGGTCATCTCTCTGAACCAGTGTTTCTCAATGCAGATACCCTGATCAAAATCAATCTCCCTTTTTTGTAGCTGAGGAAACTGAGGCACTGAGAGGTGAAGGGCCCTGGATCACAGAGAGTGGGTGGCAATTACAAACCCGAGTGTGTTGACTCCAGTTTTCTTGCCAAATGCAAACTACAAAAAGCTGGTAATAAGTGGTGAAAATTGGGGCCAATCTTAGGAAGGTGTTTGACCTGGGGCAAGCAATGGTAATCGATTCTGCACCTCTGTAGCATTTCCGTAGAGCTGAAGGTAGGTCTGAGTGATGAGTAGATGGTAGATGCTCCGTGGTACGAAGGGTGGCTCAGCTGGCTTTGCTGTGTTGATGCCTGTGTGTGTCGGTTATCAGCTGGTAGAGCACTCTCCTTCTCTCCCTGGGGTCAGTTTCTCTAGTGACAGCCCGGCTGCCAGCAGGGGGTGGTGGGAGGAAGGATTGAGTGGATCTATCCTGGGGTTTTAGGCAATTGCCTCCATTTGCTATACTTTGAATGTGAAGATGGTAGGAATTCCCACCTAGTTAGAAAAAAGTGATAAGAGAGTATGAATCAATGAGGGCATGTCACTCAAAGAGGAAGCTATCAGAGTTAAAATTTATAGAGGAATATCTCCAAAAGCTCTTTCCCAGGAGAGTAAAAAATCGTTCTTTCATTGATTCTTTTTTCTTGGCTATTGGCTTGGGTAGAGGATTTAAAAATTATGACTTCAAATTTGTTGTATGTATATAACACCCCAATGTATGAATTTCTTAGATTCAATTTGTCTTTACAGTAAAGCTTCCTGGGAACTCTGGTGATTCCAAGTCAGATAACATCCTATAATCCTGTTCATATTTTTTTCTATGATAGAAACATCAAATATGGGATGGTGGAATCAATTTATGATGCCACGTGCTCTAATGCTCTCAAAAAACTGTGGATAGAACTGAGACATATACTAAAACCATCAAATTGTCCCATAGGGTCAGACTAGTGACGCAAACAGTTTGGAAATGGTTTGTGGTAGTTCTTCGGAAACGAATCTTGAAAATTAGGAGATCACCACCTAGGCATCTCTCTTTTCTTTTTATAATTGTCATGGGCCCACGATTTGCCCCCAAGTCCTCTTCATTCTCCTTGAGTTTTTCTCTTAGGGCTGAGAGGATTTCCATATTTAATACCCATGGTATAAATCAGTTCTTGTTGTGGTTCTCACCCCTGCGCCCTGCCTGAGACCATCACGGTTTCAGAAAAATGCAGTACAATAGAGGCGATAGGCATATGCACTTTCTCTACATCTGGGGGCTTAGCTTGGGTTTCCTTGTAGCAGAGCCTGCAGCAGGAATTCTTATACAAGCTACTTATTGAGGGAGCGATCTCTGGTGAACTCTGTAAGAAGGAGGGGCGATAGCACAGAGGGGGAAACTAAGTCAGATGTGGTTGCAGCTGAAACCCGGCCTCAGTCTGATCCCGTGGGGAGCTCTGGAGTAAGAATGGCACCAAAAAATGGTCAAACTTTGAGGCTGGGGGAGCTTTTGTATCTCTGATCAGTTAGTGAATGGCTGTAGGTTGCCCTGGGGGAAAATATAATCCCCCAGCCCTTTTGGGTAGGGGGCACCACAGTACTTCCTTCGAGAAGGAGCACCAGCTGGGGGAATGGTGCATCGGTCCAGTAAAGGGGATCAGAGTAGGTCACCCAGAGCATCTATATGTCTAGGCAGACTTATGGTCCTGAATCTCTGCTTCCCTTCTCATTCGGCTGACCTTAGCTTAACTACCTAGAAAGAACCATAAAGGCATCATATATTGTACTCCCTTAAGTTTAGAAAAAGGAGCTAGCTCTTGGCATTCAGCTTCCTCCTGTACCCAGACCCATGTAACCCAAACATCAACTGGATGTTTCCTAAATTTAAATCCCCAAATTTACCCTCACATCCTTAAGCCTTGAAACTTTTCATCTCCTCTAGGTTTATCAACTCTTTACTCCATTTGTAAGAGTTTCTACTCATCACCCAGTCTTGGTCTTGGTAGGGGAGTATATTAATTATCCATGCTACGTAATAAATTACCCCCAAACTTAGTGGCTTAAAACAATAATAAACATTTATTTTCTTACAGTTTCAGTGTGCTTCGGTGTTTTTTTGGCATAAGATTTTGTTTTGTTTTATTCAGATGTTGACTGGTGCTCCAATCATTTGAAACCTTAAGTGGAAATGGAGTATTGCTTCAAAGGTGGCCTGGTCACACGGCTGGAAGGTGTGCACTGGTTGTTGGCGGGAGACCTCCCTTACTCCCCATGTGGTCTTCTTCACAGGGCTTCTGGAATGTCCTCGTAGCATGGCAGCTAAGTTCCCAAGAAAGAGTGACTCAATAGAACAAGGCAAAAGCCACAATGACTCCTGTGGCATTTCCTTAGGAGTTGCACATTGTCACTTTCATCAATGGGTCACATGGTCCACCTCTGATTCAGTGTAGGATGAGACTGCACAGGGTGTGAACAGAAAGAGGCAAAGACGACTGAGAGCCATCCTAGAGGCTGGCTACCATAAGCTAGTATATTCTTATATTCCTTCTCAATATTTTCCTGCCTTCTCACTCTGCCTGTTTGGCAAGAATATAGTGGCTCCTTACTGCTCTACTCATAATTTCTCCACTGTGTATACTCAATATTTCTCAAAACTTACTTGAATTGAGTCACGTAAGATGGAGAGCAAAAGTTTATTTAAATTAATGAATTTGAGCAATGTCTAAGCTTTCGAGGCTGTCTACTAACATTGCAGAAGTTGGTGGCCCCCTCTTCACGATAATATAATCTTCATTTATGCCTCCTCACAGCTTCCATCATTTCCTGGAGAGTTCTCATTTATAAAGCATGTCTGTCCCCCTTTAGCCACACTTCTGTTCTCTTCCACCTTCAACCACTCACTCTAGTGTTTCATCTACTTAACCACAAGGATTCTGAAATGAAACCTCCTCCCCCCAAGGTGGCAATGCTGAGGCATGGTTGTACATGGGCCCAAGTCGGAGTTGCAGATTTAGGCACTTTGGTAGGGCAAAGCTAGAACCAGACACCAGAGGGGCCCAATCTCTGAAGAAACCAAGGTTTTTGACCAAAAGCTGCTTTCTGCAATGTCAGATGTCAAGGGAGTGATTTTTGCTTTCACAGTGCTTGGATTTCAGAGTTCTTTCATTCTGACTGTGTAGACAGAAGCACTGCACAAAGGTTATATAAGACTCTCTGCTTATCCACGTGGGGTTTGAGACGTTAATGAGAATTTGGCTAAGCCTGACCACTCTGCCATCTGTGGGCCTCACTCTCTTCCCATTTCTGTCATGCTCTTCATCTGTTCTGAGACAGAGAAACTCTGTTCCACTGACATAGGCAATACTCCTAACTGTGCCAGCTCTCTTACAAAATATATGTCATTGGTCACTAGAGGAAATGGAAGGAAGAGTATATACTCTTTCTACGGTTCAAAACAAATCTCAGTTAGAGATAGTAAATCTGTTAGGCTCGCAGGCCACATGTGGTCTCTGTCACAGTCTTGTTTTTGTTGATTTGTTTTCAACTCTTTAAAAATCTCCAAACCAATCTTAGCTCTGAGGGCTGTGCAGACAAAGGCCTGTGGTGGAATTTGGCCCATGGAGAAGTTTGCCAACTCTCGTTATGTCAAACAACTTAGAAGCGTAGCAATGGCTCCAACAAGATGGAAAAAGAAAGTGACTTACGTACAAGTCACAGACATTCAAGAAGTCAAGGTGCTGATCCCTTCAAACAGCTATCAGAATCTCCAATAAACAGTAAACGTCTTGCTAAAAACAGGCACACGCAGTGATTTAGTAGCAGAACTTATTGTCCCAAACAGGAAGTCAAACAGTTGGTAAGATCCTAATACGGTGCTCATGTACAATTATTGTAAATAAAATGCTAGGACAAGATGCAGTACAAGATTCCACACTTCCAAGTAGTGTGATCAGTCAGAGTATTGATGACACATTGCATGATCTTGAAGAGGTTTAGCGAAATAAACCGAAAGATCACACATCTTCTTTATCTGAATTGATGAGTCAGCATATTTCACCAATAAATGCCATGCTGCAGCATTGGTAAGGTTTGCAAGTAACTATAAAACTCAAGAACACAAAGAATTGCCCACAGCAAGCAAAGGCCAAGACATAATTAATATTTGGCTTCATATCTATAAACAAAAGGTCTGTCTTGAGAGAACAGTGTTAATTTCTGTATTGATGGCGCCTTGTCAATGGCTGGCTCTGTGGGAGCTTTTGCATCTTGTTAAAAGAAAATTGCCTCACGTTGTCACAACACTGCCTTCTTCACAGAGAAGTGCTGTTGCCAAACACTCTTGGAGATGAAATGAAAGAAAGTTTTGGAAGATGCTACAAAATAGCTAATGTTGTCATACAAAGACTAATTAACTTGAGAATATTTTATTTATTATTTTTTTTTGGAAGATTAGCCCTGAGGTAACATCTGCTACCAATCCTCCTTTTTTTTCTTTTTTGCTAAGGAAGATTGGCCATGAGCTAACATCCATGCCCATCTTCTTCTACTTTATATACAGGACGCCCGCCACAGCATGACTTGATAAGCAGTGCATAGGTCTGCACCCAGGATCTGAACCAGCAAACCCCAGAACACTGAAGTGGAGCACGTGAACTTAACTGCTGTGCCACTGGGCTGACCCAAACATACTTTATAATTGTGGGAAAACCTGGACAAAGACCACATAAATATCCTGCTATACACAGAAATTTGGTGGCTTACCAGAGGAGGAGATTTCAACATGGGTTTTGAGATGAAAGGAGAAATTTAGAAATACTTTCAAGATAATATTGGCCAGATTTTGCCAAGTGCTTTGAAAATGAACAATGGCTGCAGAAAGCAGCCTTCTCGGCAGATGCTTTTCATCACGTGAGCAGATGAACAAGTTTCTGCAAGGCCAGGGAGAAAGTGTTTTGATTTCAAGTGACAAGATTCTTGAATTTAAAAGACAACTGGGAGGAATTTCTGATTTAGGTGATGATGGAATAATACTCTCCTGGAAAACTCCCCATTAGTAAACAACTACAAATCCTAGACGTAAAGCAAAAAGCAATGACTCGAAGGCACTGGAGACAGAACAGAAGCAGACAGACACTGATGAGGAATAAATACGTGGAGGAGGGGAGCTGTGTGAAGCAAGCTCCTGTATCTGTGGTTTTGCCCAGTACATGGCAGGTGCATGGTGACGGCGCTGTCAGTAGGAAATCCATGGTGTCCCTGGTAGCGGACTCCACAGACGATGGAGAGAGTTGGAGAAGCCCAGAAGAGAAAAACACAGAGAGGACATTCCCAAATTCTGTTTTCCAGTTTCTCTGACTGCTTCCTGACCCACATGCATGAAACAGACTAGAGGCAGCTTAGCTACCCATGAATGATCTGAACTGAGATTGGAGTTGCCACACAAGACATGGTTGCATAAGTGAAAGAAAACCACTTTAAAGGAAAACAACAAAATCATGAATTTATACAACTTACCATTCACAGAGTACAGGATAAATCCAAAATTTTCCAACATAAAAAGAACCAAGAAAATGGAACACATCCTCAAGAGAAAAGAAAATCAACTGAGTCAGAACTCAAGATAAACTAGATATTAGAGGTAGCAGGCAAAGACTTTTCAACAACTATTATAATGATTTTCAATGAAACAAAATATGAGCTCAATGAATGACAAAAATAGAAAATTTCAAAGGAGAAATAAAAACAAACAAAACCAAATGGAAATTCCAGGACTGAAAAATACAACGTCTGAAATAAAAAAACTCACTGAATGGACTTAACAGCTGAGTGGAGATGACAGAGTAAATAAACTCAAAGATCAGTAGTAATTATCCAATGTGAAGAAGAGAGAGAAAAAAGATTGGGAAAAAAGAACAAAACCCTTTACATAAATATCAAGTGTTCAAACATATGTGTAATAGGGATCCCAGAAGAAGAGAGAAAAAAAGTTTGATAAAAAAATGGCAAAAAATTTCCCCAAATTTGATAGAAGACAGAAATTTACAGATAAAACATGCTCAAAGGACATCAAGTAGAATAAAGCATAAACAATCCCACATCAAGGCACATTAGCGTCAAACTGTGGAAAGCCAAAGATAGAGAGCAAGTCTTCAAGGCATCAAGAGAAAAATAACAACACATTATATATAAGGGAACAATAATTTAATGGCTGGGTTTTCATCAGAAACCATGGGAAATGGAAGAGAGCGGATAACATCTTTAAAGAGCTGAAAGAAAAAATAATCAAGTGAGATTCTATATCCAGAGAAAATATCCATCAAGAATAAAGGTAAAATAAAGATGTTTTCAGATGAAGTAAGACTAAAAGTATCATTACCAGCAAACCTACAGGAAATGCTAAAGAAATTTCCTCAGGCTGAACGTAGATAATACTAGATGGATATTTGTGTCCCCGCGAAAGGATGAATAACATAAAAATTGTGTATGCAAAAGAATATTTTTTCTTTGCTTTTTCCTCTTAATTACTTTATATGAATCACATAACTGTTTAAATAAAAATTATAATGTCTTGAATAATTTATAACACATGTAGATGTATTATATATAATAATTATCACAGAAATCATGGGGGGCATATGGAACAAATGGTTTCAAGGTTTCAGTATTTTATCTGAGTGTTACAAAATTAAAGACAAGTGGACTAGGAAAAGTTAAGGATGTATATTGCAATCCTAGAGCAATAACTAAAATAATAATACAAAGAGGCATATCCAATTCTGGTAAGATGGAGTAACAGGGACAGGATATACTCTCTTGCCCAAAATATCTAAAAAACTAGAAAAAATATATACTCATCAAGACATCGGGTATCAAGAAATAAAAGATAGTGATCTCTAAGAGATGGGAAACAAATGAAAGAAGCCCTACCATTACACTAGCTGTCTGGAGAGAGTTTAGGGCAATAATGCAAGGAAGAGGAAGCTTGGAAGAACACGACCACTCCCTGAGTTGAGGACTCAGAGCTGGGAGGGTGGAGAGACCAAGGCAGCTAGAGTTTTCAGGACAGGGTACCAGAGAGGAGAGAGGTACAGAGAGAGAGCGAGAAGGAGAGAGAGAAAGAGATAGAATACCCCTGTGTCTTCAGCTAGCATACTGACCAGTGAGTGCACATGTCTGAAACTAGCCAAAGTTGGAGAAAAAGCTATCCAAGAAAATTAGAGGGAATAATATCTGGAGCTAAGGCATGGCCTGGAAAAGTTCCTGTCACAACTGCCAGAGTGGAAAATCTCATTATTTGTGGAGAATCAGGTAAGATGTTTGCCTCGGTAGTCAGGAAAAAATTAGCTCTAGACTAAATACTGCTCTGGTTCCACCTAAGAAAGCTTGAAAGCAACCCCTGAAAGCATCAAACTGTTGCCAAGCAACTGAACTGTGTCTAAGGACAAAGATCAAGAATATTTATAGGAATACAGATTAAACAAGTTAAAATTAAGAACTGGCACACAATAAAATATTATCAGGGGTATTAATTTTCTATTGCTGCATAGTAAATTACTACAAACCTTCTGGCTGAAGACAACATCCATTTATCATCTCACAGTTATATAGGTCAGAAGTCTGGGCAAGTCTCAACTGGGTTCTCTGCTTAGTGTCTTACATATTTGTAATCAAGGTGTTGTCCAGGGCTGTGGTCTCATTTGAAGCTCAAGGTCCTTGTTCAAGTTTATTTGACTGTGGGTAGAATTCATTTCCTTGCAGCTGTAAAAGTCATGCAGAGTGTGTCTTCCTTGAGGGCATCAGAAATATATGTTTCTGACTTTGTCTCTGCCTTCCAGATTCCTTAAGTTAAGAGCTCACCTAGGGACTGGTGCAGTGGCATAGTGGTTAAGTTCTCACCCTCTGCTTTGGTGGCCCAGGGTTCACAGATTCAGATCCCAGGCATGGACCAATCACTGCTCAGGAAGCCATGCTACTGCTGCGTCCCACATTCAAAATAGAGGAAGATTGGCGACAGATGTTAGCTCAGGGCCAATCTTCCTCACACACAAAAAAGCTCACTTAAATAGATCAGGCCTACCAAAGACAATTTATCTCTTGATTAACTCAATTGACTTGGGACTTACATTTCATCTGCAAAATCTAATCTTTCTTTTGTTATATAATGTAATACAATCATGAGAGTGATATCCCCTCATCACGGCTAGGGGGTCATAAAAGGGCATTGGTCATTGGGGTCATTGTACAATTGTGCCAGCATGAAAAGAAGCAGAAAAATATGACCCATAATGATGAGAAAGTTCAATGGGTTGAAATCAACTTAGAAATGACAATATGATAGAATTGGTAGACAGGAATATTTAAACAGTTATTATGACTATATTCTGTAAGTTCAAGAAGATAGAGGAAAGACAAACGTATTAAATAAGAAATAAAAAGATACAAATGCAGCTTCAAGAGATGAAAATTACAATGAGTGGTATAAAAAGTGCACTGGATGAAATTAATAGCAGATTAGACATTGCATAGTAAAGTTAAAGACAAATCTTTATAAACAATCCAAAATAAAATGCATAGAGAAAAAAGAATAAACAGAGAAATGGGAAAACTTAAATAGACCTAATGTCTGTATAATTGGAGTCCCCAAATTTTGGAAGAGGAGAAGAAGAGAAACAATATTTGAGGAAATGTGGTTAAACATTTTCAAAATTTGATAAATACTATAAACTCATAGATCCCAAAAGTTCCATGATCCTAGAGCGTGAGAAACATGAAGAAAATTACACCAAGACACTTTAAAATCAGATTGTTAAATCCAGTGATAAAGAGAAAATCTTAAAACCATCCAGAGCAAAAGACATTTGTAGAGGAAAAAGGATAAAAATGACAGCAGATGTCTTAGAAATAATGCATGCGGGAAGACAATGGGGCAATATCTTTACAGTACTGAAAGAAAAAACCTGACAAGCCAGACTTCCATACTCAGCAAAAATATCTTTCAAAAATAAAGGCAAAATAAAGCCTTTTCTTCACATATACAAAAGCTGAAAGAATTGATCTCCAGTTGGGCTTCACTAGAAGATATTTTAGAGGAAGTTCTTTAGGCAGAAAGACAAGAATACCAAAATGGAAATTTAGATCTATACCAAGAAATCATGAACATTGGAAATGGTAGCTAGGTGCATAAGTATAATTTCTCATTATTTAAATTTGTTTAAAAGATCATTGACTGCTTAAAGCAAAAATAATAACAATGGGTCATAGGGTTTATAATATATAGTCAACGTATCACAACAACAAGTAAGCCAAGAGAGGAGAAATAGAAACTAGTGTAAGGTTCTTACACGATGTGTGATATAATACAACATTACTTGAAGGTAGACTATGAAAGGAAGTTAAATATGGATACTATAAACCTTTAAACAACAACAAAAATTAATAAGCGATTATAGATAGTAAGCCAACAAATGAGATAAATGAATTTATAAAAATACTCAATTGAAAGAACATAGAAAAATTGGAAAAGGGAACAAAGAACGGATGAGGAAAATTGAAAATAAATAGCAAGATGATAGATTTAAACCTAATCATATCAATAATCAAATTAAATGTAAATGATCTAAACATTCTAATTAAAAGAATGAGATTGTCAGATTGGATATAAAAGCAAGATCCATATATATGTTGCCTAGAGAAAACCCATGTTAAGCATAAAAATATAAATAGGTTATAAGCACCAGGATGGGATTAGTTGTGTCATACTAACATCAATTAAGTTTAAGCTAGAGTGGCTATATTAAGGTCAGAGAGAGCAGATTTTTAAAGCAGAGTACTAGGGATAAAAAGGGTCATTTCATAATGATAAAGGGATCATCAGGAGGACATAATTGGAAATACTTATGCTCCTCAATATAGAGCTTCGAAAATGCATAAAGCAAAAACCGATAGAAATGAAACGAACAATAGACTAATCTACAATATTGCAAGAGATTTCAAAATACACTCCAAAAAAATTGATAGAACACTAACACCCCATTGAGCTGATTGACCTTTACATAAAATGTTACCCAACGAGAACAGACTACACATTCTTCTCAAGTACACAAAAAATGTTAATCAAGGTAGAACATCTTCTATGTCTTAAAAAAGTCTCCATAAGATTAGAATGATTCTAATCAGATCAAATATATTGCCAACGTTAAAAATTAAATACAGGCATACCCTGGACATACTGCAGGTTCGGTTCCAGACCACGGCAATAAAGCGAATACCACAATAAAGAGAGTTAACACAATTTTTTTGGTTTCTCAGTGCACATAAAAGTTATGTTTACACTATACTGTAGTCTATTGTGTGCAATGAATTATGTCTAAAAAAACCAATGCATATACCTTAGTTAAAATTGCTAAAAAATGCTAACCATCATCTGAGCCATAATCTTTTTGCTGGTGGAGGGTCTTGGGAAAAATGCAATATCTGTGAAATGCAACAAAGTGAAGTACAATAAAACAAGGTCTGCCTGTAACAAGGTTTTTAGCCAGCCAAAACGAGTTTTTTCAGGAATAGCAGAGGAATGGCAGTTTGGGACAAGCAAACTGTGGTGAACCATGGACCAGTCTGAAAGGTCAACTTTTATCAGGTTTTAGGAGGAAATGGGGGGGGTGGGTTTCATCGACTGCAAGTGGTGAGCAGTTTGTTGTTGCTGGATCAGAAGGAATTCTTTCTTCCTGCTGGGGCGTGTTAGCTGTGGTAAGTGAGACATACAGAGCCCTCCCTTCATGGATTCCCAACTCCACTTTGTTTTAGGTTTACTTTGTTCATTTTCACATTTTTCCCCTTTTTATCAAGATCTTTCCTTAAAAGCATCACTGACCAAGAGTCAGATTATCCAATTTTGGTGGAATTATGTTTTGTTTTGTTTTTGGTGAGGAAGATTGACCCTGAGCTAACATCTGTTGCAAATTTTCCTCTATTTTGTCTGTGGGATGCTGCCACAGCGTGGCTTGATGAGTGGTGTGTAGGTCCGCACCTGGGATCTGAACCTGCGAACCCAGGACTGCCAAAGTGGAGCACCAGAACGTAACCACTACACCACCAGGCCAGTCCCTAGTGGAATTATGTTTTGTCTCTTGGCAAGAAACTCCTTTCCTGGGTGTCATGTCCTGTGTCAGAGAGAAAGTGCATAGTGACTGGAAACCACTTGAGGCCACATTTGAGTAACAAGGAAGGTAGAAGGGGGGACTTCTCAGGCATTTTCACTCCTAAGATCATATCTTGTCAAGGTTATAAGCGTTGGCAATCATCTCAGAGCACTGAATCAACATCATTCTGTTCAGTGCATCGTTTCTGTGGAGATTTGACAGGCAACAGGTACAAACTTTAAAAACAATTATGCAAAACAGAATTGACCAATGATAAATGGACAAATGACAAATTCAGTTTGTGTGATGGTTCTAAACCAGGACCCTAGACCTGAAGGCAGCCAACTGAACAAACCAAAGGACTGCAGGGAGTCAAATGAAATCTGTTGTAACCTGTGTGCTTGTTCCCTGACCTTGTGTAATGGAGTTTCTACTTCTCCAGAGGCGTTTATCCATGTGCAACAGGCGGTATTTGCTATCACACAAATGCTTCCTTATTCAGCAAGTAGGTAATCAGGGGCCATGCATTTGTCTAAAACAACTTTAGCCAATGAGTCAAGTGATTGTTGTTGGGCTGCTGTTCCCTTGGCTGTGGAATTGGCCAGCTTTCTTCATGTTGGGGAGAGATTCTGATCATGTGCTCATTGGCACTTATTCCAACCCAAGGGAGAAAGGCTCTCCCTAGGGAGGCAAACCCAGAGTCATGTATGCCCCTGGGTAGTTCCCGTTTAAGATGCTTATGAAGGTTTAGTGGGAAAGACCAATGGGAAACTTCAGATTTATTATAGATATTAACAGAGACCTTTATATATCCTAGTAAACATTGGCCTCCCATTAGCCATCTGTCCAAACATTCAGAGGCCCATTGACAGTCCCATTCACCACAGACAAAGATAAAACTAGGAGGTGCACATAAGACTCCTTCTAGGGGTTGATTATTAATTGTGATTTGTCACTTGGCCCTTTTGAGCCAAGGGTCAGTGATGTCTGGGGAATATTTGAGGGGAAATCGTCTTGTTCTGTGGACTTTGTCCCCAAAGGCTGCACAGAAAGGGGTTACTTTGCTACAACAAGTAGACTTAAGATAACACCAGCAGGGCACCACTGTCATAGATGGATTGGGGTTTCTGGTGGCAAAGCCAACAATCAGAAAGGTTCCTTTCTAAAGGAGGAGCAATGGATTGGGAAATACGGATAAGAGCATTGTCTTTCCAAGAAAGAGTGGGAGAAAATAAGGCGAGAAGTAACAGTGGGAAAAAGATATACAGGCCTGGTCCAGTCATCTTGGGAAAGCTGTCTCATTCAGCTGTCACCTGCTTTTATTCCTGGAAATCTTTACTTTTAGGTCACCAGTTGGTGTGCAGGTCTGGTCAGTCTTGGTGCTTTCTTTAGATGTGACCACCGGTTAAAGAGTGTATTCTGTGGAGTTTAGTGGCACAAGGGTTGGTTAACAGTACCTGATAGGGCCTTTCCAATGGGGTCGAAGAGAGTCTTTCTGGAGATGTCTTTTCCAACAGAGAAAATCTCCAGGTTGTAAGCTGTGACACTAACGTCTTTGTCTCCCAGGAGCACAGTGTGGAAACATTGTTCTGCTAATGTGTGGTAACTCTCAACAGATGCAATTTGGCTTTACAGTACTGAGGTATATCTCCTTTCATCAGCTGTCAATCAAAAGAGGCGAGAACTAGATGCCGCAGATGCCCAGTAACTATTTCAAAGGGTGAGAGTTTGTGGGTTCCAAAGGCAGTGGCCCCAATGTTCAGAAGGACCAATGGCCATGCTTTCGGCCGGGGTGTTTGAAGGATCTTTACACTTGGCCAACTGGTTTTTGATGATACTATTGGTACATTTGGCTGGTCCTGAAGACTGGGGTAATAAGCGCAGTGAAAATGTTGTAGAACTGGCCAAATGGCACAGACTTCCTGGAGCACTTGACCAGCAAAGTGGGGCCCCCTATCACTATGAAGTTCAAAAGGGCTTTCCCAGGTAGCAATGAGCCTTTCCAATAGGACTTTTATCATGGAGGAGGCAGTGGCCTGTCTACATGGAAAAGCTTTGATCCAATGAGAAAACATGCAAATCCTTACTAAGACATATTTGTACTCATCAGATGGCGGTAGCTGTATGAAATGCATTTGGCCCATTACACAATTTAAAGTGCCGAGGAGCAGTGTGGATGGATTTTCCTGGATTGCATTTTGGGAATACAACATTAACCCCGGATCCAACGTCTTCCTAAAAACTCTGCATAATATCGGTCTGATATCGTCTGCTGAGAATTCACTATTTGGAAAAGCAACATTAAAACCTGCACACTAGTATAAAAATTCACAATATACAACTCTTTAGTTTGTCAACCTGCTCCCTCACTTTGTCATCACATATGTCCGGGCATACGGGTATGTCCTATTCACTCCTATTAAAAGGCTCTAAGCATTTTTGATTCAATATCTTTTTTCTTGACTTGTTGAGGTTTATTAGAGACCCATACTATTTGAATCATATTATTACTCTGAGGCAGGGCTGTTTGATAGAAGTGGGGTTGAACACTCAAAGTGTAGCTCCAGTGTCAGTAAGGATGGATAGAAGTTTGTTTCCAATCTGGACAGTTGTTTCTCCAAGCTGGTTTAAAGGAAGGATTGGGAAAAGCCCCTAGGACTCCTCAGAGTCCCCTCAGTGGGAAGTGGGAGGACACTGGAAATATTGGTTGGGTGACTGAAGATGGCTGGAGCATCTTAGTTTACGGCAGTCTTTTTTCCAGTGTCCTGGCTTCTTACAACAATGACTGAAGCCGGGAGGATTTTGCTTATGGGCCTCCTCTGTTGAAGTTGGAGGTTAAGGATTTTAATAGTCTTTTTCTTAGTAGAGTCATCTAGGGTTTGGACTAAGTGCTTTGCCAAATTAACTAAGTCTGGAGCACACATTCCCACTTTTCTGGTTCTCTTAACCAAGAGAGAGAAGGCCCGGTCAGCCCATTAACAAACATAGAGTTGAAGGCTCCCTGAGTGGATTTGACATCCATAGGAGACCAGCATTCTCCTTAAAATCAACTTGGAGTTGACTGTAAGAGCTGTGCTTGGGTTTGCTGGGTTTCTGAGTGTGAGCCTGAATCATTCCAATCAATGGGGTTTAGGAAAGTCCTAGAGATTGCCAGATAACGTTGTTTAGCGATTCCCGGAGCCAGACCACATAACAAGGCAGGGGGTTGGCCTCTTATCTGCAGTTCTAGGGATTTTTCAGGGTGATCCCAATTAGCTGTTTTCATCCAGTGTCAGGCTTGGCCTTTGCCAATGAGCATGTGAAGAAGCTGGTGTAAATCTGAGAAACCTGGTTGGTGAGTCTGGAAAGCTATATTAAATTCCTCGGCAAATCTATGAGGATCTTTAGTAACTCTAGGAGAATCTCTGACTCTTGCTCATAGTTCAGCCTTAGTACAGGGGACATAAGAAATTAGAGGCTTAGCATGAGGACCCTCCGAGGGTCTCTTTGAAAGGAGCAGTTTGAACAGGTTTGGATGGGGAAGTTGGAGAAAAAGGGATGCTCAGTGAGAGGGTTGGAATGAGGAAGTGGAGGGCATGAGGCAGGTGGGGTGGGTACAGTGGGGAAGAGGAAGTGAGCGCAGGGGAGTGAAGCGGGTGAGGCCTCCCATGCCTTTTCATCTTCTTTAAACTGTTCATTTGCTTCCATCAATATAGAAATGGTATTTTGTAAAGCGTATTTTGCAATTTTAGAGTGTTGAATAAATTTGGAAGCCTCAAGGTACCAATGGAAGTAGGCATCTCACTCAGTTTGTTTCATTTTAGAGCTGCGGTCTTCAAGTTTAGTTCTGAGAAAAACCAATTTTGGGGAGATCAAAGTTTCTGCATAATGGCCATTGAAGTTTTAAATGGTCTTTGGTTAGCGTGGTCCATTTAGTTAAAAATGCACATGAGGAGGGACCTTTGCTTTTAAACATAAAACCAGCCAGGATCCGGGAAGGAGGGCCATCCTGAGCATGTTTAGAGGATTGGGATTGCATAATCTTAGTTTAGAAGTTCAGACAGCAAATGAGCGCTCACCAAAAGGACAATGCCTTCAAGAAAACAGATCCTTAATAAAGTCAGAGAGCTTGCCCAAAAAGCTAGAATCTGAGAGGAAACCTACCAAACTGAAAGGAAGATGGCGGCTCCCGGACGCAGGGAGCACAAAGGTCTCCAGTGGGTATCGCACATGGTTCTGAGGGTTGTCAGTTCCTCAGGGGTCCGTCTCCTTCAGGTCCCTTCCTGCGTGGTTGCCATGAAATGTTGACCCTAAAAATGAAATAGCAAGGTCTTTAGCCAGCCAAACTGAGTTTATTTGGGAATAGCAGACGAATTGCAATTTGGGACAAGCACACTATGGTGAACTACAGGTAAGTCTGAAAAGACAAGGGGAAGGTCGGCTTTTATTAGGTTTTAGGAGGAAACTGGGGAGGGCTACGGCAGTTTTCATTGGCTGCAAGTGGTGGGTAGCTTGTTGTTGCTGGGTCAGAAGGAAATCTTCTTTCTCCCTGCTGGGCTCTGGAAGCTGCTGTGAGGGACAGAGCAGGAGAGCCCTCCCTCCATGGCTTCCTGACTCTGTTTTGATTTAGGTTTCCTTTGTCTATGTTCACAATATACTCTGACCACACTGGAATTAAACTAGAAGTCAATAGAAATCTATGTGGAAAAGCCCCAAATATTTGAAAACTAACACACTACTAAATAACTCATGGGACAAAGAAGAAATCAAAGGGGAAATTACAAAGTACTTTGAACTGAATAAAAATGGAAATACAACATATCAAAATTTGGGGAAGTATTTAAAGAGAACCTAATGTGAAAGTTATAGGAAAACACCTGTATTAGAAAAGAAGAAAGAGATCAAACCACTGACTTCAGCTTGCACTTTAAGAAATTAGACGGGGAGCAAATTAAACCTCAAGTAAACAGAAAAAAGAAAATAAAAAAGATTAGAGTGTTAATCAATGACATAGAAAACAGAAAAACAACAAGAGATAATCAATGAAACCAAAAGCATGTTCTTAGAGAAGATCGATAAAATTGATAAACTTCTAGACAGACTGATCAGAAAAAAAAAAGACACAAATTATCAATATCGGTAATGAAAGTGGTAACATAACTACAGATCCTATAGTTATTAAAAAGGTAAAAAGGAAATATTATCCATTGTGTCAATACATCAGACAATTTAGATGAAATAGACAAATTCTCTGATAGATACAAACTACCAAAGCTCACTTAAGAAGAAATTAAGAACTTGAATACTCCTATATATGTTAAAGAAATTGAATTCGTAGTTAAAATATTTCACCAAAAAAAATTTCCAGGGCCATGTGGCTTCACTGGTGAATTCTACCAAACATTTAACGAAGAAACAATATCAAGTGTACACAAGCTCTTCCAAAAAAGTGAAGAGGAGGGAATAATGCCCAACTCATTGTATGAGGCCGGCATTACCCTCATAATAAAATCAGATAAAGACACCACAAGGAGAGAAAACTACAGACCAATAGCTCTCACGAGAACAGATGCAAAAATTCTACATTTTACAAATCCAATAATATGTTAACAAGTTAATACACATTTGACAGTGCCTTCTTCGTGGTTGGTTGGAAGGGTAAAGTGGGTTGATGGAGAATGGAGAACCTGACAAACTCTTTTCCATGGGGGTTGCGAGGGTGAAATGGTTGATGGAAAATGTAGGTTATGACAACGCCACCACATGGAGGTTTGGTGGACAATGGCAATTATGACGCTTTCCCCTTGGGTGGGTGGGACAGTTAGGAGGGTTGAAGGAAAATGGAGATTATGACCACGCCTGTCCCCACAAAGCCAAGGAGTAGCAGTAGTGGAGAGAATGTGGTGACTTGACCCCACAGGGCCCTGAGTGGGGTGTAAACGGGACCATGTTGACCCACTTGGAATGTGCAGGATGGGGAGAGCAGAGAGCAGCGCTGTCTACACCGAGGCTGGAAAGATCAGCAGGAGCCTTTACCAGGCCAGACACAGAAAGGCCTGTGATACCAAGCAGAGCCTGCCTACGCCCTGGCATGACTGGCCCTCAAGGCTGCCCCTCTTCTGCCTTTTGGCCAGTCGTCACTGAGCCCCAGGGCCCTCATCTCAAACCCTCCAGTGCTGCCCAGTGACCCCCAGCCTCTCCCCCAGGGTCCACCGACATTAGCAGAATCTAGAGATCACCTACCAATCCCTGATGTCTCCCCCCCCCCCCCCATCGCCTAGCTGTGGCTGAGCCAACGAGGGCAGAGCTCAGACCCTCATGGTGCCCCTGGGTCTGCACCTGCTCAGACTGTGCCCACAGTCTGTTCCACTCAGGAACTTTTTCTTTGCTGCACCATCCTCCCCGCTGGCCCTCAGTTGTCTCTGCCCACCACAAGCTCTCAGTGCCTACCCTAATTGCTCTATGTGTAGCCTCCCCTAATAACCTCAGCCATCTGGGGTCCAGCCCCACGGGATCCAGCCTGCATCTTCTCAAGGAGGGAAAGGATGACTCCATCCAGCAGACAGGAAAGCCGGGTGTAGTTAATGTGTGTCTCCCTAGCCCCTGCTGGACACTGGATGGGCTGGTGGACTGCCCCGTAACCTCTTTCATCAGCCATCTACAAGAATGGAAAGTGGAAGAATGTCCTCAAAGACCTGGGCAAAAGGAATCAGGAGTTACTCGTGTGTCCACCTTGGGGCTGTGATGGGCACGGAGGTGGCCCGTGACAGGCAGGGAGCTGAGCATTTTCATGTGCTCTTCACAGGGTTCTCTCCACAGCCCCTGGGCCTGGGCCTCCCACCATGCCCACTTTCAGGGTCACAGCAGTCACCTTCCTGAAATTTTACAGAGAGAAAACGGTTGGGCATAAAATCCATGCTAGGGCATTCTGATGCCAACGTGCCTATACTGACATCATCTTGACCTCATAGAAGCAGGAACACGAAGGCTCATGGGGCCATGACTTGGTACACGGGAGGGCTTGTCTCCTGTGTACTGGGACCGTGCTCAGGACTGGGGACACAGAGGGGAACAAACTTGGGGCTGCCTGCTTTCAGGTTGCTCAGTGTCATGGGGAAGGGAGACAATCAGATGGACCCACAGACACATATAGGATTATAATTGTGCTAGGACAGTGAAGAAGAAGTTGGAGGTGGGGGGGTGGTTCTGAGCTGGAGGTTGGGCCGGGAGGGCACCCTGGAGAAAATGACTGAAAGTGGAATGACGGGCTAGCCTAGCCAGGTGACTGACACTCCAGGGCGAGGGAGGAGCACATGCATAGGCCCAAGGGTGCCAAGGAGATGGGCCAGTTCTGGTGATGGAGGCCTGGTAGACCCCTTCCCTGGGGGCCTGTGGAGTGGGCCAGGAGCTCTAGATGGGTTGGCGATCAGTGCATCTGCATTTAACAAAATGCCAACGTAACAATGACTGGGCGAAAAAGAAAGTGAAGTTCTTCTCTCTCATGTGAAGAAGTCTGGATTCTCTGTGCCAAGATTAGAGCCCTGTCTCCATCTTTCTGCTCCATTGCCTCCCGCGGCTTGCATCTTCAAGGTGCCATGTGAGCGGGTCTGGCCATCACATGCGCCCTCCACACCTGCAAGAGGAAGAAGGGATGGCAGCGAAGGGGCTGCTGCCTCACTTCCACATCCTCCTCAGAAATCCCCAGAGCCCTTCTACTCAAAACGTAGTCTCATGACCACTCTAGGGCTCAAGGGAGCCAAGAGACTGGTCTTCTCAGGATGGGTGTGTGGCTTTGTAAGGAGAGGAAGGAGAAAGTGTGTGCACTGAGGTGACAGGAGCCCCCTGAACACCTGCCAACACTTTACTGGCTTATCCCACAACGAGCTCCTCTGACAGTTGGTAGATGAATTCCTGGTCTGCAGGCAGGTTCCCTCCCTCCAGGGATGGGGGAACACAGGCCCTTTGTCTTCGGATCCACCCTCCTTTGGACCGTGTCCTTTGACTGCTCTCACAGCAGTGACCACAAAGAGCACACTGAGTCACTCAGGTTCTCAGTCTCTCTCTCTGTTTTTTCCCCCCACTTTACACCACTAAAGAGATTGGTCTGGGTGAAGGGCTGTGCTCTGTTGATGGCCTGGGCTGTAAACCATTCATTACACACTTTTATTCATGACTCACGTTTAGCACCAACTATGAGGTAAGCAAGATGCTAGGACACTGGAGGACACACACGGAATGAGATATGACTTTGACCCACGGCCTCTTTCTCTTCAGGATAAACACAAATTTTGGTAGTTAGAAAGTGGAGTCAGCACAGGAAACAGTCAGCTAGATATTTGGGTTATTCTGGGAGTGAAATGGATCAGCGAGGGTGTCTTCAGCTCCATGTAACAGATTTCTTGCCCAAAGTGGCTTCAACATAGGTGGCTATGATCCCGCCAACAAGGAGTCCAGAGTCAGGGGGATCCAGGGCTGATTAATTCATCCCATCAGCAGGGGAAGCCTTGCATCAGCTCTTCTGGGATTCTTTTTACCTCTTTCCTCAGGGTCTCACTGTGGCTGCTGTAGCTGCTAATATCACATATTCACCCTACCAGCTCACAGACAGAGAGCCATGACTGATTCCTACTATCTGCCTTTCTTAGATAAAGAGAAAAAAGTTTCTCAAGCGTCACCTGCCTCCTACAGAGGCGACCTTTAAGCCCCTATTGGCCAGATCTGGGTCAAGCGCCCTCCTCACTCCCAACCAATCTTAGCAAAGAAGAATGGGAGGCCTGTGATTGATTTCCTCCAGTTGTGATTCATTCCCTGGGAATGGCCTACTTTCTTTGAGCCCATTGCATCAGGAAACCAGAATGATTTACATTTTATTTATTAGTATTACCGTTATACAGGGTAGAAGAAAGAAATGAGTGCTGGGGAAAACACCAACACTGTTTGCAATGGGAGGTAAGGAGGTCACAGACCAAAAGGACAGATATAGATAAGGGATTGCAGCTGTGGAGTAGAAGTCGCTGAAAATGAAGACAGGGGTGCAGTGGCGGTAGCAGCTAGCAGGGCTCAAGTCTTCATTGGTGACCACAGCGATGAGCAAGGGGCAGACAGCTGCACAGGCGGGGTGATGGGGTGCTGTCCAGGAGCAGTACTTCCACCTTCTCAGATGGGCAGCCTCCTCTCTCTGTTGCCCTGGACCCTTTGTGTGAGGATCCATTCTCTTCTTGGAGTTTGGCCTCCGGTGTCCCTGCCCCTGGCCCCCGCAGCCCACCCACCCTGTGCTCGATCTCCCGTCCTCAGAACCAGCTGTCAAATGGGAGAAGCTGCGGCAGCAAAGGAAGCAGTTGCAGCATCAGGATCCAGGTGCGCTTAGGGTCACCATGGAAGCCCCTGAGCGGAGCTTCAGCGACAGGGAGGCCCCAGGGAGGACCTACACCTGCTGGCTCTCAGACCCGGGGAGGGTCATGGGAGCCCTGGGGCGCGCTGCCCTGCATGGGTGGGTCACCCCTCCCATGCCCAGTTGCACCACCCGCTAAATGAAGGCTCTGCCATGGGTGAAAGGGAGCTGGGTGCTGTCAGAGGCAAAGGCCGGCAGGGGCATCCGTCTGCCCGGTGGGGGATAGGGGATGGCTTCCCGGTCAGTGGGTAAGTGAGGAGGCCTTAACCTAACCTCTCCGTGGCAGCCCCCGAGTCCACGCAGTAGCCCCAGCACCCCACGGACCCACGCCCTGTGGTGAGCCCCACCTATGTGTTCCCATTAGCAGGGAAAGCTGGGCATCGGGAATCAGAGTAAAAAGGATCCTCACCCATGTTAGGCGGGGCCGGGAGGGGGCCCTCCCAGACCTCCAGCATCACAACCTGGTTCAGCATAAGGTGGCCAGTACCCCGCACTCCCGAATGACCAAGGACCTTCCAACCCAGCTTGGCCCAGGGCGAACGAGTCCCCTGGACACCTAGCCTGCTGGGAGCCCACCAATCCAGCTCAGCACGGAGCAAAGGAGTTGCCTGGACCCTCAGCCAAGTGAGAATCTCAACCCAGCTCAGCTCAGGGCCAATTAGTCCCCAGACACCCAAGCAACTGGGAGACCTGTGATTGGCTCAAGACAGGGTGAGCGAGCCCCCTGGACACCCAGCCCACCCAGAGCCCAACAATCCGACTCAGCACAGGACAAAAGAGTTCCCCGAACCCCCGCCAGCTGGGAGCCCCCAACCCAGCTCAGCACAGGGTGAGCGAGTCCTCCAGACACTTAGCCAACTTCGACCCCCCTACCCCAATCTAGTGCCGCAAAGGGCCACCCACCCCACTTCCCATGTTGTGCGACCCCACGCAGCTGCACGCCAGGTGTCTAGCCCCAAGGCTGCCATTCCTGTTCCCCATGACCATGTCAGCACCTCTGCCAGGCCCAGGGGAGCCAGGCCAAAGAAAAATACCTCGTACCAGACACCGCGCACCACATCACCACACTGCGCTCAGAGAATCTGAGATCAGAAGGGGTGAGAATAGGGACAGCGGCCCTGGCAACCTTGACCCTGGCTGTGTTCCTGTCTCCTGGGTGGCGTCCCATCCACCGGGGAGGGAAGAACCGGTCCGTGCAGCCCGCCGGCCCTACCACTGATTCAATCAATCTGTACGACAAATGGAAGACCAGGAAATGGGGCAGGAATAACAATCTGAACACAACAGTGTGGGGCATCTTAACCCAGACATGAGAAATCTGAGGCCCCCAGGCCAGGTGGAAATCCATCTTCCAGGGGAGGGGCCAGGTCAGGGGCTGCCCGTGAAGGTGGAAGTTGCTGGCTCTGTGGGAGGCCGGCTGGGAAACGGCAGTCGTTTGTGGCCAGGTGCCAAGGCCTGGCCGGTGCTTGGGGCCATCGAGGGTACAGACCCTCTGATGGGCCATGTGCCCAGGTGCCGGTGGGCGCATGGCCTGAAGACCTTAGGCTTGGGCCCGACTTCAGCCTGATGTCCTGGGGGCTTATCACTTGGGGAGCGTTTTTCTTCTGGGAAGTTCTCTTGTTCAGAGGGAGCAAAGGTTGTCATACTTTAGAACAAGAGAAAGGCTGGAAGTTGGAAGAGCTGTCCATGGAAACCCAACTTACAGAGAAAGGTTTGACAGACTCTGAGGGGAAGCTGAAATTGATGAAAACAGCTCTTAACATCCACAAGGAAATGAACAAACATCATCTGAGGAAGTGTCTGAGCTACAGGTTTCCTTAAAACCGTATGAAGAAGAAAATCAAAGCTGAAAAATCTTCTTGTCCACTGGACATCACAGGAAGACACAACTTAAAGACTTGCCATTGGACCAGGCCTCTCTGGACACAGCACGAGATGAGGATGGGGAAACGTCTGTTCATATCCTTTGCCCATTTTCTACTTGAATAGTTTGGTTTTTTACTGTTGAGTCCTGAGAACTCTTTATATATTTTGGATATGTATGTCTTTGTCAGATATGTAGTTGGCAAATATGTTCTCCTAGTCTGTTGCTTGTCTTTTCACCTTTAATAGAGCCAAATTTTTAATTTTGATAAAATTCAGTTTATCAAATATTTTATGGATTGTGCTTTTGGTGTCATGTCTAAGAACTCTTCACTAAGCGCTAAGTCCTGAAGATTTTCTCCTATGATTCCTTCTAAATACTTTTAAGTCTATACTGTGATCAATTTGAGTTCACTTTTGTATAAGTGGTGAAGTTTAGGTCAAGGTATTTTTGTTCATTGGTTTTTGTGGGGTTTTTCTGCCTATGGATGTCCAATTGATCTGGCACCATTTGTCGAAAAGACTGTTCTTCTCCATTAAATTGATTTCTCACCTTTGTCAAAAATCGGTGAGTCCTACTAGTGTGGGTCTACTTCTGGGTCCTCTCTTCTGATCCATTGATCCTGTGTCTTTTTCTCCACCAATACCACAGTCTTGAGATGGAGTATACTGATTCCTCCCATTTTATTCTTTTTCAAAATTGTTTTAGCTATCCTAGTTTCTTTGCATTTCCATATAAACTTTAGAATAATCTTGTCTAGGTCTACAACAGAAAACTTTCTGGGATTTCTAGGAATCGTGTTAAACTAGTATTTCAATCTGAGGAGACTTGACCTCTTTACTGTGTTGCATCTTCCAATCCATGAGCATGGTATGTCTCCCCATTAATTTAGACTTTGATTTCTTTCATTAGTGCTGTGTAGATTTCAGCCTACAGATCTTGTTCATGTTTTTTAGATTTATATCTAGGTTTCAATGGCTATAAATGGTATATTTTTAAATATAACTAGTTCATTGCTAGTGTATAGAAATAAAACTGATTTTTGTATGTTTATCTGAAACTCTGCTCAACTCACATATTCGTTCTAAAGTGGTTTCTGTTTTGTTTGTAGGTTCACTGGAATTTTCTACACAGACAACCATGCTATCTACAAATAGGGGCAGTTGTTTTTCCCTTTCCAGTCTGTATTCCTTCTCTCCCCACCTTCCTTGCCTTATTGCACTGGCTAGAACTGCCAGCACTAGGTTGAATAAGAGTCGTGAGAGAAGACATCCTTCCTTGTTCCTAATCTTAGGAGAAAAGCATTCAGTCTTTCACCATTCCATATAATGTTAGCTGAAGGTGTTTTGTAAATGCTTTTTAATGAAATTGAGGCATTCTCCTCTGTTTTGATTTTTTTCTGAGTTTTTAGCATAAATGGATATTTAATTTTGTCAAATGCTCTTTCTGCACCAACTGATGTGCTCATGTGATTTTTTCTTTTTCATCTGTTGATGCGGTGAAATATATTGATTGATTTCCCAGTGTTGAAACTGTCTTGCATCTCTGGAATAAATCCCACTTGATCGTGGTGTATGATTCCTTTTATATAGTGCCGAATTCTATTTGATAATGTTTTATTGTGGATTTTGGCATCTCTATTCATTAGGAATATTAGTTTGCAGTTTTCTTCTTCCGCACTATCTTTATCAAGTTAAGTATCAGGATAATACTGGTTGCTTAAAATAAGGTGGGAAGTGCTCCCTTGTTTTCTACTTTCTGGAAAATATTATGTAAAATTGATGTTAATTCTTCTTTAAATGTTTGGAAGAATTTTCCAGTGAAACAATCTAGGCCTGGAGATATCTTTTTGGGGAGCTTTAAAATTATAAATTCAATTCCTTTGAGAGTGATAGGGGCATTCAAATTATCTGTTGTAGTTTGTGCTTTTTGAGAAATTGATTCATTTCATCTAAGGTATCAATTTGTGTAGGTAGAGTATTCCTTTATTTTTCTTTTGATGTCTGCAGGGTCTGGGCTGATATCCCCTGTTTCATCCCTGATATTGATATTTGTGTTTTCTCTTTTTATCAATTTTAAGTCTGCCATATTATTTTCTCTTCTCTGTTCTATTTCTTGTTTCCTTTTTTAAATTTTTTACTTTCCTATGGATGGTTTGAACATCTTTTAGAATTCCATTTTGACTTAAGTGTTTTTCAGTGTATCTCTTCGTATAGTTTTTTGTGTGTTTGTTCTAAGTATGACATTATATGTACATAACATTACAGTCTACTGGTCTCCACATTTTACAATTTGAGTGACATGCAGGAACATTACCTCATCTTAGGTCCACTGACCTTCTCCTGTTTACAATACAATTGTCTTAAATATTTCCCTTACTTATATTGAGAACCACTATAAGACAAAAATGTTAGAATTTTTGCTTCAACTTCAATATAATTTAGAAAAACCAAGAGAAGAAGAAAAGTCTATTTATTCACCCATATTTTCACTCTTTCTCTTATTCTTTCTTCTGTTGTAATGTTCTAGGATTTTTAAAAAAATTTTTTCCTGTCAAGAACTTCTTTTAGCCATTCTTTTAGGGTAGGTCTGATGGTGACAAATTCTTAGTTTTCCTTCCTCTGAGAATCTTGATTTCCTCTTCATTCTTTAAAGATAGCTTTGCTGAATATAGAATTCTCGATTGACAGGGCTTTTCTTTCAGCACTTGAAAAATGTGCCACTTTTAGTTTCTATTTTTTCTAATGAGAAATCCACTGTCATTCAAGTGCTTCCCCCCGCCCCATAGGTAAGATGTCATTTCTCTCTCACTACTTTCAAGACCTTTCTTTTTCTTTAATTTTCAGAAGTTTGATAATTATGTGTGGTCTTAGTCTGCTCAGGCTGCCAGAGCAAAACACCATAGACTGGGCAGCTTAGACAACAGAAATTTATTTCCTCACTGTTCTGGAGGCTGGAAGTCTGAGAGCAGGGTGCCAGGATGGTCAGGTCCTGTGAACACTCTCTTCCTGGCTTGCAGGTGGCCAGCTTCTTGATGTGTCTACACACGGCAGGGAGAGAGGGAGCAAGCTCTCTCTCTTCTCACAAGGTCACTAATCCCATCATGAGGGTCCCACCCTTGTGACCTCATCTAAACCTAATTACCTCCCAAAGGCCACACCTCCAAATACCATCTCATGGGGGGTTAGGACTTCAATATATAACTTTGGGGGGACACATTTCAGTGCGTAGATGTGTCTTGGTGTGGATTTCTTTGAGTTGATCCTGTTTGGGTTTTGCTCAGTTTCTTGAATCTTTAGGTTTATGTCTTTTGCCAAATTTGGGAGATTATCAGCCATTTTTTCTTAAAATACTTTTTAATCCTCACTCTTTTTCTGTTCTCATTTTGGGATTCCCATGACACAAATGTTAGATTTTTTTTGCCGTAGTTTCACATGTACTTGAGGTTCTGTTCTTTTTTTTTTTTTAAGTCTATTTTCTCTCTGCAGTTCAGATGAGGTAATTTCGATTGTTCTGTCTTCAAGTTTACTGAGTCTTTTCTCTGTCTTCTCCATTCTGCTATTGAGTCCACTTATGGAGTTTTCAAAATTTGAATTATTGTATTTTTTCAGTCCTCAATTTAGTCCTTCTTTATAGCTTCTATTTCTTTGCTGAGACATTCTATTTCTGTTTTTATTTGTTTCAACCATGTTTGTAATTGCTTCTTGAAGGTTTTTTATGATGGCTACTTTAAAATCCTCATCAAATAGTCCCGACATCTGTGTCATCTCAGTGTTGGGGGTCCTTTGATTGTCTAACTTGTCCCAGATGACATTTTCCTTGTCCTTGGTATGATGAGTGTTTTCCAGTTATGTCCTGGATATTTTGGGTGTTATAAGATTCTGGACCTTATTAAATTGTGTGTTAGTAGGTGGTGGTATGTGACTAGTGCAGCCCCTGTTATGTCCCCAAATTGGAAGGAGCAAATTTAAGCCTGACCAGAACTACAACTGCTCAGCCTGGTCAGACGTGGCTGGGAAATTATGGAGCAAATTGTGTGGGAGGTCAAATCACTGTGGCATTCTCCCCTGCAGGCAGCAATGAGAGCACTTGCCAACAACAAGTTGTTTGCTGAATTTATTCCTAAGAATGGATGAGAACTTTGTAGTGACCACAACTCTGCTTGGGAGTGGGGAGTCCAAGATGGGAACCTCGGGAAATGTCTGTTTTGCATGTTGTGTGTGTTTCATAAGTTTAGTGTACGATGGTGGGAATTGGTAGGGATGGACTTATGGGATGGTTGGTATTGATGTTGGGCTTGCTAAAACTTAAATCAAGGTGCTCCCTTCTTACCAGTGTCCCTGTCGTAGGCATCATCCCTCAGGACCCTCCAAGGGAGCCCGGGCCAGGGCGTGAGCCAGGGATGGGCCAGCTCTGCCAAAGGGTTGGTCCGTGCATTGACACGTTCCCCTCCCTATACGCTCCCCCAAATTTCCTGCTTGAGAATGACCTCTGCCCTTATCCCCACCACCAAAGTGTAGTCACAGAGGGAGGATAGCCTGGTGGTCACCTTACCTGGAAGCCACAAAGGCCAGGCTCTCCCTCTGTGAAAGGTATGTGGTCTTTCTGCATCTACCTAGGCACTCTCTTAGGGTCCTGGACCCGTCGCCAGTGACTCGGGGCCAAGCATCTCATGGAGAGTTCTCCCTCCAGTCAGCTGCTTCCTCAGGGCTGCAAGTCCCAGGTGCCTCTGATGAGTTCCCTCTTGCTCGGGTTAGTCAAGTCCAGCCTCTCCACTTGCACCAGAGAACCCAGGTGATACTGAACTGCTGAAATAAGTTGACTTTTCATGTCACCCCAGTTAGACAGAATGAGGGGCATATCCTTGCTCCTCCCAAAGCATGGATCAGGCATGTCACTGCGAGTCAGTCTATACTCAGAGTGGTGCTCTGTATTGTTGATCATGGCCGGCCCCGTACATCCCTTCACTCAGGGCTAATGAAAATGTATCTTTGGGAAATTCTTGTCAAAGTAACCTCAACACCTTCCTGTATGGGAGCAGGTTTGCTGAAATGGAAGTGACAGCCTGAACCACATTCTCAAAGTTGAGGGTTTCAATTCCACAAGACTTCTCTGACTGAACTGAAGATGAGCTCACCGTGCTTATCTCATGCTCCTCAGTGTGGCAGCTGTGGGAAGCCTGGACCACAGGGTGAGGGGCCTGGAGGAGGTGGCTCAGGGTGCAGCCCTGGTGACGCCTCAGGCATCACTTGCCAGACTCAGGGTTCTGTGAGCCTCCCCACGTGGTGGGGGTGCAGCTGCTGCCTCTGACCCACTGCATGCCCAGCTTCTGAAAGAATAAGATCTTAGGGGCCGGCCCGGTGGTGCAGCAGTTAAGTTCACACGTTCCGTTTCTCTGCGACCCGGGATTTGCCGGTTCGGATCCCGGGTGTGGACATGGCACCACTTGGCACGCCATGCTGTGATAGGCGTCCCATGTATAAAGTAGAGGAAGATGGGCAAGATGTTAGCTCAGGGCCAGGCTTCCTCAGCAAAAATAGGAGGACTGGCAGTAGTTAGCTCAGGGCTAATCTTCCTCAAAAAGAATAAGATCTCAGCAGCGCTAAGAGCCAAAGTCAGAGGCTCACACCCTCCAAGCCAAGTCAGCCCCTGGGTCCTCATGACCCCTCCACTTTCCCATCCCCGAACAGAGCCAGCCAGGACCCTGCAGGAGCTCCAGGACCATCAGCATCAGCACCGCTGCGATGCAGGCACACCCAGGATGGAGATGTCCTGCCCTCAGAGCGGCCAGGTGTGGGCCTGGGGAAATCACAGGACATAGGATTTGGAGATGCAGTGTGGTGATAGCTGCTGACCTGTCCATCAGACAAGCCACCAGGTAAGACCCTCCAGCAGCAAAAAGATTACAACTCACTGAAGGCTCAGATGGTGGTTAGCATTTTTTAGCAATAAAGCATTTGTAAACTAAGGTTTGTACATTGTTTTTTTAGACACAATGGCCTTGCACACTTAATAGACTACAATACAGTGTAAACATAACTTTTATATGCACTGGGAAGCCAAAAAGTTCATGTAACTAGCTTTATTGTGATATTTCCTTTATTGCAGTGGTCTGGAACTAAACCGAAAATATTTCCGAGGTATGCCTGTATATTATGAGCGGTGGGGTTTTATCCTAGAAATGCAAGATTTGTTTAACTTTAAAAAATCAATCAGTGTAATTCACTATATTAAAAGACTGAAAAGGAAAAATCATAACCATCAGAATAGACGGAGAACAAACATTTGGCAAAATTATAAATCCATTCCTGATAAAAACTCTCAACGAAGTAGGTATTATAAGGGGACACCCCAACCTGCTAAAGAGCATCTATGGAAAACCTACAGCTAACACTATACTTAATGGTGAAAGACTGATTCTTTCTCCCTAAAATCAAGACCAAAGCAGGGATGTCCATTTTCACCACTGCCACTCAACATTGTCCTGGAGGTTCTAGATCTTGCAGATGAGGTAGCGACAGTGACATGGAGAGAACAGAGCGTTGTGCTGTGGGCGGAGGCTACAGCCACCGTTGGAGAGGAATCTGGGGATATGTGAGCTCTCCTTGGGGTTTCCCAGAGGCACTTGGGCTTGGGAGGGGGACCTGCTACACAATGGGACTTCATGTGGTCAAGCGGGATGAGGAGTCAGATTCCTGGTAATTGGGTGTTAGAGAATGTAAGCCCTGAAGAAGAACTTGAACACCTCTAGGTGACCTTTGCATCTATCAACTTACTGCTCTTACTTGAGGAGAAATTCTTCATGATCAAGGAGCTTGTCTTTGTCTTTATTTCCTTCCTCAAACTGGGGCTAATACCTTTAATACAGCACAGGCTCACTAGATATTTCTTGAATGAATGAATGACTGTATAAACAGCAACATGGTCTCTCAACAGAAATATCATTAAAATTAAAATTCCTTCAAATTGGGAAGATTTCCATGTTTCTCTATTGGGTATACCACAAAATATTTTAATTACTTAAGGCATTGAAAATTGTTGACAATATTGATGGCCAACAATGTCTCTGATATCTGATTGGCTTCGGAAGGCTGATCTCAAAAGACAAGTTCAAGACCCACCTAGTGTTCTCAAGAAGAGGAGAGCAAGAGAAATAATTGTCTTTAAGTGGGGAGACTTTCCCCAGAAAGAAGGCTTTACTGAGGCGTGACTTTGCCAATCTTGTGCATTTAGTCCCAGTTCCTAAAACACTGCCTAGAATAAATAAATACTCAAAAAATGTATTTTGGGTGAATAAATGAGTGGTTGTCCTTTAAGCAAATAGGATGAAGATTTGTTGACCTGCAGCCGTTCATCCGAAACTCGTCTTCTCGTTGCTCCACGTGCATCTCATAAGATAAATCTTCCTGCTCAACCTCCATTATTTTCATGGCTGGTTACTAATTCATTGTATAAATAGTCCGTAATTTATTTAAACTCTCCCTATGGACGACGTTTGGATAGTTTCTTATTTTTGGCTGTGACTAACTGTGCTCTTCTTACACATACACATTTTTATAGTTTTGTCATCTCTCTAGGATAAACTTCAGAAGTGGAAATGCTGATTCAGTTAGAAACAAGGTAAGATCTCGAAGCAAAAGGCAGATCGTCCCCGAGTTCTGAACGTTTGTCGGAGAGGGTCCCGTTCTTTCTAGCAGCCACAGCAAAGAACGAAATAGAATCATTCACAGGATTCACTGTGTCATTCAGGAGAGACAGTGAAAGCAAAAATTGTCTTTGGGAAAAATCAGTGGAAGAGGCACTAAAGAGAAGCAGGGCTCAGTCTGTTCAGGTAAGAGTCAACCTGATATAGCGAGAGCAGATCCAGCTCCTCTCCTATCTTTCTGGAACAGTAGCAGCCGTTTTCAGAAAGGGCCCAGGCCGGGGACTGAAGCGCGGGAGGCCTCTGCCATTCAGCAGCCCGGCAGCGTCCGCGATGTTCAAAGGCTTTAGAACCACACAGCCTTCCTGCACGTAGGGGAGGTCTGAGAAGGGTGGTGGGAAAACAAAGATGGAAGTGAGTCAAACCACTGGGTAGAAGCGAGTCCTGGGAGGTGTGGACCCAACTTACCAGAATCAAAAGTAATAATAGTGACGTCCGGCCATGGGCCAGGCACTGTGCAAACTTTAGGAATTTTCCATAAATGGTCACGCTTCACTCTCACCACGTCTCCTGCGGGAGGTGTCACTATGCTCATTTTGTAGATGAAGGAACCAGAGGAACAGAAAAATTAAGTAACTTGCCCATGGTCACACAGCTAGGAAGCAGGCAATCTGGGATTTAAATCCAGACCTGGGCACGGAAAGCACCTACTAAGTGTGTTCTGAATGAGGTGGTGAGAGTTGCAGACTTGGATGGGACAGGGACTTTGACAGCATGAGGGGTTTGGAGGACACGACAGCAACCTGGCAGGGGCAGAAAGTCCGAGATCCTCGCTAGCATCCACAGAGCAGGAAGAACGGGGGTCCGTGGTGC
The DNA here is from genome assembly GCF_021613505.1 of Equus quagga. Classification (NCBI taxonomy): domain Eukaryota; kingdom Metazoa; phylum Chordata; class Mammalia; order Perissodactyla; family Equidae; genus Equus; species Equus quagga. The sequence continues at coordinate 32,323,134 of NC_060274.1, forward strand.
GCCTGTCCAGGTACTTGAAGCCGGAAAAGGTGCCAGAGAAACTCTCATGACCTGTCAGGAGCCAGGAGCTGAGGGTCCAGTGAAGAGACTGGGCTCGTGTTTCCACCGATGGAAGGAAAGAGAGGGTCTGCCCTTTGATTGACCTTCTTGCTGTTGCTCTGCCCCCCGGATCCCGGAGGGCGTACACTCTGAGGGGTTCCTGACTAGCCCACGGCTCTCTCTGGGGATGCCTGAGCAATTCCCTGTGCGTGGCCGCAAGCAGACGTCACTGCCTTTGGAAATGTTGCAGCCCCTGCTGTTCATTTCTTCAAAGTCATGGCTATGCCAGATCGTTCTGGGAGAGTTCACTAAACGCTTATAATTCCCAAAGAGGAGGCAACTGCAGCTTTCGATGGAGCTCTGCTTTCAGACTACAATAAACCGCATATCCGCGAATTTTTTTTTTGTCTTGGAGACAACTGTGATAGGGTTAGAAGAGTCACTAATTTTTAATGCCACCGAAGGCAAAATACAGTGTCTGATCACAGCAGTCACTGCCTTGTCACTGCCTTGCTAACTTAAAAGAAAGACGAATGTTAACAGAAGCTTTTACTTTTAATTTGATGATTTATCCATTTTCACAAGGATTCATTGAGTGAGGGCCAGGCTCTTGGCTAAGCATTGCAAATACAGCAATGAGACTCGATGCCCTAAATTTCACACAAAAGATCTGACAGGGCCGTGAATTCGACTGGCAAGGTAATTTGGCAGTCTGCAGGATCAAACTATGCTTTTAGTTTTCAGCTCCCTCTGCTCTATAGTTGCAAGAGATAAGAATTTCCTTTTGCGCAGTCATAGAAAGTTCCAAGTTTCAGTCCAAGTCTTGAGCCAATCGTTTAGTCATTTAAGTTTGTCATTCCTTTTCCTTAAGTGTTTAGTCCTTAAAGAAAGAATTCCTTTATCCCCAAATTTCTCATGTCCTTCAAACCATTTTATGATGGCGGCAATTGAGTGTCCACAAAGCCATGCCTTCAGGGAATACTTGATGCCTGGGGACCACAGGCATTAATTCAGTCAGCAGTTCCTCTCTTGCAGGCCATACGTGCCAGTTACCCGTCTCTGACTAGTTATCTTCAATAGCTAAGACAGATAACTGGTCTCAGATTCCACGTTTGTTGGTTTCAACTCACTCCTAGAACTCAGTTTTTTCATCAGTGTTCTTGGTTGCAAAACACAGAACCAAACTTTGGCTAATACAAAAGAAAAAGGCTCTGTTAGTTGGATATTTGTAGTTCCTAGAGCTCCTACAAAGACCAGAGAACTAGGTTTTAAAAATGGATAGGAATAGAGGCTGGGCAGCTTAGATAAGCAGAATCTGGTTATCATGCTAACACAGGTACAACTACCACCAGTCCTGGAGCCTGGCTGCCACTGCCACCACAGTACAGGTCCAAAAGTTTGCCTGCTGCTTTGTACCATTCAGACTCAATTTTGGGCAGAAGCAGCTGACTGGCCAAATCCAGGTCTAGGACCCAATCCCTAGCTTCCGGGGGCTGAAGCGAGCAAGGGAATGGACCCTCAGCAAGACTCCAATGGCAGGTTCTTCAACGTAGGAGGGGATTGGGTACAGCCAAAACATGACAAATTTCCTCCATAGTTAATAAGACAGGAAGCACGGGAGCCATATGAATTTTAGAAAGCAGGTTGGATGATGGATTGTGACAATGGGAAACTAGGTGCAGACCGATAGGAAGTGACTTTTGGACCCCGAATAGTGGAGCTTGATTTATTGGATGTGAAGGGAGAGAGAGAGGAGACAGTGGCACCTGGGACCTCTCTCAGGTCTCCGGCTAGGGTGACTAGGTGATTTGCTGCGCTGCTGGTCTCAGAAACATGCCAGGAAGCAGCGCTGGACCCTCGGTCCCTAACTCCAGGACAGGTGCAATAGCTCAGAGACTCTGGATTCCATCTTCTTGGGTTCCCATCCTAGCTGACCTCTGCCCAGCAGTACGATTTTGGATGCGTGACTTACCCACTCCATGCTTGTTGCCTCACCTGAAAATGGGGGGGCAGTGACAATGCCTGTCTGGAAGGGCGGTTGTCAGGTTGATGGAGTGTATGTTTGTAAGGCTTGGACGGTGCCTGACACTGTTAAGTGCTCAATAAATGTTAGTTATTATTGTTGGCTGTTAGCACTTGAGCGCTCTCTCCAATGAATCCAGTGTGTTTGGGGGTACTTTATAGCCAATGAAAGGATTGATCTGAGAAAAACAGTGTGTCTTTAGCAATTAGGGTCTCCTGGTCATACTGTCTACCACAGAGAAGTGTAAACTAGCTTGAGGACAGTCCCTCACAGCTTCTTAGTTGAGGGCAGCATTTCAGAGCATGTTGACCAGAAACCGAGAACAGGATTTCTGCAGATCTGAGACCCTGTCTTCTGGATATTCAGGTTTCACTTCCAGAAACTGCTAAATCACAAGTCACCTACACCAGGGAAATGACACAGCATTATGAAACCTCTCCTCCAGCCTGAAGGAGTCAAACAGGTTTCTTACATAACGAGAACTTTGGCATGTCACCCAAGGCTTGGCTCCTTGCCAGCTCCTCCACCCCCTAGAAAAGGATACTGAGATATTTCAACAGCTGGGTCTGATTTCATTTTGGGCCAAGGGGCAATGTGCAGGTCATGGCCGTGGGAACCTGGCTCTGCTCTGGCTTAGAAAGACTCTGGAAGATGTGAGGTTAGATGCAAACGAGAGACAAATGCTCGGAGAGCCCTGGTGTTTCCAACCCCATCAGGGAATGCTGGGGAGCTCTGGGTCTGCATCTATCTGGTTCTAGAGGGACCGATGGAACTCACAAACCTGCAGAGATTTCTTGTAGGTTCCTCAGTTCCATGTCAGATCATAAAGGTTGGCCTTTCCCTCAAGAGCCTTTCCCAACGCCCCAAACCCAGAGAAGCTGCTTGTGGCTCTCTCACCCGCATGGAACAGCTTGCGTAACAGAGCAGGTCTAAATTTCATCAAGGAAGGAAGAACCCAGGGCCCAGAAAGATAAGGATCAGCTTTCAAGCTGGAAAATAAATATCCCTCTCTGCCAGACGAATGCAAAAACAAACTAAAAATTTACCAGGGCTTTTGGAGCAAACATTCTGTTCATTTTTCCTTCTGAACGGTGGGGTCACCTAGGATGTTTATATTGCGCCTTGGGTCTGGATGGAAAGAGTTTATCAGTTCTATAAAACATATGATCTCTCTACGTTTCTGAGTTCTCTTACTCAGAAAGAATTGGCTTTGAGCCTGGATGGGTCTCCACTTTTGGTATATGATCTAAAATTTGGGGTGTTTTTGTGGTAGGGAAATGATCAGGATACTGCTGTTTTTGTCACTGCATTGAGAAAGAGAGACAGAATTTAAGCCACATGCCAAGAGAACAAATACTTCATTTTGCAAGAGTTTCTTCTTGCCGTTTTAGTGGAAGGGGTCTTGTTGAACAGCTAGGATATTTCTAACTTGGTAATGAGGATGGCTACTACTTGTTATCAGGTCTTGCCCTTGGCCCTTTGCATGCATTCTCTCTAATTCTCTAAGAAACCTGCAAGGTGGATACTACTGCTCTGTTACAGAGATGAGGAAAGTCAGGTTCAGATGGGTTACTTTGGCTTGTAAGGGGCAGGCTTGCTACTGCAAAGCACCAAGTCTTCATTGTGCCTTGATGTCTCTCCCTAAAGAAGGAGAATATCCTAGAGTGAGGGCGTCTTCTGGTTTAGGTAATTCAGAGCAGACCCAAACATTCACTAGAAACTTGATCCAACCCTTTGCCAAATGGTGGGAATTTTTGAGGTGGAGTCATGTTTCCTTGAAGAGTCAAGTGTTCATGTTTTTCATTTTATTTTATTTTTCCCCCTTGCTTCCATGCCATCAATCAAAGCAGGCCAGCATTTGAAGTACCTGCAATTTGCAAGCAGCTCTTGGGCCAATGCTGTTGAGAACGGTACCCAGTCCGGCCAGACCTTGTCCTGAAGGCTCTGTTTGAGAGAAGCTCCATGAGAGTCTGCTCCCCTTCAGGGGATGTTCCTGCAACTACGCAGTTTTTCTCTTTCACCTTGTGCAGAAAAATTCAACTCATCCCCCAAGAAGCCGCCACTCCCTTCCCTCCTGGACCTATCAAGGGGGTAAACTCCTGGAGGACAGACTCTATATTTGATTTACCTTGTATCTCCCACACAACACTTACCAGAGGCCCGCCGGCAGTTGAGTCTCTGTAGGTATCTATTGATCCAACAGGTGGATGTGCAGTAAGATGCTACATGCCACAAGGAGTGAGACACCAGATAATTCATACTTCCCTATTCTCAAGAAGCTGATATTCTAAGAGGCTGATATGAAACCGTCAGAAAAAAACCTCCAGCTAGTGTTTGAACTGTGGACCTAAGTTACTTGCGTGTTAAAGACCACAAGTGCAGCAGGGAGCACTGCAGCTGGAGTCCTCAGCAACGCTTCATGCACGGGGAGGAGGAAGCTGGAGGATGGATAGGATTGGGGTCGGTGGGGAGGTGTGGTGGAAGAGGGCAGCAAACATAAGGACTGGGGGATGGGGGGGATGAGAAATACGTGAGGTGGAGGGGATCTGAGGGATCAAAGAAGAGTTGTTGCTTTTTAGTTTGCTCAGCCTTTTTGTCGTTGTGAGTACTGGAGTGACGACTTCCAAGCTCCTTACCTGCTGGACGGGACCACACATTTCTAAAGGAGCGTTTTCTCACAGTGTGTTCTGCAGAACAGGGTTTGACAGAGTTCTACAGAATGTTGGTGGCGCTCAATGACAGAAGGATCTGTGTTCAGTTAGCTCTGAGATACCGGGTTTCTTTACAGCAGGGCTTTTCAGAGTCTTTATTATATTAATATGCATTTGATTCCACTTTATGGGCCTACAGATTGTATTGTTTCCTAAGTTGATTTGACCATGAAATTCTTTTGGAGAAGAGTATTTCATAAGACAACATTTCTCAGAATTGGGGAAATGCTGCCTTATAGTCTTTCTAAATAGCTTTTCCTTTCCTGCGGGCACCCCACCATTGTCGTCACAGTTGACGTAATCAGTCCTTTTTACGCTCATTCATACCACAGGTATTTACTGAGTCTCTACTACGTGCAAGACAGTGTGATAACGCTGGTGGGTGGATACTAAATATTTGGGACATGGTGTCTTTTAAAGTCTGATGTGGAAGGTGAGAAAGCAATGTGCAGAAGTAACTCTAACTCTGGAGACTTCAAAGAAAGGCTTTCTCCCCCATCATCTCTGTTACTTACAGAAGATGAATCAAATTAAATTGAGAGAGCTGAAAAGGAAAACAATTTTTTTTTTTTTATGAAAACTGTTCACTTCCCCCTTTCACTGAGGTGCCACATTGGCTTCGAGTATGAAAAAGGTTTAGGGATCAAGTTTCTGAGCAAGTCTTCAGAACGTCAGTCGGCACAAAGCTGCCCACGACCTGCCATCTTGCTCGCTGATCTGTGCCCATTGCAACATCTCCTCACTGTATTTCTAGGGGCCCCTGTGGGCAGAATCTGCAGGCAGGAAACTAAAGGCTGGGGGACTCACTCCAAATGCTTATTCTTAGCAGGTGTTAGGTCTTTGCAGAGGAGTGAAGGGCAGAATTTGTGGCACCCTTCACCCATTAGACTCTTGCTTGACTTTTGGGTGCAACCTTTTCTGGCAAAAGGCCTCATCTTCAAGTAGAGCATGACTCTAGCTTCTAGTCACTGACAATACAAGAAAGCAAAAAACTGAGCTGCTGTGGCAGCAGGCACAAGCATCAAGAAGGAAACAAAAGTTGGCAATGAGTAACCAGCATATCAATTACTGTAATGTAAAGTGATCTAAGCTTCAAGTAGTCAGTTCAGCACAACCTGAGAGGGCTGAGAAGTGCTGCCCAGGTCTTTCCCTGCCTGGCACCCTCACTCAGATGCAGCTGTGCCTGAACCCCATCCTTAGCAGGCTTTCTTGGGCTTAAGCAATTCTTGTCTGGAAATCATCTTTTTAAAAGGTCTGCCAAATCCCAACAAGACTTGAACTCTGTCTCTCGACTCCCTTGAATCTGGATGGGTCCTGTGACTACTTTGACCAACAGAATACAGCATAAGTGATGCGTGATGCTGTGTCAGCTCTGGGCATGGAGCTTAACTGGTCTAACAGCTTCTGCTCCTGCCTCTTGGAGGCCAGCCACCATTTAAGAAAAAAGACTCATTGAGCCCACCATGCTGTGAGAGGCCCAAGCCATGAGGAGAGGCCCAGGAGGATGAAGAGCTGTGTGGAGAGAGAGAGAGGCTAAGGCACCAGGTCGTGAGTGAGGAAGCCGTATTGAAGGTGGATCCCCCAGCCCTGCCTGCCCCAGCTGTTGCTGTGCAGACCACAGACTAGGCACCCTGCTGAGTCCTCCCTGAATTCCTGACCCACAGAACTTTGAATAAAATAAAATGGTGTTTTAAGCCACTGCATTTTGGGATGGTTTGTTAAGTAGCAATAGATAGCTGAAACAAAGGGCAGGAACCGATAGGCATTCATGCTTCTAAGCATCAGGTTGTGGCTGTGTAGAGTGCTTTATGCAACTGTAGAAATCCTTGGGTGATAAGAACACCAGAGCTTCACTCTGCTGGTCGTACACAGCACTCTCGGAAAAGCCAGCCTTCAAATAAGAGGAAACTTACACGTATTCAAGATGGAAGAGCATCTCGCAGTCAGATGCTAGTGATTTCTAGCATGACTAGGAGAAGTCTGGCATGGAGAAAGGAGACCCGGGATCATTATCAAAACTAGTAAAAGCCCTTCACCATTTGGAGAAGCACAGTTAATGCTCATCAGCTCTCAGCTCCCTACACCTAACGGAACCAATTCTTGGAATCCTGCTCCTTCTTGGCTGTGGAGGAATCAAGGAGATGTTTTCTTAAATCTCTCATTCCCCTCCAAAAGTGTATTTACCACAAAAGAAAATCAGACAATCAAATATTACTGTAACAAGGCCACACACTATGATGCATTTTATATAAGAAAGTTAAAATGCCACAGCATTGTATGTTAAGTCCTTAAGGAAGCACACTTCAAGTAATCTCATGTATGCCTAATGCCCTGTTATTATTTCTCCCAGAAACACATTCTATAGCTTGCACTAAAAGAAAAAACAGATCGTTGTTTCGTTTTGTCTGTCTACGGCCTCCTTTGTGTTGCGTTTGGTAGCAACTTCCAGGTGGAATCTGAATGTTTCTGAGTTACCCTGGACGCAAATAACCCCAAAGGGGGCCCTACACCACATTGCTTTGTGGCGTGTGTGCGGGTACTGTGGGACCTGTGTTTTCTTCTGGAAACCTCTAAGATGGTAGGTTCTGGCTGCCACCTGCCCAGGAGTCCTTCCCCACCTTGTTCCTTTGATAATAGTCTCTGAGTTTTTAAATGTAGTCAGTGACCATCTCCCTCATGGGGAAGCCAGGCAGCTTTTTAGCTCAGGAAGTGAATCTTGGCAAAGTCAATGAGTAAATTCCATTTTCCTTGACAGTATCTGGTTCAGGAATGGGCATGTGACACAATTCTGGCCCATGATGGGCAGATGTCTAGTGCGGAACTCTGAGGAAAGGTCTCCTATCTTCTAATTTTCCGAGGAAGGGATGCTCTCCATTTCTGTCTTCTGTCATTTGTTTATTTACTATGTGAGGGTGGTGCCTGGAGCTGCCATCTTGGCCACCAGGAGGGGAGCCAGCCTAGAGAAAAAGTCAATGTGCTGACCAGAGCGGAGACAGACAAGAACCCAGGTCCTTAATTGTATAATGGAACTGCTAAGTTCACCTGCCTTGGAACTGTCCTAATTCTGGGCTTCTTCTTGTATGAAAGAATAACTGATTTCCTTGTTTAAACCACTCTTAGTTGAATTTTATGTTACTTGCAAGTGATAGAGTTTTAATCCTTATACAGTAATTAAAAATAAGAAATAACAAATTATTACCTGTGTGCAAAAGGATCAAAAACACCATTGGTATGGGGAGGCAAAGATATTGCACGCTTTTGGACAGGTTAGGGTACAGGAGCACGTGTTGGGTTGTGAGTTGCCTTTGGGGAGGTCCGTGTTGGTTAGAACAGCAAATGAAGCCCCGTTAGGAGCACCTGAACCAATCTGCTTTGACGAGCTCAAAACAAGGGAGTAAAGAGCAGAAAGCCACTGCTGTGCAGTGTTTCTCCCAGGCTTCAGTAGCCCACAAGGAAAAGGCGGTGTCTGCAAGGTCTGAAAGTCTAGAATGAGGTTGTCACCACGTATGCGAAGAAGGTAGACGTGTGTGCCTAGGCAAGGACGGAAGAAAATGGGGAAAGCAGGGTTTTAATTCTTACAGCACTTAGCTGTGGTGAGCCAGAGTGAAGGCACATTTACCATAGTTCATCTACGGGACTGGAAAGGAAATTCTTTGCAACACAGGTCTAGATGGCAGAGAGAGCTGTCCGGCTCCAGCTGGCTGCCCCTAGAGAGTTGTTCCAAGCTATGCGGCTCTTGGACATGCACCAACAAGCTGGCTTGTGTCCGGACACACACTGCCATCAGCTCCTTTGACAACAACCAGACTGATGAAAACACTCTTGACACTTGGAACTGCTCATGTTTTAATTCGCTTGTCACAGGAGAATCATGCTGCTCTGTGCTCTCAACTCAATCCTGATGGATTTGTTGGGATGAAGGAAGCATAAATTTTCTGATCTGACAGATAATAGAAACTGCTGAATAATAACCACCAGAGAGAGGCTAAAAAGGAAGACTGACCACTTCTCATAGCACCCCCAGAAGGCAATTTGCTATAATAGAGGCTTTTTTGTTTTTCTCGTAGATGCTCCCAAAAAAGAGAAAAGCAGCCCCCGCCATCCTGGAGCTGGCCTGGCACTCCCAGCTGGGCCTTGGTGTTCTCCGCTGAACATAAACAATTTCAGAGAACATCGGCATGAGACAAGGCCACTCCGTGGTCACGATGGATCAAGATAGAAACAAGTCCACGTCATAATCACGTCTGAACACAAACACAACTGGGACATTGCTCAACTCGCAATACATCAAGCTTGCCCCTCTCCTGGCTAAGAGGAGCGACTGACGCTTCTTTACCAATTATAGCTTTGGCCTCACTCCAGTCTGCCCTCCCTCCAGATAAGATTTATTGAGATACTGTGTTAGTCTCCTTGGGCCACCATAACAAATTGCCACCAACGGGGTGGCTTAAAACAACAAGACCCTCTCTCACAGTTCTGGGGTCTGAAAGTCTGAAATCAAGGTGTCGGCAGGATTGTTTCCTTCCAGAGGCCATGCGGGAGAATCCATTCCATGCCCACCTCCTAGCTCCTGGTAGCTACTGGTAATTCTTGGTGCTCCTTGGCTTGTAGACACACCACTCCAATGTCTGTCTCTCCTGTCTTCACATTGCCTTCTCTCCTGTGTTTCTCCTCCTTGTCTCTGTCTTCTCTTCTTATAAAGATTCTTGTCATGGGCTGTAGGGCCCAACTGATTAATCCAGGATGATCTCATCTCTACAGATAAACAGGAACTAGGGTGTAGGACAAGGACGCATCTTTTGGGGTGTGACAAGTCAATCCACCACAGATTCCTCACCATAGGATTACCCCAGCTTCCTGACAGCAGCTAGTCCAGAGCAAGGCCTCACCTCCTTAAACCCTGTCCACATAACCTAACACAAACCCAAGTCTTTCATAAGTCTTTTCTAACACTCGCTTACTCAGAGGGCCTGTAGTTCACCCTGCTGTGTGTTTGCCTCGTTGCAACAGGTCGTGCACTCAACTTGTTCAGCTCGTGGCCTTTGGCTGGGAGTCACTGACAGTGCCGCATACTTAAGGTTTATTGAGCGCTCTAATGTGGCAGGTGCCATGTCAATCCTCAGATGCGAGAAATCATTGAATCTTTGTAGCAACTCTGAGTCAGCGCTATCAATCCTCATTTTATAGGTGATAAAATTGAGGCTTAGAAACATGAGAATCTGTATTAGTCAGGGTTCTCCAGAGAAAGAGAACCAAGAGGACGGAGATACATATATATATATATATATAACATATTATATAATATAAAACCAATAGAATATGTGATTATGGGGGCTGAGAATTCCCCAGATCTGCAGTTGGCAAATTAGAGACCCAAGAAAGCCAACAGTTTAGTTCCAGTCAGTGTCTGATTCCAATGAAAGCCAATGGTTCCAATCCCAAGGTCAACAGGTTTGAGACCCAGGAAGAACCAATGTTTCAGTTCAAGTTCAAAGGCAGGAAAAAAAAAAAAGCCGATGTCCCAGCTCTAAGGCAGTCAGGCAGGAAGAAGCCTCTCTTACTCATGGGAGGGTCAGCCCTTTTGTTCTACTCAGACCTTCAGCTGATTGGATGAGGCCCACCTACATTAGGACAATCTGCTTTACTCACTCTACTGATTTAAATGTTAATCTCATCCCAAAACACCCTCACAGAAACACCCAAAATAATCTTTGACCAGTCAAGTTGACACATACAATTAACCATCACAGCATCTTTCCCAAGATCCAACAACTGGTAACTCGTGGAGCCAGTATTCAAACCCTGGGCTGCCTGACTCTCTAGTCGATGCTCTGCCATAATGCTCTCCCATTATCTCCCTTTTCACAGGTGGGCTTCATCCAGAGACAACCTATGATGGATTCTATGCAAATTCTCACAGATCTCAGAGGCTGAACCCCATGGTTTGGAACCACATTACATATTGTCTCATGTTTTTGTTTCCTGTGTGATGGTCTCGCCTCTTCTGTCAGACGGTAAGGAATTTGGGAACAAAGACTATGTCTTGGGCTTTAATAGTTTCTAATATTATTAAACACTTATTATGGGTCCGTTTAATACTGACAACAACGCAGTAAGGTAACTACTGCTATTATCCTTGTTTTACAGATGACAAGACTCAGCCCAGGTCCTGACCCACTTGCACAAGATTACGGGGCAGGTAGTGAAGCCAGGGTGTGGCCCCGGGCGGTCTGCCCAGAGCCTGTGCTCCAATCTCCCTCTGCTAAGCTTCTCGCGTGCTTTCCCCGAGATGGCCCAGTCCTCAGCATCCACCTCAGTGGATGCCACATACGGGCTTCCAGGGGCTCTCCTGAAGCAGTTGGTTTCAGGGAGCGAGAGCTCCTTGGGAGGCCAGAGGGCTGTGCGGTTGGCTGAGCAGGTGTGTGGGGCGGGTGCACCTGGCTTGTGGTTTGGCCAGCACTGCTCTCTGAGACTGCCCTGCCCACACTCCTGCTCCTCCACTGGCCTCAGCTCAAAAATACGCCTCCTGGGAAGCCTTGGCCCAGAGGGCCCTGGGGCCCTCCCTCTGGAAAGACGCTCGGGTTGTCCTCACCTGCCTGCATCTTGTGCCAACGTCGGGCCTTGAAAATGCATTGTCACCTTACTCAGCACCGACTGGCTCCTGCTGGTAGGAGACGCTGCCGCATCAGGAGCTGTACAAACAGGTTCTGTGCAGAAGGGGACGTCTGCAGCTTCATCGAGGCTGGTGGAGTGCTGGCAGTGGGTCGCCAGGGTTGGGCACACCTAGTCGTCTCTGGGGCTGCTGGGGCAAACTCTGACTCAGCACTCCAGGGAACTGGAGCAGCGGGACCCCTCCCCCAACCGCCAGCACGCTCACTTTCCCGTTCCCTGAGCAAGTAGGCGATGTTTAAACTTTGCTAGAGTGGAATTATTCCTTAGGAAGCCCTAAGTTATCTGGATGTGGTCAAAATCCAGATGGGCATAGAGTCCCCAGCTTGGCAAGGTGCCTCTCCTGGGTGGCCCTCAAGTACTTAGGTGTCCTGGATTCCAGAAACTCTAAGGTCCCTTCTTGTTTAACATCCCAGGACTCTGCATGTGAAATGCTCTGCATAGAGAGGAGGTTATGGGAACGTGGTTCCTGCCGTGTCTGAATTCGTAGCCTAAGAGTGAGCACATGGGCACAGACACACTGACATGGCCCCACCTGTCCTGGAGCTGGCATCTACAGGGAATGGTGCTGAAAAGGGGGCAGGATCAGGGGTGATAGCTTTCCAGAGCCCTTGGGGAGGTGAGACCCCTGCCTTATAGTCATGGCACCAGCTGCCAGGATGCTGACATTAGAGACCTTGCCTAGAGCTCAGCATACCTCTCCTACCACGAATCTCTGTGACCCTACAGAGAGAATATGATGCGGCCTCCCTGCCTTAGGCCATATCCTTGGGAAAAACATCCTTCTTGCAGACATTCTCAGGGGAAAGGAAGGACGTAACTCTTTGATCTTGATCCTTAACAAAGAATTTGTCTTGGGATCTTTGAAATCTTGGGAGAAAAAAAAGACCTGGACTTTCAAAGCTTTCCTTGTTTGATGTATTATAAAATAGGGGGACAAATATTCCCCGCTGGGGTAAACATCCTTCGTTCTGGAAAGACACTACAATGGATATTTGGTTACTAAAAGGAAAAGCGAATATCCCAGAATGCAGAAATTGTGGCCCTTCCTTTCCAAGGGGCTCCAGAATCGTGCACAATGACATAAGAAGCTGTTTTCCTCACGGGTGGAATTGCAGCCCTGCAAATTATTTTCTACAGGAAAATCTTTCATCTTTAAAGAAGATTTAGTCTTCAGAGGCTCTAAAAAATCGTGCCTCATTCTTGGAAAATATGTGGATGTTCTTATCGCAATGGGGGCTGGCTACTGGGTACGGGTGGGGGCGTTGGAAATGCACCCTCATTAGGCCAAGGGAGGGCTCCCCAGGAGGGCCAGGCTGGGTGGCTCAATGCCCATCTGACTGGTTTGTTTGAAGCCCTATTCCTTGCAATATTCTAGATTAATTAACCCAGACTTTGGAAATGGACTGATGTTTAATTTATTGCTTTCTAGTTTATTGTCTTGTTAGGGACCCTACGGCAAGACCAATCCTCTCTGAATGGTGAGGACATTTCTAACATTAATCTTGCTGGGACATAGCAGAAGGGGATAGAAAATGAGGGAGCACTTGGGGACCACTGAAACTGGGATTGTGTGGCCAGGACGCGATAGAAAGGGGAAGAACCGAAGGCCTTTTTCTCTCTCTGATGGAAGGACATGCGAACAGTCCAGGACTGGTGAAGCTGGCCAGGGCAGGGCTGGGTGGTGACCAGTAGAAGTCACCTCACAGAGAGTTTTAGCTGTGAACTTTATTATTCTTCATTTCTAGCACCAATTCTGGCTCTCTCAGAGTTGTAATTCCAGTCTGTTACTTCCAAATGTTCATTAAAGTCTTGTGACTCATTAAAGCATGGGCTTAGCCATTCTGTTGGGGATTAAAGGCCCAGATGATCATAATCCTGGTTCATGTGACAGGTCTGAGAGGGCCTGGCAGCAAAGTGAGTGGGGTCTGCGGAGGAACCAAGGATGAAGATGTGGACCGAGTGAATGCTGGAGGCACAACTGTGGCTACAGACTAATGAGGCAGCTGTCATGAGATAACCCTTGTCCCCAAATATTCTGGAGGAGAAGGGATCTTCAAAGAGGGAGCCCAGGACCTACTATATTTATGCTGGTCGGGATACTGAGTCAGCAAACAAGTGGGTTATATTTAGTGAAGTTTCCCCGTTACCTGGAATGACAAAGGGCAAAGGCTGGCAGGGCCCTGGTCTTGGTGGGAAGAAGGGGCAAGATGGGGCAGCAATAACGATGAGAATGAATGTGTGGAGAGAGGAAACAATAAAGTTTTTTTTTTCTAGCAAAGAGCAAAGTGTAGTAGAGAAAGCATCAGAGACAAGCGTCTTCTCCAAACGTTGCCACAAATGGGGTGCAGTCACTCATCTTTCTCTAGACTTCAGTTCCCCAGAGTGAGCGATGTGTTTCCCGAGGATGCTTCCAGTGTCTCCCTCTGTGTTCCCTCCCTAGGCAAATCTGCCACCAACTTGCAGTGGTTTGACATTCCTCCTCTCTTGTCTTTGCCTCCTTTTCAGACCTTTCCAGGGACTCTACTTGGAGCAACTCTGATCACAGCATCTAACGGTCAAAGTAGGCAAGTGCTCTGTGGAGTGTACTCCTCAGTCTGGGTACCCAAATTGGGATTTGTTGGCTAAGGGAAAAGATGTTCAAATGGCTTCACTGGGATGATATGTCTCAATAGTTACAGCAGCAGGAATGGTGGATTTTGCTGCTTCAGATGCCTTTTCCAATTTTGGAAGAAAGTCATTTCTGTATTAGAACCTCAGTTAGGTGCTACAGACACCTATGTAACTACTTATCTGTAAGTCCTGGGCCCTGTTCTCTTTGTATCTTTGGTGACAGCGTTAGCCTGGCACAGGCGGGCACTTAATCTGTGTGTGTTGGATAAATGAGTTAACGGAATCTAGAAATAGTTATAGGAGTCATATTTTCCAAGCCAATCATCAAGCCATATTGCCTGCAGAGGGTTTTATGCTGCTCCTAGATGGGAGAGGCAGTTTGGGAGATGTCATTGAGATGCTGAAACATTGGAATTTGGAGACCATTTTGGAAGTTTCTGGGAACTGGGCAGAATTTTATAAATCAGTAGTATCCTTAAAAAGAATAGAAGCTGTATAATCACCACTTAGTACTTTAATGTTCTGCCTGCCATAAACATCTTGCTATTATCCTCACAGTCAGGCCCCACATAAGAGCCTGAGGCAAGTAAGAATTGTCCTGTGTTCTCAATTCTCCTCTTGAATTCTCTTTCCCCAAAGTCTGGCGATTTAACTCTCTCTTGGATTACCCAGGACCCCTCTCCTGGTCACTCTACTTTCCTGACCCTGGCCCAGGCCCTGGACTTTGCTGACATCCTTCCTTGCTTTTTTCCCTCAACTGATCTGAATGGCATTCGCCCTGTTCTCATTCTGCTTATGGTTCTCTTTAAGTTTCTGTGGACTTTGTTTGAATGAGAAGGAGGAATGAGAAGTTCCCCATGCTTATCAAAGCAATTTGGAGCCCTACAGATGCCCTCTGGAGACCTTGGGACAGTTAAATGCTTTACCCAACCCAGGAACCTAACCATGTGCTCTGACCTGGCATTGAGCCCAAGCTCACTTTGTCACTTCATTCTTCTTTATTTTATGGGATATATGCATCTTTCTAGGAAACCTGGAGAATCCGCTGAAGACAAATGTTTGTTTCGTGAATGTAGGAGTATGGCGAGTCTGGAAGAGTGTTCAAATATGTTTGAAGCTAGAGAGCCACTTCGGCAGATGTTTGGGCCCTGGTGAACAGGGCACTGCAGGGGATGCAGACATTTCCTCTACCCGCTGTGGATTCTTCTGGCCGGAGAACAAATTAAATTCACATGAGACAGAATAACAGGAGAAAATTAAACAAAGCTTTATAGCATGTATACATGGGAGAGGCTCAGGCAACCTGAGCAACTCACTCAAATGGCTGAAGCCACCACTTTAAATATCATCTTCAGCTAAAGACAAAGGAGAATGCTGGGGTTGGGGGGAGTCAGTTACTGGAGATTACCACACAAGTACAGTAAACAAGCATCAGGTTATTATGCAGACTTGAGTCCTTGCCTTCCACATTGATGAGAGTTTCTAGAGATAAGGTCATCCCCCCTTCTTCCTGGTGCAGAGAGGGAGACACATTTACAGATGGAGATTTCCTTTACAATGTAAATGTCTCTTAACAAAGGGTGAGTAAATTCTACTTTTCAGGGTTTCTTTCCTGTCTGCAGTTTTTAAAGTAATCAGCCCAAAATAATCCTCATGCCAAAGAGACATATCTTGGGGTGGCCAATTCCAGTCCCCCACAGCCTGAAGCTTTTTTCACTCTGATAAAAAACTGTGTATTCCACCTTTCCATTACATACTTTGCATGGATTAGTTGGGATCCTGAAGCAGAGTTTTCAGATAAATGTAAACATGTGTGGTAGGAAGAAAGCTGGGGAGTCAGAGTAGGATGTTGTGGTTAAGAGAGCTGACTTGGAAATTGACTGCCTGGCTTCAAATTCTCGTCCAGCCACACAAAAGCCAGGTGTCCTCAGGCAGGTTTCTTAATTTCCTTAAAATTTGGTTTCCTCATCTGTGAAATCCCTATGTCAAGAGCCATCATTACTATAACAAAAAATACTTACAATAGTTCCTGGTTATGATATTTAAGTGCCTGCTATTATTGTTCTAGGCAATTCTTGGGTTTGTGCTTTTCTGGCATATTCACATGATTCTAGAACACAAGATCCCCCCAATAGCTGTCAGTCAATGCCCTAAGGCTTATGGGGAGAAAAAGACATTGATAGCCATTCTCTGGACACCTGAGAAATGGACATAGTTCTCAAAATCACTTGTGCCTCATCGAGAAATTCAGCCAGATAAGTGTCTACCAGCACCCAAGGTGATGCTGTGTGGGGCCAAGGAGACTGGTACTTGATAGGCTCTAGAGTAAGTACCACCTGATGCTATCCATTCCCACCAAGAGTCTTGTATTTGAATGGCTACCATTATGCTTGGAGTCAGGGCCCTTTCCAGGTTCAAGGGCTATGCTTCCTCTTGCCCTAATACGGAAATGAAAAATCCTTATGGAGGTTGTGCTGAACAAAGTTACTAAGAATTGCCGATTGTTTTAGCATCATATAACTTCCAAAAGCCCCTGAAGTTCATAGAAAGAAAATAACTCCTCTAAGTTCGACATCAGATGGAGGCAAGCCATCAAGAATTTGAGCTGAAATCCTCTCTAGTCTTACATATTGAAGATTAAAAAGCACCTCCAAACTCAATAGGAGGAAGGATCAAGATGGTGGAGGAGGAAGATCCCGACTTCCCTCCTTCCACAGACACACCAAAACTACAACCACATAGAGAACAACTATCTGAGAACAACCTGAAGACCAGCATAACAGATTTTCCACAACTAAGGATATAAAGAAAAAGCCACATGGAGACAGGTAAGAGAGGCAGAGGCACAGTCTAGTCAGGATCCACACCCCTAGTGTGCCAGCCCACAAGCAGGAGGGCTAACACAACTATGGAGGTCCTCCCTGAGGAGTGAGGGGTCCAAGCCCCACAGTGGGCTCCCCAGCCAGGGGGACATGCATCAGGGAGAAAAGCCCCCATAATGTCTGGCTTTGAAATTCAGCACGCTTATGTCTGGGAGAGCGAGAGGGCTGTAAGAAACCAAGACTCCACTCTTAAAGGGCATGTGCATAATCCCTCTTGTTCCAAGTCCCCGAAGGAGGCAGCAGTTTGAAAAGCACCTTGGTCATCCCTGGAGGAGATTCACTGATGAATTTCAGGGTGTGTGCTGGAGGAGCAGGGATCTGTTGGGACTTTCTCTGGGATGGAAGTTGCCTTTTATGAATTGGAGATAAGCAATCTGTCAGATAAAGAGTTCAAAGTAATGGTCTGAAGATGCTCATTGAACTCAGGAGAAGAATGGATGAACACGGTAAGAACTTCAACAAAGAAATAGAAAATATAAAAAGAACCATTCAGAGCTGAAGAATACAACTGAAATGAAAAATACATGAGAGGGAATCAATAGCTGTTTATACATTGGAAAAGAATGGATCAGCAATCTGGAAGATGGGGTTGTGGAAATCACCAAATCAGCACAGAAAAAAAAAATGAAGATAGATTAAGGGACCTCTGGGACAACATCAGGCATACTAACATCTGCATTATAGAGGTTCCAGAAGGAAAAGAGACAGTGAAAGGGACAGAAAACTTATTTGAAGAAATAATGGCTGAAAACTTCCCTAACCTGGGAGAGGAAGCAGACATCCAGATCCAGGAAGCCCAGAGGGTTCCAAACAACGTGAACCCAAAGAGACCCCCAGCAAGCCACATGCAAATTAAAATGTCCAAAGTAAAGATAAAGAAAGAATCTTAAAAGCAGCAAGAGAAAAACACCTAGTTATGTACAAGGGAACCCCCATAAGGCTATCAGCTGATTTTTCATCAGAAATCTTGCAGGACAGAAAGAAGCGGCACAATATATTCAAAGTGCTGAAAGGAAAAAACTTCCAACCAAGAGTACTCTACCCAGCAAGGTTATCATTCAGAGTGGAAGGAGAGATAAAGAGTTTCCCAGACAAGCAAAAGCTAAACTGGCCTTACAAGAAATGTTAAAGGGACTTCTTTAAATGGAAAAGAAAAGCCTGTAACTGGAAATAAGAAAATTATGAAAGAAAAAGGTCTCACTGGTAAAGGCTAATATTTGGTAAAGGTTGTGGATCAACCACCTTTATATCTAGTATGAAGGTTAAAAGACAAAGGCAGTAAAATCATCTATATCCTCAATAATTAGTTAAAGGATAGACAAAATAAAAGCACATAAAACGTAATGAGAAAAACATAAAACGTGAAGGGAGAGTAAAATGTAGCACTTTTAGAAAGTGTTTGAACTTAAGTGACCATCAACTTAAAACAGACTCTTTATTATATATAAACTTATTATATATAAACTTTATGGTAACCACAAACAAAAAACTGATAATAGATACAGAAAAAATAAAGAGAAAGGAATACAAACATAACACTAAAGAAACCCATCAAATCACAAGGGAGAGAGTAAGAGAAGAAGAAAGGAACAGAGAAGAACTACAAAAACAACCAGAAAATAATTAACAAAATGACAATGAGTACATACCTATCAATAATTACTTTAAAAGTAATTGGATTAAATCCTCCAATAAAAAGATACAGGGTGACTCAGGGTCGGCCCAGTGGCATAGTGGTTAAATTTTGGTGCTCTGCTTTGGCAGCCTGGGGTTCACAGGTTTGAATCCCAAGTGTGGACCTACACACCACTCATCAAGCCATGCTGTGGCAGTGTCTCACATACAAAACAGAGGAAGATGGGCACAGATGTTAGCTCAGGGCCACTCTTCCTCAACAACAACAACAAAAAGGATATAGGGGGACTGAATGGATAAAAAAACAAGACCCATATATATGCTGCATCCAAGAGACTCATTTCAGATCTAAAAACACACACATGCTAAAAGTGAAGAGATGAAAAAATATATGCCATGAAAATGGAAACATAAAGAAAGCTGGGGTAGCAATACTTACTTAAGACAAAATGACTTTAAAACAAAGACTGTAACAAGGGACAAAGAAAGGCATTAAGTAATGATAAAGGAAACAATCCAACAAGAGGATATAAAATTTGTAAATGCCTATGTACCTAACCTAGGAGCACCTAAATAAGAAAGCAAATCTTAACATAGAGGGAGAAATGGACTGTAATATAACAATAGCAGGGACTTTAATATCCCACTTACATCAATGGATAGATCACCAGACAGAAAATCAATAAGGAAACATTAGCCTTAAATGATACATTAGGCCAGAGAGACTTAGATAAATATAGAACATTCCATCTCAAAACAGCAGAATGTACGTTCTTTTCAACTGCACATGGAACATTCTCCAGGATAGATCACATGTTAGGCCACAAAACAAGTCTTAATAAATTTAAGAAGACTGAAATCATATCAAGCATCTTTTGTGACCACAATGGTATGAAACTAGATATCAATCCAAGAAGAAAACTGGAAAAAACACAAACATGTGAAGGGTAAGCAACATGCTACTAAACAACTAGTGGGACAATGAACAAATCAAAGAGGAAGTAAAAATATATCTAGAGACAAAAGAAAATGGAAATACAATATTTCAAAGTCTATAGGACACAGCAGAAGCAGTTCTAAGACGGAAGTTTATAATAATACAGGCCTACTGCAGGAAACAGGAAAAATCTCAAATAAACAATCTAATCTTAGAGCTAAAAAGAACTAGAAAAAGAAGAATAAACAAATCCCAAAGTTAGCAGGAGGAAGGAAATAATAAAGATCAGAGCAGAAATAAATGAAATAGGGACTAAAATAAAAAAAAAGATTAATGAAACTAAGAGCTGGTTCTTTAAGGATAAAACAAAATTGACAAACCCCTAGCCAGACTCATCAAGAAAAAAGATAGAGGGTCCAAATAAATAAAATCAGAAATGAAAAAGAAGAGATTACAACTGACACTACAGAAATACTGGGATCATAAGAGATTACTATCAACAATTATATGCCAAAAAATTGGACAACCCAGAAGAAAGGGGTAAATTCATAGAGACATACAATCTCCAAAGACTGACAGGAGGAAATAGAAAATCTAAATAGACCAATTAATAGTAAGAGATTTAATCGGTAATCAAAAACTCCCAACAAAATAAATCCAGGAATAGACTGCTTCACAGGTGAATTCTACCAAAACATTTAAAGAAGAGTTAACACCGTTCCTTCTTAAACTATTCCAAAAAAATAAAGAGGAAGGAATGCTTCCAAATTCATTTTACAAGGCCAGCATTACCCTGATAACAAAATCAGGCAAAGACACTAAAAAAAAAGAAAATTATAGGCCAATATCACTGATGAATATAGATGCAAAAATCCTCAACAAATATTAGCAAACCAAATTCAATAATACATCAAGAGGTTCATACATCATGATCAAATGGGAGTTACACCAGGGATGCAAGGATGGTTCAATATTTGCAGATCAATCAACATGATATACAACATTAACAAAACAAAGGATAAAAGTCATATTATCTCAATAGATGCAGGAAAAGCATCTGAAAAAACTCAACATCCGTTTATATTAAAAGCTCTCAACAAAGTGGGCATAGGGGAAATGTACCTCAGGATAATAAAGGCCATATATGATAAACCCACAGCTAATGTCATACTCAGTGGTGAAAAGCTGAAGCTTTTCCTCTAAGATCAGGAACAAGAGAAGGATATCCACTCCTGCCACTCTTATTCAACATAGTATTGGAAGTCCTAGCCACGGCAATCAGACAAGAAAAAGAAATCAAAGGAATCCATATTGGAAAGGAAGAAGTAAAACTGTCCCTATTTGCAGATGACACAATACTTTATCTAGAAAACCCTAAAGATTTGACCAAAAAAATATTAGAACTAATAAATGAATTCACTAAAGTTGCAGGATACAAAATCAATACACAGAAATCTAATACACTAATTTCCACACACAAATAATGCACCATCAGAAAGAGAAATTAGGAAAACAATCCCATTTATAATTACTTCAAAAATAATAAAATACCTAGGAATAGACTTAACCAAGGAGGTGAAAGATCTGCACTCTGAAAAGCATTGATGAAAGAAATTGAAGATGACACAAATAAATGAAAAGATGTACTTGCTCACGGTTTGCAAGAATTAATATTGTTAAAATGTCCTTACTACCCAAAGAAATCTACATATTTAATGCAATTTCTATCAAAATACCAATGGCATTTTTCAAAGAACTAGAACAAATAATCCTAAAATTTGTATGGAACCATAAAAGACCCTGAATATCCAAAGCAATCTTGAGAAAAAAAGAGTAAAGCTGGAATTATCATGCTCCCTGATTTCAAACTGCACTACAGAGCTATAGTAATCAAAACAGTATGGTACTAGCACAAAAATGAACATACAGGTCAATGGAACAGAATGGAGAGCCTGGAAATAAACCCACGCTTATATGGCCCATTAATCTACAACAAAAGAGGCAAGAATATACAATGGGGAAAAGACAGTCTCTCAATAAATGGTGTTGGGAAAACTGGACAGCTACATGCAAAAGAATGAAACTGGGCCACTTTCTTACACTGTACACAAAAATCAACTCAAAATTGATTAAAGACTTAAATGTAAGACCTGAAACCATAAAACTCCTAGAAGAAAACACAGGCAGTAAACTCTTTGACATCGATGTTAGCAACATATTTTTGGATATGTCTCCTCAGGCAAGGGCAACAAAAGGAAAAATAAATAAATGAGACTACGTCAAACAAAAGCTTTTGCACAGTCAAGGAAACCAACAACAAAATGAAAAGGCAATCTACTAAATGGGAGAAGATAGTTGCAAATGATATATCTAATAAGAGGTTAATATCCAAATTATATAAAGAACTCATACAACTCAATATCAAAAAAACAAGCAATTTGATTTAAAAAATGGGCAGAAGACCTGAATAGACATTTTTTCAAAGAAGACATACAGATGGCCAACAGACATATGAAAAGATGCTCAACATCACTAATCATCAGGGAAAAGAAAACCAACACTGCAATGAGATAACACCTCACACTTGTCTGAATGACTATTATCAAAAAGACAACAAATAACAAGTATTGGTGAGGATGAGGAAACAGGGGAACCCTTGTGCACTGTTGGTAGAAATGTAAATTGGTGCAGCCACTGTGGAAAACAGTATGGAGGTTCCTCAAAAAGTTAAAAATAGAACTATCATATGATCCAGCAATTCCACTTCTGGGTATTTATCTGAAGAAAAGGAAA
Organism: Equus quagga; assembly: GCF_021613505.1. Lineage (NCBI taxonomy): Eukaryota > Metazoa > Chordata > Mammalia > Perissodactyla > Equidae > Equus > Equus quagga. Next base: position 32,345,436 of record NC_060274.1, read on the forward strand.
ACACTAATTCAAAAAGATACATGCATTCCAATATTCCTTGCAGCATTATGTATGATAGCCAAGACATGGAAGCAATTGTCTATCCCTAGATGAATGGATAAAGAAGATGTGGTATATATGTACAATGGAATACTACTCAGCCATAAGAAAGAACGAAATTTTGCCATTTGCCATAACGTGGATGGACCTTGAGGGTATTAAGCTAAATGAAGTAAGTCAGACAAGGACAATTATGGTATGAGTTCACTTATATGTGAAGTCTAAAAAACAAAACAAGTGAACAAACAAAAAACAAAACAGAAACAAAACCATAGATACAAGGAACAAACTGGTGGTCACCGGAGGAGTTGGTGAGGGAATGGGCGAAATAGGTGAGGGGATTAAGAGGCACAGACTTCCAGTTATACAACAAATGAGCCACAGGGCTGTAATGTACAGCATAGGGAATTTAGTCAATAATATTGTAATAACTTTATATGGTGACAGATGCTTACGAGACTTATCGTGGCGATCACTTTGTATTTTATATAAATGTCAAATCACTATGCTGTACACCTGAAACTAATGTAACACTGTGTGTCGACTATACTCCAATAAGAAAAAAAGCAATTTTCTTCAAACAATGATTAGACCATGGACTTACCAGTTTGACTTCATTATCTTGTTTTAGGAGGTTTATTCTATTATCTTTGGCAAGAGAAAAGCAGCAATAGGCATTTCTGAAAGTAAAAGGCAAAATTTCATATTTGACTCATCCGTAATGTAAAAGTCAGTGTCTTATCAAATGAATTGTCCAATAATTGTTATTAAGAATTTCTTTGACTAAACAAACAAAGCTATCCACATCAAAACCCTTGAGATTAGTTTTAAAAGGAAAAATAAATCCTAGAAAGAATCAGGCAGCGTAGCCGAGGCATTCAAGTCTGTGAAATTGCAACACAGGGCACCTGCATCCATGAAACCACAGCACCCACACAGCCAGCCCACACCAGCAGCGGCAGAAGGGGCTGTAGGAGGAAGGATGTGTTTAGGCCACAAAAGACTGAGCTGGGCAAAGTGGAAAAGCTTACACTGACTTAGAAGTTCCATTTTTCCAGGTAACACCTGGGAAATACAAAGGCAAAGGTCATTCTTCTCATCTGCTCATTCTGCCACCTCCCAGCTCCCGCATCTCACTAAGGAAGAAGAGGCAGAAATTCCTTTCTGGAGAGAAAAAAGCTACCTTTGCAAGCTGTGGTGCTTCATGGCTGGCCAGGAGCAATACTAAGTATGCAGTCTTCCCTGGAGGAGTGGGGGACCTGAGTAGGGGAGCATTACCGCTATAAGCATCCTTCGGACTCAGCACAACTGAGATGCATGTCATAATATCTGGCTTCACTGGCTACTAACAACAATGGGGAATACCCCCAGAAAAGCTATTGGACATAAGGGAAAAAGAGCTGGCTCTTAAAGGGCCCATGCACAAATTCACCTATTCTGGAAAGCAACCTAAAATCACCTGAAAGAAAGAGGCACAGTCCTTTGGTGAAAAGAGACTCACCTGATAGGCTCTGGGTGCATCTCAGTGAGAGGTGAGACCTGTCCTGTATTGAGACATTGGTGGAAGCCATCATTGTGACCTACTACAGGCATGATGACACAGACGTTGGCAGATGCCATTGGACTTCTTCACCTGGCCCAGGGCTGGCCCCACCCACTAACAGACTGATTTAAACCAGCTGAGTCAGGGCAGGCAACCTGCCATAGGGACTGGCCCACCCAATAGCAAGCCCTTGGGCAGCTTGTGGGACCACATAGGCAGGGTGCCTGGAACCTTTGCAGCCAGGTGAGTGAGTCTGCCTCTGTGGGATAGGGTGTACATGAGAAGCAGGTGGAGTGTGTGGGGCCTCTGCAGTGGGGTGTCTGGGTCCACTTCAGGGGTTCGGGACACACGCAGGGCAGGACTGTGTTGACTGTGCGTATGTGGCCCTGTGAGTGATAGGACTTGTCAGCTGCAGAAGACTTGTGCTTCTCAAACAGCCACAAAGAGGATCAGCCCCACCTTCCAAAGCCTGAAACAGCTGGGTGCTCCCATGCCTGGGGCCAGCTACACTCAGCTGCAATTCTGAGAGAGCTGACAACAGCCTTGCAGACCAGAGGCCTACAGCAATTGTAAGCCCCCGAGCCTAGCAACCAGCCACGCTGGGGGCCTAGTCACTTAGAAAAACTGCAACAGGAATGAGCTATTAGACCATGCAGCCAACTGTGCTAGGGCTCCCCACACCTGATAAAGTGACTGCAGGGTCCATAGCAGCCACATGCAGTGGTGAATTACAACCAGCTGGCCAGGCGGACAGCCTAATCTCCCTGGGCACTTGCAGCAAGAGCAATCTCGCCACAACAGAAGGACACATGTAGCCCACACAGGGTTCACTCCTGGAACATTTGGAGCTGGTGACAAGAGGGAAGCACACTGCAGGCCTCATAAGGAGTCTCTTACATAAGGCCACCTCTCCAAGATCAGAAGATGTAGCTGACCCACCTAATACATAGATATAAGCACAGAGAAAGAAACAAAATGAGGGGGCAAAGGAATACATTCCAAGAAGGGAACAGGACAAAACCCCAGAAAAATAACTAAATGAAACAGAAATAAACAATCTAAGGATGTTCACTGACCTTGGGAGAAGAATGGATGGACTCATTGAGAACATCAACAAACAATTGGAAAATATTTTTTAAAAAACAATCAGAAATGAAGAATACAATACCGGAAATGAAAAATTCACTAGAGGGACTCAATAGCAGAGGAGATGATACAGAAGAACAGATCAGTGATCTGGACAAAAGACTAGAGGAAATCACCCAACCTGAACAGATAAAATAAAAAAGAATTAAAAAGAATGAGAACAGTCGAAGCAACCTCTGGGTCAACATCAAGTGAACTAACATTCAGATTATAGGTGTCCTAGAAGGAGAAGAGAGAGATAAAGGGGCAGAGAATCTATTTGAAGAAATAATAGCTGAAAACTTTCCTACCCTAAGGAAGGAAACAGACATCTAGGTACAGGAAGCACAGAGAGCACCAAACGAGATAAACCCAAAGAGGCCCACACCAAGACACACTATAATTAAAATGTCAAGAATAAAAGATAGAGAATCCCAAAACTCACAAGAGAAAGGCAACAAGTTACATACAAAAGGGACCCCATAGGGCTATCAGCTGACTTCTCAGCAGAAACCTTACAGGCTAGAAGGGAATGGCATGATATATTTAAAGTGCTGAAAGGAAAAACCCTACAGCCAAGAATACGCTATCTGGCTAGGTATCATTCAGAATGGAAGGATAAAGAGTTTTCCAGACAAGCAAAAATTAAAGGAGGTTATCACCAAGAAAGCAGCCTTGCAAGAAATCTTAAAGGGACTTAAGTGGAAAAGAGAAGACCACAGATAGGAATAAGGAAGTTATCAAAGGCAATAAAATCACTGGTAAAGGCAAAGATGTAGTAAAGGTAGCGGATCAACCATCTATGAAGATAATGTGAAGATCAAAAGACAAAAGTAGTAAAATTAGCTATTCCAATGATAAGAGGATAATGGATAGACACACACACAAAAAGAGGTTAGATATGATTTCAAAAACATAAAATGTGGGAGGAGGAGAATAAAGAGTAGAGCTTTTGGAAAGAAGTCAAACTAAAGAGACCATCAACTTAATATAGATTGCTATATATGTAGGTTATTATATACGAACCTCATGGTAATCACAAATCAGAAACCATAATAAATACACAAAAAATTAAGAGAAAAGAACCCAAACATGATACTACAGAAAGCCATTAAGCCACAAGGGAAGAGAGCCAGAGAAGAAAGGAATAGAAAAGAACTACTGAAACTCCCAGAAAAAAGTAACAAAATGGCAATAAATACATACTTATCATCAGCTACTTTAAATGTCAATGTAATAAATTCTCCAATCAAAAGACATAGGGTAGCTGATTGGAGAAAAAAACAAGGCCCATATATATGCTGCATACAAGAGACACATTTCAGACTAAAGACACAAACCAAAAGTGAAGGGATGGAAAAAGATACTCCACGCAAATGACAATGAAAAAAAAGCTGGGGTAGCAATGTTTTATCAGACAAAAGAGACTTAAAACAAAACCTGTAACAAGAAACAAAGATGGCACTACATAATGATAAAGAGAGAAATCCAACAAGAGGATATAACACTTATAAATATTTATGCACCCAACATAGGACTTCTAAATATATAAAGCAATCATTAACAAGCATACAAGAAGAATTAGACAGTAACACAATAATAGTAGGGACTTTAACACTCCACTTACACCAATGGATAGATCTTCCAAACAGAAGATCAATAAGGAAACATTGGCCTTAAATGACACATAAGACCAGATGGACTCAGTAGATATATACAGAACATTCCATCTAAAAACCACAGAATGCACATTCTTTTCAAATGCACATAGAACATTCTCCAGGACTGATCACGTATTAGGCCACAAAACAAGTCTCAATAAATTCAAGAAGACTGAAATAATACCAAGAATCTTTTCTGACCACAACAATATGAAACTGGAAATCAACTACAGAATGAAGATCAGAAAATCCACAAATATGTAGAGAATAAACAAATGTTACTGAACAACAATTGGGTCAATGAAGAAATCAAAGGACAAATCAAACATATCTGGAGACAAATGAAAATGAAAATGTGACATGCCAAAATCTATGGTATACAGTAAAAGTGGTTCTAAGAGTGAAATTTATAGCAGTACAGGCCTACCTCAACAAACAAGAAAAATCTCAAATAAATAATCTAACAGTGCACCTAAATGAACTGGAAAAAGAAGAACAAACAAAGCCCCAAGTCAGTAGAAGGAAGGAAATAGTAAAAATCAGAGCAGAAATAAATGACATAAAGACTAAAAAAGACAATAAAAAATCAACAGAACAAGCTGGTTCTTTGAAAAGATAAACAAAATTGACAAACCTTTAGCTAGACTCACCAAGAAAAAAAGAGAGAAGGCTCAAATAAATAAAATCAGAAATGAAATAGAAGAAATTACAACAGACACCACAGAAATACAAAAGATTATAAGAGAATACGATAAAAAGCTATATGCCAACAAATTAGATAATCTAGAAGAAATGGATAAATTCTTAGAATCATACAACCTTCCAAAACTGAATTAAGAAGAAATAGAGAATTTGAATAGACCAATCACCAGTAAAGAGATCAAAAGAGCAACCAAAACCCTCCTCAAAAATAAAAGCCTGGGACAATACAGCTTTCCTAGTGAAGGTACAGACATTCAAATAAGACTTAATAGCTATCCTTCTCAAACTCTTCCAAAAAAAATAGAAGAGGAGTAGTTTCCTAACTACTAACAGAAATTTCCACAGAAATAGAACAAAGAATCCTATAATTTATAGGGAACAACAAAAGACCTCAAACAGCCAAAGGAATGCTGAGAAAAAAGAACAAAGCTGGAGGTATCACACTGTCTGATTTCAAACTATACTACAAGGCCATAGTCATCAAAACAGCATGGTAGTGGCACAAAAACAGAAACACAGATCAATGGAACAGAACTGAGAGCTCAGAAATAAACCCACACTTCTATGGACAGCTAACTTTCAACAAGAGAGCCAAGAACATGCAATGGAGAAAGGAAAGTCTTTTCAATAAATGGTGTTGGGAAAACTGGGCAGCCACATGCAAAAGAATGAAAGTAGACCATTATCTCACATCATACACAAAAATAAATTCAAAATGGATCAAAGACTTGAAGATAAGTCCTGAAACCATAAAATTTCAGGAGAAAATATAGCTAGTACATTCTGCAACATCAAACTTAAAAGGATCTTTTCGAATATCATGTCTTCTCAGACAAGGGAAACAAAAGAAAAAATAAACAAGTGGGACTTCATCAGACTAAAGAGCTTCTGCAAGGCAAAAGAAACTAGGATGAAAACAAAGAGACAACCCAGCAACTGGGAGAAAATATTTGCAAATCATATATCCAACAAGGGGTTAAGCTCCATAATATATAAAGAACTCACACAACTGAACAACAAAAAAACAAACAGCCCAATCAAAAAATGGGTGGAGGATATGAACAGACATTTTGCAAAGAAGATAAACAGATGGGCAATAAACACATGAAAAGATGTTCAACATCAATAATCATGAGGGAAATGCAAATCAAAACTACACTCAGACACCACCTTACACATGTCAAAATGACTATAATCACTAAGACTAAAAATAGCAATTGTTGGAGAGGGTGTGTAGAAAAGGGAACCCTCATACACTGTTGGTGGGAATGCAAACTGGTGGCCACTATGGAAAACAGTATGGAGATTCCTCAAAAAACTAAAAATAGAAATACCATATGACCCAGCTATCCCACTACTGGGTATCTATCCAAACAACTTGAAATCAAGAATCCAAAGTAACCTGTGCACCTCTATATTCATTGCAGCACTATTCACAATAGCCAAGACATGGAAGCAACCCAAGTGCCCATCGACTGACAATTGGATAAAGAAGATGTGGTATACATATACAATGAAATACTACTCAGCCATAAAAAAGACAAAATCATCCCGTTTGCAACAACATGGAAGGACCTGGAGGGTATTATGTTAAGCAAAATAAGTCAGACAGAGAAAAACAAACACCATATGATTTCACTCATATGTGGAAGATAATCACATGGACAAAGAGAACAGCTCAGTGGTTACCAGGGGAAGGGGGCTTGGGAGTGGGCACAGGGGGTGAAGGGAAGCACTTATATGGGGACAGACAAGAAATAATGTACAACTGAAACTTCACAATGATGTAAACTATTATGAACTCAATAAGAAAAAATAAGGATAAAAAAATAGAACTACCGTAGGATCCAGCAATTTCAATTCTGGGTACTGACCTGAAGAAAATGAAAACACGAATTCAAAAAAACATCTGCACCCCCACATTCACTGCAGCATTATTTACAATAGCCAAAACATGGAAACAACCGAAACGTCCATCGATGGATGAATGGATAAAGATGATGTGTTGTGTGTGTGTATATATATGTATGTACACACAATGGAATATTAGTCACAAAAAAGAATGAAATCTTGCCATTTGCAAGAACATGAATGTATCTTGAGGGTATTATGCTAAGTGAAATTGCGAATAGAGAAAGACAAATATTACTGATATGTGAAGATAAACAAAAGAAAATAAAACTCATAGATATAGTGAACGGATGGGTGGTTTCCAGAGGGGAGGGTGTTTAGGGGGTGGGTGGAACAGGTGAAGGTAATCGAGAGGTACAAATTTCCAGTTATAAATAAGCCATGGGGATGTGACGTACAGCACGGTGACTATAGTCAATAATGTATTGCAAATTTGAAAATTGCTAAGAAAGGAAATCTTGAGTTCTCATCAGAAGCAAAAAAAATTCTATAACTTTGTATGGCGACAGATGGTAACTAGACTTATTGTGGTGATCATTTCACAATCCATACAAACGTCAAATAGTTATGTTGTATACTCAAAACTAATACAATGTTACATGTCAATTATACTTCAATAAACATAAAAGGAACACTGTGGAGTTCTTTTGAAAAAGGGTGTTCCCTCTTCTAATGCAAATGTTGAATCTGTTTTCTGTATGTTTCCATAAAGAAATGAAGCAGAAGTGCCCTTTAGTATCAAGGTCATTCTCTTGCTTACTGGATTCCAGGCTGGTAGGCTGCTGCCTGGAGATGTTTAAAAGGCAACAGGAAAATAACACTCCCAAGCTACTGACAGTTATGGGTCTGACCATGTACTAGGGTTATTGTTACCAGGATTCAAGTAGAACTGACCATTCTGGGTTGAAGAAAATTCAAATCAAGAGGATGCCGTTTAATCTCCACGGGCAGAATGGAGGCAGACTCGACTTCTATTTCCCTGACTTGCCTTTCCCTGGAATCTCAGGTTCGAACAAGATCAAAAATTTCCAAAAAGCTCAGTTGACCTTCTAAGCAGATCAAGTATAGATTCCTTTGCCAATAGAGCTGTTTTTACTTTTCTCCAATATTTTACAGCAGAGTCTCTCACAGCATCATGCCTGGAATAGTGCAGAGATTGTGATGACCTATTTTATAAACATTTCTAAAAACGTAGATGTCTAAAATGTTTTCTTAAATAGTTTACATTTTGAAATTATAATCCCCAGTCTATGACTAAACACTGAGAGATATCAAAGTAAAACTCTTTAATATAAAGCTAGATCTTATTTGGATTTTGAAGAAACTTAAAGCATAAATGTTAAAATCTAAATATTTAATAACTGTCTCCATTTGATTTCCTGGTTTAGGTTGTGTTTGAAATTATTTGCCACTTATTGCACCAGATTCCCGGAGGAAGCTGAAGGCATTTCCATAGTAGATAAAGCAATTGAAACGTTATCAAAGAAAATGATAGATGGGGATTTATGTTAAGGGTCAGAAATTTGAGAAGGTGCAACAGAGTATGTAACATGTATATGAAGCCAATTTTGAAAACGTACCTGCAGAAATGCACAGGAAAGAAAAGTCTAGGAGAATATATATTAAATTGTTAATAGTAGTTGGGATTATGGGTTTTATTTTATTTTCTTTCTCCAAATTTCTATAGTAAAAACGTGCTTGTAAGCAAAAACAAAAGATACTTTTTAAACGCGGAAGGAAAAATTTTGGAGTGGGAACGTAGTGCTGTTGATGTCTGGCTATTCTTCTGGCTTTGGTAGTTCCTGAATTGAAATAGGCCTAGTAGAGGCTTAAGGAACAAAGGGTTTTAAACTTTGCATTATTCTGTCAACAATGTAATAATCCCACTTTGTATTTCATCGGTGAAGCTTTGATGCTATCTTTACACCTAATAACAGAGCTTAAAGTAACTAAATAGCGCGAATCCCAAACCTTGAAGGATACCTTTAGAAACCTGAAAGTTTTAAAATTTATAAAAAACTCTGAGCCAATGTAAGGTAGAGGTGCTTATGTTGAGGCATAAGTAGATAGTTGTAGGTATTTATGGTACATAAAATACGTACTGAGGCCAAAAATCTTATCTTAAAAGATTAATGAATTGATTAATTGATTAAATAATTATGAGGAGACGGTTGTGACGGGAGACAGAATTTTTTACAGCACCTGCCTGATGAGTGAGAAGATTTGAGTTGGTATTCTTAGTGCTGTTTTTCACTCTTTGTGAATTCCGGCAAGTCGGTGTTTAACCTAGATTTTATCAGTTTGATTTTCCGTAAAGCAAATTTTCTTTTCTGGTGGAGGCTCATGGAAAAGAGCTTGCCAGTGAGTGCAAACTCTCCTTGCGTCTGAGGCTCCTAGGATTATTTTAAACTGCTATGCTAGCCCACACCGGGCCTTTAAGGATTTATTAGCTGATTTCTTCTGACTTGTTTTTATCCTGGCCACCTCATCCTATCTCGCTTTGCCAAAGGTAAAGCAATTTTTGCATCCTAGCTCTTCCAGGAGAGCTGTCACTCTCTAGAATTCAGTTTACTTGGTTGTCTTCTGATCTCAGTTTTTGATGGATTCAAGAAAATCTGTGATTTTGTAAATTGCCCAGTTTCTTCCTCATTAGCGTAGGAGCAAATTTCTCTTGAAGTTTTCTACCTCCTAAATCCTAAGTGGAAGGAAAACCAAAATCTTTCCCATACTGTCTTACACTTGGGGTCTACAAAAAACTGGCTTTTCCAATTCTACCAGACTCTGGTTTTCTGAACACACTCTATCCCCTTTCATTTTCTCCTGCCATTTCTCTCCTGAGCTCATCTCTTCCCTGTGATACCTAGCCAAAGGCAGCCAGTATACACTCTTTACATTCTACTTTCTCCCATCTTCCCCCAGAACTGCTGGCATATTATGCGCATCCTCCACCTCCCCGAGTTACTGCAGGTGGAAGCTTTAGAAAATGTTTTGCTGCTGCATGACATGGATCAACAGCATTTTAATCTCCAATTTCTGTGTCTTCACTGCTTTCCAGTAAAGAACATGCCTCAGATTTTTTTGAGCAATATCCACAAAGGACCAATGTCTGGTCAGGATAAGTTAGGCTCTTCTGTGCAAATCTTGGTCGTTTAACACAGAAGGTTTTTCTCTCACATAAACTTTGATGCAGCTTGGGTACCCCTTCTCTATCTGACAGCCATCCCATTTGGGACACATGGCCTCAAAAGTTGCTATGTCAAGAGAAGGATTCAAGGAAGAAGCACACTGAGTCTAAAAGGGACCCATGTAACTTCTGCTCACAGTCCATTGGCCAGAATTATGGCCCCAACATAAATGAAATGATGCTAGGAAACAGAGGAGAAAATGGACATTTGGTGAACACAACCTCTGTTACCCTGTACTCTGTCCTTCCAATATATGATTGAAAAAGGAAGAAGATTGCCCTGTCTCTTTTATTATATTTGAAAATGAGTTAATAAATACATGTCAGATAGTCCAAGGTCTAGCAATGCACAAGGCAAGGGTCAGACCACCTGCCATTGGTCATTAGCTTCTGCCTTCCTCCCTCCCCTTGGTTCTCATGAGGCTCATATGGAACCTACACTGGGGGACATTTGAGCTCACACACCGCTTCCACATCTATAAACCACTACAAATCCCTTTCCAGACTAGAAAGCACTAACAGTCAGAGGTGCCATTAGACTGGCACACATTAAACTGGCAGTGTGGTGCACTGCCATGTACAGCTGACTGCCATTCTGATTGGTTGAGTATCCATTTTAATGGTCAATGCCCAAGCCTATGGTTGTTCATTAGAATGACGGTCACCCCCGCTTACTGTTCAACTATACCAAATTACCTCCAGATCCTGCTGGTGCTTAGTGTTTTGTTCTGTTTTTGTTTTTAGGAAACACCAGTCCAAATCAAACAACTTGACAAATAATGTAAATATTTATCCTAAGTTTCCTTGAAAAGGCAGCTCAGAAGGACAACTTAGACTCTATCACTCAAAACTTTCTACACATCCTTTTTAAACATCTTTTCCTCATCTAGAATTTTTCATGGATGGCAATGGCAAAAACTTCCTTTCTCTCTCTCTGTCCCCACATGGTCCTCTTCCTATGAGGTGGCTTTTTGAATTCCTATTCTTCTCCTGTCTTGGCCCCTCCCCTCTCTGTACGCCTTACATATGGCCCTCCCTCTGCCCAGGGCCCTCTGGGTAATGCAGCCTGATCCCGCCAGAACTGTGTTACCAGCACCTGGAAATCTGCTGAATATATTCATTATTCACTATTTCACCTAAGACCATACCAACTCTTCCATCAGTGATATTCAAATTTTTGTCACGAGAAAAAAAATGAGAAGATGCTACTCTCAAATACTCCAATTTTTGCCACAAGCAGCAGCTGTGTAGCTAGCTCAATGGATCGCCCCAGGCAGGTTTTCAGAAGCCTACTGTGTCTATGTCAGGCATGGCTGATGAAACCCTCCGGAGAGTAGACTCTGCCAACTTCATCAGAAGTGTGTGTGCATGACAGATTTTCCTGCTCAGACATCAACGAACTACAGATGGTAAATAGTTCTTCCCTTTAAAAAGTAGATTTATTTCTCAGCCTGTTAAATGCAAATGCCCAAAAAAGAACACAGCTCCCTGCCAGTGCAGGTTTGCCAAAGTCTTTGTTCTCAGATAATCTTAAATATAACTACCCTTTGAGAAGTTATGCTTTTGGAATAAGCAACATTTAATGGTTGGGGGATCAAATGGATTTTGTCCATGATTCTGTCATTATAATTTCTAAGAGAAAAATAGCACCAATCCTGATAGGAGTTGACCTTCTGAAACATAGAAGGAAAGATGGAATTTAAAATCACCGTTTGACCAAATACCACAATAATAATTGTTTCAGATAAGGATCATTAATGAATTACAAAATTAGAGGGTGAAAATGTGGTAAAATACAGCATATCTACAGTCTCAAAGTGTCTCCCCACAACATACCTATTTTACTAGAAAGGGAAGATAATGCTGGACAACACCATCTTAACCAAGAGACCACAGTTGACATTGTCAGTAGCGGAATAAATTCAAATTTCATGCCTTGTGATGCAAAGCATTGAGAAGAACATAACATCACTTCTGTGATAGTTTTGCCCCAAATTTACCACCTGAATTTCATCCTGAGGAAACATCAGACAAATCCAAATGGAGGGATATTCTACAAAATCACTGGACAATACTCTACAAATGTTTCAAGGTCATAAAGACAAAGGAAGACTGAGGAAGCGTTTTAGATTAAAGGAACTAAGGAAACATGAGAACTAAATGGAATCCATGACATTGGACTGGATCGCAGGCCAGAAAAGGGACATTAGTGGGGACAACTGGCAAAACCTGAATATGGTCTGTTGATTAATAGCACCACGCCAATATTAATTTTCTAATTCAGATAACTGTATTATGGTTCGGTGATATTTAATATTTGGGAAATCTTGGTGAGGGATATACAGGAATTGAAATTATTTCAAAATTAAAAGTTAAACACTTAAAAAATTGTTTTAAATGAAGAAAGCGACATTTTGTTTCTTGTACCAAACAGTGCCTAATCCAGAGCCCTCTGGGTGGGAGAAACCGGCTCCTTGGACGGAGGTTGAGGTGGCTGATGTTATCTTCACTGTAGTCACAGAATGGAGGGCTGCAGGAGATCTTTGTGACTCCAAGCACAGTCCATGGACCAGCAGCCGTGGTATCACCTGGAACTTACTAGAAACGCAGGCTCTCAGGTGTACACTTACCACTACTACCGAACCAGAATCTGCATTTTAACAGGATTTCCAGGTGATGATATGTACATTAAATGTTGAAAATCCCTGATTTATCTCAATGGTTCTCAACATCCTTCACTGCCTGTTAGGATCACCTGGAGAGTTTTTAAAAATTCCTGAAGCCTCAGCCCCACCCCTAGAGCTTCTGAGTAAATTGAACAAATGGTGACTCAGAGGCTAGAGGGTGAGAGGGAATGATGAAGGACAAATTGTTTATTCATCCCTTCATGTGACAACTAGTTTTGAGCACCTATTATGGCCAAGTGCTCTTCAAAATCTTGAGGACGCCACAGTGAGCAAGACAAACTCTTTGCTTTCATGAGCTCAGCTAGATGGAGAGATGCAAGATAAATACGTAAATAAAATACATACCATATAGGTAGCTCAAGACTGTGATAGGAACTACAAAGAAAAATGAAACCAGGTAATGGAATAGAAAATGATGGGGGTAAGGCCCGGGAAGCCCTCTTTGAGCTGGTCACATCTGAATAAAGGGACGGAGGTAAGAATGTTCCAAGCAGAGGGCACAGCAAGTGAGATGGGAACAAGTGTGGGAGGTGGGAAGGATGGTAAGAAGGCAGCGTGCCTAAAGTGGAGTGATGAAAAAGCAGAGAGTGGTGGAGAATTTCTCAGAGGTATCACTGCAGGGCCTTGTGGGCTGAGATAAGGAAGTTGATTTTTACGAGGAGCACAAAGGGAAATTATAGAAGCTTTTGAATGGGGGAATAAAATTATCCAATACACCCTGGAAGCTGGGTGAAAAATTGACTGAACAGATACTAGAGCAGGCACTGACTGGAACGCCAAGTAGAGGCTGTGGTTTTGTGAGAAATGATGGTAGAGATGGTAGAAGTAACTAGATTTGGGACATACTTTGAAGGTAGAGCTGATACACTGGCTTCAGGATATGAAGGAAAGAGGAAAGTCACATACGGCTCCTAGGTTTTGACCTCAGCAACAGGGTGAATAGTGGTATCAGTGGCCAAGATGGAACTACCTAATGTCACCTTGAATGAAGGGGCTCACTTATCTGTGTCAAGAGAACAAATGAAACAAACAAAACGCTGCTCTGGAGCCACTCCCAGCTGAATCTTTACTATTTCCTTCTAATGAAATTCCCGCATCCTCTTGCCCTGATGAGATGCCAGCCCCTTACTCTCCTCTCCAGGAAGAGTCCTGGGCTGAGCTGGCCAGACCTGAATGAAAAGGGGTCTTTGAGTAGGAGAGCTAAGGGGCCATGGGAACTGTTCCTCTTGCTCTTCCCAGATAACTCAGTGCAGTTACTGACCGGCATTTCCTTTTTTCCAAGACGTTGTGGAGAACAAATGGTGAAGAATGAGCACATGCGGCCTGAGATTAATCTGATGATCAAATGACACTTCCAAAAAAATTCAGACATATTTTGTGCTATGCATAATTATTGTGCAACATGGTGGATTGGCACACATGTCATAAATTTCTGTTGTTAGGATTGCTTTCATACAGCCAGGCTGACCAATTATAGAATCAGTTCTGGCCTGAGGTCTGAGATGCCTGGGAAAAACTCTGAATCTTAGGAGAAGTTTCTTCTCGTAGGGAAGCAGACAAGAGGAGCTCTAGAGAGCGGAATATTCTTTTTCTTCCTTATTTTTCTTCTGGGGGTAAGAAGCATTTAAAGGAGGGGTAATTTCAGAGAAGTAGTGTGATTTAGAGAGAGAAGGGAGAAGTGAATAGACTGATGATAAAGGCATTACTACTTATTAAGTATCCCCTAAGTGCCAGGCACTAGACTAGTGGCTTTGCACATATTTTGTCTAATAACGATAGCAACATTTCAAGGAGGATGCTATCATCCCATTTTATGTATAAGGAACCTGCAGCTCAGATAAAAATGGTATTATTTCCTAAAGGCACTTGGACCACAGATAAAGCAGTCATGACCTCATATCACGCAACTTTGAGCCATTCTGAAAGGGCCAAAGAATCCAGTGGAATTGGAATGCTTCTGCAGAGGGAGCTTGACGGATAGATTTCTCTCTTGAAGAAGATGTACATAGACAATTGGTCACATGATACTTTCATGTTGGGGAGCCTGTGCACGCAGAACCTGCTAATCTCATGACTAAGCTCTCCTCCTTCTCAGAGATGAATATATATCAGTGCTTTTTCCTCTTCCATGAGGTCTGTGATCTGCTGAGCCTGCCAGTCCACAACTTCTTTACCCAAGTCCTTCATTCAAAGGTCTGGTAAGACCATCTACACTGAGAAAATCCAAGTGTACTGATCTCTAAGGAAAGAAAGAAGAGTATTTAGGAGTAAGCAGGGGTGGCCAACCCTCAGAGAATTTGAAGAATTTCCATGATGGGAAGGCAGCTGCCATGGATGGAGGCCACAGCTGAGCCCCACCAAAAAGCACTAACCAGCCTTCAGGGCTGACATATCAAGAACAAAGCTAGGATGTTTAAGCACTGAGCTTTACAGTAAGCATCTGTGTAAAGGGGAAATGATGGAGGAGTAGCTTCTACCAGACATGAAGGAGATTAGAGTTCTTCCCTCATGGAGAAGAGGGTCCAAGGAATTAAAGAACGATATTCTGGGGGATGAGACTAAGGTAGAAGGCATTTTGCATCCTCATCCCCTGGAGGTGGATGGTGCTAGATGATAGAAACACAAATCCAAACCTCAGGTTGGTTGAGGGAGAGTTCAAGAACATCTGGACTCATGCTCCACTTCGGTCCTCCTTGTTATGGGTTGAAGTGTGTCCTCCAAAAAAGAAAGGTTGATGTCCTAACCACCAGTCTCTGCGAATGTGATCTTATTTAGAAATAGGGTCTTTGCAGATGTAATCAAGTTAAAACGAGGTCATGCTGGATTAGGGCGGGCCCCAATCTAATGACTAGTGTGCTTATAAGGAAAGGGAAATTTGGACATAGAGACATACAAGGAGAACACCATGTGATGGTGGAGGTAGGTACAGCTGCAAGCTAAAGAATGCCAAGCGCTGCGGGCAACCACCAGAAGCTAGGAGAGGGACATGGACCAGGTTCTCCCCCCCGCGCACAGAAGGAACCAACCTTGCTGACACCTAGATTTCAGACTTCTAGCAGCTTCCAGAACTGTCAAAGAATAATTTCTGTTATTTTAAGCCACACAGTTTGTGCGATTTATTCTGGGAGCCCTAGGACCCTAATTCACTCCTACTATATCCAACATGGGGTGGAGGTAGTAGAACCCCACTGGTGGAGAGACTGATGGGCCAGTGGGCAGGATGGAAGAGATACAGAGTTTCCTGTGTGACCCTGTGAGGGATCTAGCAAGTGATGAGGGGGCCTCGTAGGTGGAGAGCGTCAGAGCTTAGCAGGGTCTGTAGGAGCTGATGTGCTTGTAAATATTTTCTTCCATCCTGTAGGTTGCCTTTTCACTCTATTGTTTCCTTTGCTATGCAGAAGCTTTTAGTTCAATGTGGTCCCATTTGTCTATTTTTCCTTTTCTTGCCTGTGCTTTTGGTGTCATAGCCAAGAAATCATTGCCAAGACCAATGTCATGAAGCTTTTCCCTTATGTTTTCTTCTAAGAGTTTTACAGTTTCAGGTTTTACATTTAAGACGTTAACCCATTTTGAGTTGACTTTTGTGTATAGTGTAAGATAAAGGTCCAATTTCATTCTTTTGCATGTGCATAGCAGTTTTCCCACACGATTCTGGGTGTCTATCCTAAAGAATTGACATTGGATCTCGAAGAGATATTTGCATTCCCATATTCATTGCAGCATTATTATCAATAGCCAAAATGTAGAAACAACCTAAATGTCCATCAATGCATGAATGGATAAAAAGTGTGGTAAATATATACGATGGAAGGTTATCCAGCACTAAAAAAGAATGACATCCTGCCATATGCACAACATGATGAACCTTGAGGACATTATGTTAGGGAAAATAAACCAGTCACAGAAGGACAAACGCTGCACAATACCACTTATAGGAGGTGTATGAACGAGTCAAATACAGAGAAGCAAAGAGTAGATTTGTGATTGTCAGGGGCCGGGAGGAGGGGGACACGAGGAGCTGCTATTCAATGGGTATAATGTTTCAGTTATGTAAGATGATTAAGTTCGAGAGATCTTGTGCCTATATTAACATGATTGCATTGTACACTTAACATTTTTAAGAGGATAGATCTCAGGTTAAGTGTTCTTACTGCAATAAAAAATAAACGCATACTGTTTTTTTTTTTTTCTTTTTGAAGAGCTGATGTGGGATGCCCAACCAGCAGGGGGAGAGAGTTGTACTCCCCAAGCAATCACTCCTTGTTGCTAATGCCAACACGGTAAACCAAAAATTGGACCAGCTGCTTAAATTTCAGTGGAGGGTGCAGGGAGGGCAGAAACTGCTGTCTAAATATTAGGGGAGACAAGCTACATCTCAATGAGATCTCAAGGGTCCAGAGACAGACCAAAAGAGGACAAGAACCCTTCACCCTTGTCACCTTGAATATCCATAAGCTCCTTCTGTGCCTTCATGCCATGTGGGGAGAAGGCAGAAACCCTGAAAGACTGAGCAATTACCCCAATGAGATGAAACTGACATGAAATAGACTCTAAAATTAGAAAAGACTGAGTTGCCTTAAATGGGCAAGCTTCAATCATCCTGCCCACTGTCTGATGCACTGGGAAGGGCCCAGAGCAAGATGAGGAACATTGATTCTTTTAACTCACGTGTATTGGTTGGCTCCTAGGAGTCTGCAGAGTTCTGGAAGAGTTAGAGAAGCTAAAGAAAGGTACGTTACTTTTCACATTTGAATTGTAGTGCCCACATTTGGATCCATTGTCCCTACAAAGCCAACCCAAAATTACCTCTCTCCCATCCTTAAGGGAGGGACTGGCCTGGGATGGTGGTTGGTGGACATCAAGTGAGGGAGCAGTCTTTAGTATCTATCTATTGGACGCTTGCCCTGGACAAGACGCCATGGTAAGGAGAATATAGAGGAAGATGAGGCAGAATGGAAAAGAGTGAGGCAGGGCCATTTTAGCACAAGTATCTTCCATCCCTGTGTCCCCCAGCTTTTGCAAAAGACCTTTATGAATACATCTCAACTGAGTGCCAGGAGAAGGGAAGAGAGAGACTAGAAACCTAGGACCAAGCTTTTGATGGCTTTGAAGAACAGAAAAGACCCAAACTAGATCCGACTGAGATGTTCTGGATCTTTAGGGGACTTTAGGATGGGCTGCACAGGAGAGAAGAAAGGCCAAAGTTAACTCTGAGACGCAAAAGAAGGAAGGAAACATTTCTTGCCCAGCCCTTCCCTGGAAGCATGTTGACAAGCTTGAAACCAACCTCAAGTTGGGAATAATGCAGGACAGCCTACTGAAGACAGGGGGGCTCTCAGAGCTGTTCGTACAGCTAAGAGAAATAAAACACTGGCAAAAAGCAGCTCCAAATGAGTGACCCATTTCACAGTCAAGGGGAAAAGGCATTGGACAAGAACTAAAGAATAATCTTAAATGAGTTTTTAGCATCCTAAAGTTAACCATATGACATTCTCTTAGAAAGCACCATTTTATTCAAATTCTTGATTGAAGATTTTGCCTCTTAAGGGGAAATGTGCTTTTCATCGTAAGGATAGAACTCAATATTTTGGCTTGCTTAGAAAAACGTGTTCTTTAGTTTGATAAATACAGATTGTGGCAATTCTATTTTAGGCATGGCAAATGTAACCATTCCATATATATCAAGCAAAAGCAGGAGATATGCAACCTTTTTGACTATACTGATGGCTATACCATGGAAAGAATGTGAGATAATATTTCAAAACTCTGCTTCATCAACCACAAATCTGATGGGATTAAAATAAGTGAAATGAGAATAAGAAATGATAACATTAAACATTGAGGAGAAGGAAGGGTAAGGTCATGCCTGGCCATTTCTTGGATTCCTGCTCTGGCTAACATATCATATAAGCCAAGGAGGACCTTGAGTTTCATGTCCACAGAAACTATAACAAAAGAACAGGAGATTTATTCAAAAAATCTCATTTCAGACAAGGAACTTTAAACAATAACAACCGCACTGTTAGGAAGTTTGCTAATGATGAAAGGGAAGCTGGCACCTTTAAATTCTGATGGACAATATTTAGGTAAAAATAAGCTGCCTTGGAGATCTGGTCACATTCTAAATAGGTATAGATTTTCTCAGATTACCTAGATTTTTGTGTGTGAAAAATTGGCTCTGATAATTAGTAAGAGGGATTAAATTTATTTAACGTTGTCCTAGAGGTCAGAATAGGATCCAAAGTTTCAGTAACGAAAGAACTGAGCCAATTAAGTGGCCCCACAATGCAGTAGGTGGCTTTTTAATTTAGTGAGTTCCTGGTTCCTGGACATATTCAGATACCCTTTGTATAAAATTTGTAAGTCATCTTCTGATTGTACAAATCTGTGGCAAAGCTTTGATCATTTCTCAGAAGCAGCATCTTTCCTCCAGAAGACGGCGCGATCATTAGTGTGAAGTAAGTTGTCAAAGTGACATGGATCTTACTGTCAAGTGACTGACTGCACGGACTCTGATCATTTAAATGCATCACATTTTGCCTTTTCTCCTCAGACAGTATGTCGAGGGTTCCTATCCCAGTGGTGGGATTGGGACCCCACCCTTTTTCTTCACTGTAAAAAGCAGCCTTGCAGGATCCTTTTTCCTGGTTTTGAACTCTCCAGGTAATGACCAGGTGAGAGGACAACTGTCATTTTAGTGTCTGTGTTTTATTCCCTGATAAAAGGACTCTGTGAGGTCTCTGCTTCTTACGGAAAAACCTCAAGATGAGCCATCAGAGAGAACACGACATGTGCGTCCCCAGTCTGAACTCTCTGCTTCACTGAACTCAGACCCTCTTTTCATCACCTCATCCCTGGGGCTTGCTCCAAGAAGCAGCAGGAGCGTTGTGCGTGGACCAACGGGAGGCCGGTCCTGGGAGCAGGAGGAAATAAAGGCATCTTCTGGCTTTTAGAAATACCAGGGACAACAGAGAAAAGGCTGCTAACATCAGAATGAGAGGTGGCTTTAAAGATTTGACCCAAAGCAAGCCACAGAACGATTCCTGCAGCATATTTTCTAGCTTAAAAAAAAACCCAATAAAATAATGCTACACATTTTCTGTAGACACATATATTGGTAGTAAGTGCAAAGATGCATTTTGGAAGGATTTATGCTACTCTGGTGCTAGATTATTCACAGCGGTTGTATTTGGGAAGAAACTGGGATTGGAGAGATGGTCGAGAGGGACCAATCTTACCCTGTATTGTTTTAATTTGTCTAAGGAAATAATGTTTGTGCATTGCTTATATAATTAAAAATTAATTTAAAGAATGTACACATACATGCATGTGGATAGTATATACTTATACATGCATAGAATGTCTCTGAAAGAAAACTCAAGAAGTTGACAAGAGTTTCTGACTCAGGAGCAAAACCCAGTGGCTGGGAGGTAGGTCTGGGCGGGGGATGTACTTTTGACTACAAACCCTTTTGTACCTTGTGAATTTTGTACCCTATGCATGTATTAGGTAAAACAAATTAATAAATGATTCAAAATAAGCCAATAACTTGAAAAGTTATTTTTAAATATTAACAAGAATACAATCTGAAATGAGCTAAAATTATTTTTTAAAGGTTTGGCACATAGTTTAGAACAATAGTTGAAGGGCTGAGCTTTGCACAAGAGTAGAACTTGGTTAGGGGGTAGGAGGTCCACTCTCAGGTCCCTGGAACTAGGATAGGTCAAAGCCTCATGGCAACTCAGGGTCAAGCTCAGGGGCTGAATCCTTGAAGATCGGTGCAAAAAATACTTGGTATTTACACTAACCCATAAATGCCTTAGGTTAAGAATCAAAATAATGTAGTCTAAGAATAAACCAGACAGAGTTGAGCCAAAAAAAAAAAGGGGAAAAAAGCAAGGAAAACGAAAGAAAGAAAAGGAGAGAAGAAAGAGAAATGGAGAGAGACAGAATATGACTTTGACTTTTCTATTAGAATAAGAAATCCCTATTAAGATAAATAAGTCTTGGGATGTAATGTACAGCATGGCGACTATAGTTAACAGTACTGTATTGTGTGTATAAAAGTTGCTAAGAGAGTAAATCTTAGTTCTCATCACAAGAAAATAATTTTGTAATTATGTGTGGTGACGGATGTTAACTAGACGTATTGTGGTGATCCTTTCGCAAATATACACATATCAAATCATTATCTTGTACACCTAAAACTAACACAATGTCAATTATATCTCAATTAAAAACAAGAAATCCATGATGGTAAATGCTCTGTTTCTTTATTTCTGTGTTTTCTCATTTTAATGTTTGTTCTATTATTCATTAGTTTTTAAGGGATCTGTTAGCACCTGTGTCATAAGAGCCAGAGGCTCATCCAAAAACAGGCCCCCGGTCTAACAGTTGCAAGTGTTTGTGCCAGAAAAAGCTGGTGGACCTGAGACGGGTAGACAGTGAAATGAATACAAAATAAAACCCCAACAGTAGAGGTGGGATGGTGATAAAAGGTGGCTACAACTGGAATTCTGCGTCAGAGTTGAGTTCCCAAATCCTAATCAACCTCTATTAACTTGCCTGGGTAGCAGACAGTTTTACCTCAAGGCTGGACAGAGGCAAACAAAGGATGAAGACAAAAGCCTTTGGCTTTTCCAAGTAGTGGCTCAAGTGTCCTTCTCCTTAATGCCGTCCTCCCAAACTTGACAACCAAAGTCAAGGGGGAGGGCATGTGTGGTTGACCGTAGGTTTCACTCTCCAGGGGCTCACTTAGCTTCAGGAAGGAAATGGACCACATTGCCTACCTGTGGCAGGACTTTTCAGTAGGGGGCAGAGTTCTTGGGAAATGGGCACTCCTTATGGATCTTCAAATTGGAAGTTATCTACCAGGCTGCACTATCTCGAGATGGCTTGCTAGACACCTTTGTCCAGTCTCTTGGGTTTAACTGTG
Source organism: Equus quagga (assembly GCF_021613505.1). Taxonomy (NCBI): domain Eukaryota; kingdom Metazoa; phylum Chordata; class Mammalia; order Perissodactyla; family Equidae; genus Equus; species Equus quagga. The sequence continues at coordinate 32,367,223 of NC_060274.1, forward strand.
GCATGATACCTATGGGACAGCTATAAGCCTGCACTCTCCGATGTCCTCAACTGGGTTGGAAGATGTGGGTGGAAGAGGGTTTTTACTTATCCCAGAAGCCAAAGGACACACTCTATCCATCTTCTCCGTACTCTCCTGCTTTGATAGATGGTCTTTGTTTAGTATCACAGGGAATTGTCCTCTGGTATTTTCTGAGCCCTCAACTTTGTATTTAACATTTAAAGCTGTCTCCTTATTTGCCATCAATTTAGATGGTTTCCAGGAAACTTATTATGTATTACTTATATGTAGAACAATGTAAAGTGCTTTTTACTTTTTAATAATCCCAACACTCATACTCCTCTTCAACTCATCGTCGTAGCACGTTGGGACCAAGAAGAATGTTGCGGGTCGTCAAGAAAGGGGACGTAAATGAGGGAGGACCTTCTCCCAGACCTTTCTATCTGGAGTTGTCCATCAAAAATGATAGTTTCTTACGTTTTGTCAACAAGCTTGGAAAACTGTCCAATTTTACAATTTGCTCTGGTTTTTAAGTTTCACAATCTTGTGGGAGGAGGGTAGGATATGTTCAGGAAAAGAAGCATTTACGTACCAGAGGGAAGCTCTGACTGGTCACAGGTTTGGGAAACAGAGGAGATAAGGACGCAGGCAGCTCTGGGGTCTTCCTTTCACCAGAGACATGGTGATGATCCCAGCTGAGGCACAGAATTCAGAAAAATGCCCAAATTAAGGAGCCAGATGGCACGTTATCACGTACCGGGAAGACAGAAAATGGATTTCGCCACTTTTTAGCCTGTGGAATCTGGTGGCCTTAGAAGTATGGTTCTGGCTTGACACTCCCTGGATTTAAAGTTTTTGCTTCATTTATTAAATCTGACATTTTTTTAATAATTAAAAAATCAGAAAGGAAGGATAGGGAAGACAGTGATTTGGGAAAAGTTCTGGAGATATCAGAAAACCTTAGATTGTTTTAATGCAGTCATCTAGAGGGAGCAGATTGTCCAAAGAAGAGTTGAAAATTAATTTTCCTAGTAACTCACAGGAATATCGTGCAATAAAAGGAAGGAGACTGCATGTTGGTAGTCTGCTAGAAAAGAGAAAACTTTTCTCATTTGGGTACCAAGCTTTACGTTAGGCCCTCTGCCTACATCACTTCCTCCCCATAATCCAACCAAGTATTATTATCTTTCCCATTAAATAGTTAGAAAAGGGTATTAAGCAGGAGGGGTAATTGCTGTAATAAATAACCCCCAAATCTCAGAGGCTTAATGAAAATACAGATTTATTTCTTCCCCAGGCAAACAGCCAATGTGGATGTTTCCCATTGGGTGGCTATCTGGGGCTCTTCTTCAATGCATAACTCAGGGATCCAGGCCACTCCCATCGTGGGGCACCATTGATGGCGTGGGGACAGTGAAGAGAGGGAGCAAGGAGAATCTTGTGGCATGATTATAGCCAGGCCTGTGAGTGGTATACATCATTTGGACTCACACTCAGCCGGACAGAACTTTTTCATACACCATCCAAATTCAAGGGTGGGTTGGAAATGCACAGTAACTACGTATGTGCCCAGAGGAAGAGGAAAGCTGGGTACAGGTGAGTATTAGAAGTTTCTGCCACAGACACTAGAAATCAAGAGGTGAAATGTTTATTGTTGATTTTTTGCCTTCTTTCAAAAAGATCTAAGGCAGAGCATTTAAGGTACGCGCCCAAAGTCCCACAGCTGTTAAGAGGCACAGCAAGGATTTGAACTCATGTTTACCTGGCTCTGAAGCTGTAGTCTGAACCATACCATACGGCTTCCCAGGCTGCACCACACCCAGGAGGAACTGTGTACTACACCTTTCGAGACACTTAATAGCCTAAACACCTTAGGCAAAGAGAAGACCAAAGACGTGTAGTTGAACCCTAAACACTGTTATGTGTTTTTTCAGGATATTGGGAGGGACAAGTTTTAAAGGGCAGAACCACAGTCTGTTGTGTTCCTTTCATTTTTATTTTCGTTTTGTTTCATTTTTTGAGAAGTTAATCTCCTCTCTTTTACACACACCCCTTAGACCTGTAGGTTTGCTACCTTGCTCCCTTTTCATCTGGGCATAAGAGACAAGAGTGTTTCCGGAAAGAGTGCTGAGCCCCTTGAAGTTTTATTTTATTCTAGAAGATATAATTATAGGCTTACTTCCAGCCCCAGGTCTGCCATGCACAGCACCAGCTTTCCCACACACCTGGGAGTGAAGGCCAGCCATCAAAGCAAACGCTTCTCTCTCATCTCAGTTCCAAAAAGTCATTCCAGGAACATACATCCTGATGCTAGAAAAGGATGCTCTTTCTTTCTTTCTTTTTCCAAAGGGGCAGAGATTATTAATTCAAGGTCAGGTTGGAGACACTGGGTTTAATAGGTGCCTTTTTTTTTCTAAATAACCCTTTATTTACCAGAGCCTTGTGGACAGGAAAGAGAAAAGAACTAAAAATTCCCCTCACATCTCTGCCTGTTCTTTGGCAAAAGAAAACTGGTCAAATCAGTTAGTTTTCCTGTAAAAGCAGAGTAAAACCATTCCTTTTTGTAGAAGAAACCTGGTGGCTGAGAGTATTTCAAGGCTGATATTCATGAGAAATTATGGAGACCAGAAGAAAGTGGAGCATCTTTAAAGGCCTGAAACAAACAAACAAAAACAACAAAATACACAAAAAGCCCTAAAAACCCAGATTCTATATCCAGTGAAAATAGCCTCCAAGATTGGAGGTGAAGTAAAGCAATTTTCAAAGAAAAGAAAAATAAGAGAATTTGTTTCAAGCAGACCTGCAGTACAAGAAATGCTAAAGAAAGTACTTTAGGCTGGAGGAAAATGATGCCAGATAAAATTTCAGATCCTAAGAAAAGATAAAAGAACATCAGAAATAGTATCTATCTGAAAAATGCCAATCTATTTGTTTTTTTACTTTTCTCCTCTTGATTTCTTTGTTATATATGTAACTGTTTAAAACAAACAAACAAAAATGTGTGGAGCTAAAGTATGTAGCTGTAGTACATACGATGGGTATGACATAAGAGACTGGGGTAGGAATAGACAAAGCCAAATGATTGCAAAATTTCCATATATATTACATGAAGTGGCACAATATTAACTGTTAGTAGACTGTGAGAAATTAAAAATGCCTATTGTAATTTCTAGAGCAATCATTAAAAACAGATAAAGCAGAGAAGTACGGCAAAAAGCCAGTAGGAAAATTAAAATGGAATTCAAAATCATTCTAATAATCCAAAAAAGACAGGAAAGGGAGAATAGAAAACAGAAAAGATAAATAGAAAGCAAATAATAAAATGATAAACCCAAACTCAACCATATCAATAATTCTGTTCAATCATAATGGACTCCAGCTGTGAGGTAGAAATTTTCAGGATGGATAAAAATGCATGACCCAACTATATGCTGTCTAGAAGAGATGCACTTTAAATATAAAGACCCAGATAGGCTGAAACTAAATGAATGGGAAAAGACAAACCATGCTAGTAAGCGTAAAAAGGCTGGTTTGCTTTTACTAATATCAGACAAAATAGATTTCTATGCTGTAAGAATTACCATATACAAAGAGGGACATCTCATAATGATAAAAATGTCAGTTCTTTGGGAAGAAAAAGCAATCACAAATGTGCATATGCCTAAATAAATGGGGAGATACATCATGTTCGTAGATTGGAAGACTTGATATTGTTAAGATTATTTTCCCAAATTAATCTAGGGATTTAACACAATCTGAATAAAAATACAAGCAAATTAAAGAAATAAACTGACAAACTCATGCTAAAAATTATATGCAAAGGCAAAGGACCTAGATTAGACAAGATAATTTGGAAAAGAAGAGTAAGGCAGAAGGACTTACATTATCAGATTTCAAGACTCACTATACAGCTACAGTAATCTGGACAATGTGGTGTTGGTGTAAAGATAAACATTTAGGACAATGGAACATGATAGAAAGGCCAGAAATAGACACTTATGTCGTCAATTGATTTTCAACAAAGGTACCAACATGATTCAGTGACAACTGGATATCTGTATGGGGAAAAAAAATGAACCTCATCCCTTAACTCCTGCTGTTCATAAAAATTAATCCAAAGTAGATCATAGACACAAATTTAAGAGCTAAAACAAATTTAGAGAAGAAAACGTTAGTGAAAATCTTTGTGACATTGGGCTAGGCAAAAGTTCTTAAACAAAACACAAAAAGCACAAACCGTAAAAGTAATAAAATAGATTTTATTAAAATGAGAAGCCTCTGCTCTTCAAAAGACACAGTTTAGAAAATGTAAAAACAAGCAACATACCAGAAGAAAATATTTTTACAACCTCTATCTGACAAGGGCTTCTTTCCAGAATATATTAAAAACTCTTACACCTTGATATTAAGAAGATAAATAGCCCATTTGTGTGTGTGTGTGTGTGTGTGTGTGTGTGTATGAGGAAGACTGGCCCTGAGCTAATATCTGTGCCAATCTTCTTCTATTTTACGTAGGACACCACCAGTGTGGCTTGATGAGCGGTGCTAGGTCCATGCCCAAAATCCAAAGCAGCAAAGCCTGGGCTGCCAAGGTGGAACTGTGAACTTAACCACTATGCCACCAGGCCGTCCCCAAATAGCCCAATTTTTTAAAATGAGTACACAGTTTGGACAGACCTTCACAAAAATATATGGAAATGGCCAATAATTGCATTAAAAGAATCTCACCATCACTAATCATCAGGAAATTGTAAATTAAAACCATGAAGCGATACTATGAAATAACCTCTAGAATAGGTAAATTTTAGAAGACTAAAATACCAAGTATTGGTGAGGATGTGGAGCCACTCCGTTTTCATACATGTTGCTTATGAGAATGTAAAATGGTAGTCATTTTGGAAGACAGTATGACAGTATCTTATTAAGTTAATATAGTTATGATTTGATCTAGCATTCTCACTCATAGCTACTTCTCCAAGTGAAGTAGAAATATATGTCCACGCAAAAACTTGTGTGCAAATGTTCATAGCACCACTATTCGTGATAGCCCTAAACTAGAAACAACTGGTGAGTAACAAATTGTATACAATGGAACACTACTCAGCAACAAAAGAAATGAATATTAATATACACAACAACATGATGAATCTAAAATACTTTATACTAAGTGAAAGAAGTCACAGACAAAGTTACATATTGTATGGTTCTATTATGTAAAATTCTAGAATAGACAAAATTATTATGACAGAAAGCAGAGTAGAGGTTGTTTGGAGCTATGGGTTGGGGAAGGGAATGGAGAGAATTTTCTAAGTCGATGAAAATGTTTTGTATGTTGATTACAGAAGTGAGGGTTACATGGATATATATATTTGTCAAAACTCATCAAACCATATATTTACAGAAGGTAAATTTTATCGTATGTGTATGAAATCTTAACAAGACTAAAAAAATTACCCCTGGCTTCAGATAGACAATTTTAAAAGAAAGAATAATAGCCACATGCAAAAGAATGAAACTGAACTTTATCTTACACCATACGTAAAAGTCAACTCAAAATGGATTAGAGACTTGAATATAAGACCTGAAACTACAAAACTCCCAGAAGAAAATATAGGGGGCTAGCTCCTTGATATTGGGTTTGGCAATGATTTTTTTAGTTTGACACCCAAAGCAATGTCAACAAAAGCAAAAATAAACAAATGGGCTACATCGAAGTACAAAGCTTCTGTTCAGTAAAGGAAATCAGCAACACAATGAAAAGGCAACCTAGGGAATGGGAGACAATATCTGAAAATTATGTATCTGCTAAGGGGTTAACATCCAAAATATATAAAGAACTCATGAAACTCAATGGGAAAAAAATCTAATTAAAGAATGGATAGAGGAGAGCCAGCCCTGATGGCCTAGTGGTTAAAGTTTGGCACGCTCCTTTTCGGCCACCCACGTTTGGTTCTGGGCACAGAACCACACCACTTGTCTGTCATCAGCCATGCTGTGGTGGTGGCGACTCATGGAGAAGAAACAGAAGAACTTACAACTATACACAACTATGTCCTGGAGCTTTGAGGGGGAGGGAAGAAAACAAAAATGTAGGAAGATTGGCAACAGATGTTAGCTTAGGGTAAATCTTCCCCTGCGAGAAAAAAAGGCTTCCATCTAAAAAAAGAAAAGTGGACAAAGGAACTGAATAGATGGTTTTCCAAAGAAGACATCCAAATGGCCAACAGGTACATGAAAATAACACAATATCGCTTAATGTCACTAAGCATCAGGGAAATGCAAGTCAAAACTACCATGAGATATCACCTCACACCTGGAAGAATGGCTACCACCAAAAAGACAAGAATGAACAAGTGCTCGTGAGGATGTGGACAAAAGGGAACCCATGCACACTGTTGGGAATATAAATTAGTGCAGCCACTGTGGAAAACAGTACAGAGGTTCCTCAAAAAATTAAAAATAGAAGTACCATATGATCCAGAGATTCCACTTCTGGGTATTTATCTGGAGGAAATGAAATCAGCATCTCAAAAAGGTATATGCACACCCATGTTCGTGCAGCATTATTTGCACTAGCCAAGACATGGAAACAACTGAAATGTCTATTGACAGATGAATGAAGAAAAGGTGGTGCATATATACAATGGAATATTATTCGGCCATTAAAAAGAAGGAAATCCTGCCATTTGCAACAACATGGATAGACCTTGAGGGCATTGTACTGAGGGAAATCCATCAGACAGAGAAAGACAAATACTGTGTGATCTCACTTCTTCATGGAATCTAAAAAAATTCAAACTTTTGGATACAGAGAACAGATTGGTGGCCAGAAGTGGAAGGTGGTGGGTGGGCAAAATTAATCAAGGTGGTCAAAAGGTACAAACTTCCAGTTATAAGATAAATAAGTCCTGGGATGTAATGTACGGCATGGTGGTTCTTTTTATTGAAAAAGAGACACAGGAAAAAAAGAAAGAATAGTCATGAGGGTACTACCCTTCAAAACCAGTATGTGTTAGTCCTGGTCCTCCAAGAAACAGCTACTATAGTGGGATTAAATGTGCAAGGATTTTATTAAGGGAAATGCCTGCATGAAACAAAAAAGGGAGGAGGTCAGGCAAGGCTGGGAGAGCCATCAGACCAAGATGCAAGGCACAGTCAGATCCCCGATAAGTATTTATTGAAGAAATTAGGAGCTTCTTCAAGAACTTAGAAGTCAGGGGTGAAAATAATAGAGTTATATTCACACAACTTCTTACAGATAATGACCTTAAAGAATTTTAGGGCGGAAACAGATCTTAGGTATAAACTAATCCTGGATCCCAGCTGTGAGAGCCAAGGGAAATGGGCTTCCCAGGGTCTGTGCTGGGAACAGCCTCTGGACTGGACTGGACTGGAGCAGGCAGCTGATTTACCGTGTGGTCAGAAGCAGGTGAATGCAAAGAGGGCGAAGGGAAGCGCAGATGAGGAGAAAAGGAAGTCCATAGAGAGCCGCTGCGTCAAGTCTGAGGAATTATAAATAGAAGATGACTCAAGTAGTCAGTAGCCCAGAAAATCAGGAGAAAAAAAAGTGCTAGGTGGACTAAAACAGGACAATTCGATCTCAGGTGACGTATAAGGCAAGTGTTTCAGGGGTCTTTTTTTTTTTTAAATGGTTTTATGGTACAGGAGTAGGCCAGCTGGCTTCATGTTACTGATGGAGCCTAGGAAGATGAAAGAGACGCTTAATTCTGCATAAAGAAAGACCCTTTCAATAACTGGTGTGATAAGCAGCGTCGCAATGACAGTTTTATTATAGACTGGCTGCTTGGAACTGCAATCGAGTCTATGAAATGTGTTTAGAATAATACGTGTGCTGTATGCCATATATTTAAAGACTTTCAAGGGCTGCTCTGAGGAATGCATTTCAATGTGAGTGAAAAGAGTCAGATGAAAGAAGAGAAGGCAGAAACCTTTCGGGGCTGGCACAAAACACAAAGAGATTACAAATTCAGCCTTGAAACTATTTTTACAATATTGATTTGGTGTGTTGGAGAGTAGAGCATGAATTGTAACTCAATACAAGAGTAATTAGGGATAATGGTGCATCCATCAATTTAAGCATTCAAACCTGTTCTGGCAATGTTTTCTCATTATTTGAGGTTTTTCTGAAAAATAAAATGCACCTTCTCCCAAGAATTTTCTCCTATTATTGATCACAAAGAAAGGAGTGTGTGCACAACAGGCAATCTTTTAGGAATTGAATTTAGGAATTGCCACATGAATTTCACTAGCCAGAACTTGGTCAGATACCATGACTAGTTGTAAGAGGGGCTGAGAAAGAGTCTTTTTCCTGGATGGCTATGAGCTGGTAAAAACGTACAGTTTGTATTACTAAGGAAGAAGGGAAAAATGGATTTTGGGGACAACGAACATGTCTGCTGCAGACTGAACTTCTGAATATTTCTTTAAAACAGTTCCTGGATTACTGAGCTAAAATGTACAGTATTTTAAACATTTCTGGCTGAAACAGCAAGCCGCTCATCAAAGCTGACATTCTCCTTTTCTCTCTGGGAACACAAACTATGTTTCCTAGTCTCCCTTGCAATAAGACGTGATCATTCCTGAATTTTGGCTAACGGAACTGGAGCAGAAGTGACGTGCGCCATTTCCTGGACTGGACCTAGGAGGCCTTGCATCTTTTCCACCTTTCCAGCTGGTCAGAATGGAGATGTGCCCTGCACAGACTTGGAAGCCATATACTGAAGATGGCAGAGCTGGCAGCACCTGTGTTTCCATCTAATATTTACTATGTGCGTAAGAAATAAACTTTTACTGTTTGAGTCATTCTCTTTATGAGGGTATTTTGTTACAAGAGTTAACCTGCCTTAACCAAGACAAGGCTCTTGACAAATACTGTGAAATAATTTCCAGATGGATTCGTCCTAGGGTCTATTACTGTTCCTTATCTATCAGCTGCTAATAGTTCAAAGAAAACCTTGTGGTAAAATACTGGTCTCTGAAATTCTCTACATATATGCCAGATGTCTTTTTGTAATTCCTTTCCCATCCCCGATTCTCCTATTTTTTTCACATACCACAACCTGTCCAACAGTAAGTATTATGTTGCTCTACCTACAGATTTCTGGGGTGATTTACTCCCGTCTAGAACACCCTCCACTGTTGGTCCTTGCTGCATTTAGAACCATTTCTTAGCGGGGGTTGGGAACATAAACTAAAAGGGTTTGGCGATGGCCCAGGGCCAGGTACCTGAAATACACTGTAGTAGGTTGTGCTTGTTTCTATTGGCCAGACACCTTCCACTGGCCACGCGAGGCTCACTCTCCGTCTTCTCCAGTCACCTCTCTGCTCCTCAGCTGAGCCGGGTGGATTACAGCAACAGGCTCCATTGCCCTTGGTGTCTAGGCGAGCTCTGCGGCTGGGAGTCCCAGAGGGAGGCAGGAGAGCCAGGTTGGGGGGTATATTCTCTTGGCTCCCACCCTGAGAATCTGCCTCAGACTGCCTGTGTCCCATAATAGAGCCGCTTTATTGCACTCTCTCTCCTTCCACTTCCAGCCCCTTCTTCCTCCCTGAGTCCCACCAGTTCTAGGGTGGGAACAGCTCTTCTACCGTCGGCCCTACGTTTCTGAACTGTTCTTTCTTGATCTCCTATATCCCACCCAAGTTTTTGGAGTTAGGTGTAAATAAACTCTTCTCAAATTATCCTAATTTGACTGTGTCACCTATTTTCCGTTGAGATGAAGACTTACATCTATCTTGGTGAAAAATGTGTCATTGTCGCTGCGCTGTGTCAAAAACAGAATTGTAAATTGTGCTTTGAATTTTTCAAAGGTGAATTCATGTTTGTAAAGAGCTTTCTCATGTTTGATAGTTATCAAATTTGACAAGTAGCTTTCAGGAATGCAACAGCTATACAGCCACGAACGTGTGTGTACGTGTGTATGCATAAAATATTTGTCTACCATATATATAGTAAACTGTACCATGGGTACAAATCAGAACCACCTGAGGAGCTTTTTTCTCACCATGATATTTAGGCCCTACCCCAGATTGACTGCACAGGAATTTTCAAAGCAAGACTAAAGCAAATGCAGTTTGCAAAATTTTGATGTGCACTCCTATTTAAGATCTCCTACAGTATATGGTATAGTTGCAGCACCTAAGCTTCTACAAGAGTGACCATGTGCACTGTATAATGTGCCTGGCATTTAAGAAGCCCACGGTATATGCTAAATAACGCAGTCCATTCTATTCATAAAGGAACACTCATCCTAGGACCTCTTTCAGAGTAACCACGACAAAGTAAAATTGCTGGCCTATTATTCCCGTGGGGTCAGGCTCATGGAAGTGGGAGGCCCTGATTTCACTCAAGCAGTGATCTTATAATGAAGATAAGCAAGGGAGCCATTTCAACAATTTTAGTAGGGGGCTTTGACTTTAAACCATGGCATGACATGAGGAAACAAGTTCTCGTTTTGCAGGGAGAGAGGCAAAATGACCAAATATCTAGGTAATCTGTCTTGAAGCATTATCATGGATATTAGTAAGAAGGGTAGCAGAAAGCCTCCTGATTCATTGACTTGGGGATACGCTGTCTCCCAAGTGCCAGCAGACGAAATCTAGTGGAAGGCAAATGGAACCCACATTGTCTTTATAGCAAGAAAATACTATTGCTCTCTATATTGAATACTTAATGACTCTGCAACTTCTATCACTACCATTAATTAGTCTAGGTCAGAGGTCAGCAAACTCTTGTCCATGGGCCAAATCCAACCTGCCTTGTTGTTGTAAATAAAATATTACTGGGACAGAGCCATGTCCATTTTTTTACATATTGCCTATTGTTGCTTTCACGCTACAACAGCAGAATCGCATAGTTGTGACAGAGGTTGAATGGCTTGCAAAGCTTAAAATATTTATTATTTGTCCTTTTGCAGAAAAACTTTGCCAACCCTGCTCTAGGCCCCAGGACTACTCAGGTTCTCAATTTCTTCTCGAGTTCATTTTGGTGATTACTTTAAAGGACTTTATTTAATTAAAATTGTTGAATTTAAACAAAAAGTTGTTCATAATATTCTCTTATCATCCTTTTATTGTCTATAGAAATTGTAAAGGTATCTCCTCTTTCATTCCTAATATTGGTAATTTATGTCTTCTCCCATTTTTTCTTGATAAGTCTAGCAAAGGGTTTATAAGTTTTATTGATCTTTAAAAAAACTAGCTTTTGGTTTCATTGATTTTTTCCCTATTGTTTGTTTTCTATTTCATCAATTTTCATTCTTATCTTTATCATTTATCCTATTATGGGGTTAATTTGCTCTCCTTTTTAGGTTTTTAAGGTGAAGGCTTAGATCACTCCTGTTCAGATCATTTTTCCTAATATAAGTATTTAGAGCTATAACTTTCCCTCAAATCACTGCTTTAGCTACAAAGCACAGATTTTTGTATACTACGCTATTATCATCACGTTAAAAAAATTTCTAAATTATCCTTGTAATTTTTTGTTTGTTTTTTTTTGGTGAGGAAGATTGTTCCTGAGCTAACATCTGTCGCCAATCTTCCTCTTTTTGCTTGAGGAAGACTGTCACTGAGCTAACATCTGTGGCAATCTGCCTCCACTTTGTATGCAGGATGTTGCCACAGCATGACTGATGAGTGGTGTGGAGGTCCACACCTGGGATGTGGGCATAACCACAAACCCTGGGCTGCCAAAGCAGAGTGCACAAACCTAACCACTACACCACCGGGCCAGCCCCCTTGTAATTTTTTAAATGATCCATGGGTTATTTATGAATGTTGTTTCACTTCCAAATATTTGGGGCTTTTGTAGGATCTTCTTCTTATTGATTTGTAATTTAATACTACATGTGTTAAAATCAATTAACAGCTTCTCATAGACCAGTATGTGGCCTATCTGGGTGGACATTCTGTGTGCACCTGAAAAGAATGTGTATTCTCCAGTTGATGGGTGTAGTGTTTTGTAAGTGTTAGGTTAATATGGTTGGTAGTCATTCAGACATTCGATAACCTTTCTGATTTTCTTGTCTAATTGTTCTGTCAACTACTGATAGAAGTATGTCAATATCTCCAACTCTTGATTGTGAATTTGTGTATTTCTCCCTTTAGTCTTGTTGGTTTTAGCTTCATGTATTTCATTTGTGATATTAGTAATTTATGTCTTCTCTCCTTTTTTCCGTTCGTTATCCTGCCTTGAGATTTATTAGTTTTATTGATCTTTCCACAGAACCAACATTTGTTGATTTTTTCTATTGTTTTCCACTTGTCAATGTAATTGACTTGTACTCTAATTTTAATTATTTTCTTCTGCTTGCTTTAGGGCTAATTTTCTCTTCTTTTTCTACTTTCCTAAGGTGGAAGCATAGGTTATTGATTTTAGATCTTTTTTCTTCTATAACATATTCATTTAAGACTTTAAATTTTCCTCTAAGCATTGATTTTGCTGCATCCCACAAATTTCTATAAGTTGTATTTTCTTCATAATTTAGTTAAAAATATTTATCTTATATTATCTTCATTTATGAAGTGTATATCTTTGTATATAAAATTCGGTGTTGGTCCATTTTTTCTTTCTGCATTTTGAATATGTTTTCTAGTGACTTCTGTCTTCTAATGTTTCTGATGCGATGTTAGCTATTAATTGTATCATTGTTCCTCTGTATATAATATTTTTTCTTGATGATTTCAAGCTCTCGTCTTTATCTTTGGCTTTCAGAAGTTTGACTTAGGCATGATTTTCTTTCTATTTATCATTGTTGGGTTTTGCTGATATTCTTGGATCTGGAAATTAATGTTTTTCATCAAATTTGGGGGGTTTTATCCATTATTTCCTTAAATGTTTTTTCTTCCCTTTCTTGCTCTCATCTCCTTCTAAGACCCTGATTTTATCTATGTTGGCCACTTGATACTGTTCCCTAGGTCTCTGAGGCTCTGTTTATTTTTCTTCATTCCTTTTTACTCTCTGTTGTTTAGATTAGGTTATTTTTCTTGGTCTGTTTTAAAGTTCACTTATTCTTTCTTTTGCCAGTTACAATCTGCTACTGAGCATATGGAGTGAATTTTTCATTTCAGTTATTGTATTTTTCAACTTTAGATTTCTCCTTTAGTTACTTTTATATAGTTTCCATTTCTATGTTGAGATCCCTATCTATTCACTCATTGAGATCATGTTTCCCTTTAATTCTTTGAAGATATTTATAATAGCTGCTTTTCATTTTTGTCTACTAATTCCAATATCTGGGTCCACTTAAAGTCAGTTTCTATTTATTGTTTTTCTCCTGTGAATGAGTCAAAGTCTCCTGATTATTTGGAGGTCTGACAATTTTGGGTTGAAAAATGGATAATTGAATTATACATTGTAGCCACTATGTAATCTGCTATGTTCTTCTGAGGACAGATTTTGCAGTTGTTGTTGACTTGGCTGGACTCATGCTGTCTCACTCTTCACTGCAGCATCTGATATCTCTGTTCAAGTCTTTCATATTTAAGTCACTGATTTTTAGCCTGCTTCCCAGTGGTCTCTCCTCAGCCTGTGTAGCTTAGGGGTCAGCCAAGGATTTAGGCAGTGTTTATGCTCGTATTTTGTAGTTCCCTTGCTGTTTTGTCTGCCTTGAGCTATATCCTCTGATATTGGAAGTGTGTAGAGGAAAGCACTCAATCAAAAAAACAGCAAATTCACAGATTTACCCAGTGCAGTTCTGTCTTTCAATTGTAGACTCCTCGCTGGGTTTTCTTTTCTTTTTTTTCTTTTTTTTTTTTTTGCCTAGAGTCCCCAGGTTTTCCCTTACGCATGTGTGTTTTAGCAGTCACAAGGGGCTTGGGCAGAATCTACACTCAGATTTTGGGTCTCACCATTTCTGTGGCTCATCGCTTTTAAGATTTCTCTCCCTCTCAACCAAAATTTCCATCTGCTCTGTCAGCCCTGAACTTCTTTCTCTGTCCCTTTAAGCCAATAAGGTTATGGTTTTCTGCCACTGGAACTGTAAGGACTGGACAGTGCCTTTAGGTGAAAAAGATACAAATCTGCTATTTTTAACCATTGTACTTGTGATATTCTAAGGGTAAATCTCCTCTGCTTTCCATCTACTTTTGGTGACTTTCTAGTATCTTCAAATAGTTTTAAAAAAATACTTTGTCTAGATTTTATAATTGTTATCTGCAGGAGGTTTCACCCGACAAGTTCAGTTCACTATTCCCAGAAGCCAGATCCCTATCAGTTACTTTCAAGGGGTTTCTGGCAGTGTTTGTCTCTATTGTTTGCTCAACATTAAAATATTAACCACTGATTAATGATCTTTGATTCCAGTATCAGTCTCATAGTCATCAAGTGTGGTAGGGAGAATTCCTAGAAGCCAAAATACACACTTGCCTAATCCTATCCATCCCTAGCACTTGGTGAGCTCCCTACACTCAGAGCTATTGTTGTGTGGGAAGATTATGAAATCAAAAAGTACTTGTATTAGTCTACATGTTTGTGTGAATGAATAAGAATAAATTCATCCTCATAAATCTTCTGAGATAGCAGAGTTATTATTATTACCAAAATAATATTCTGAAAGATCTGAACTTGAAGGGTATCAGGGCTAAAGTAATATTCAGAAAAATTATCCTTAACAGTATATAAGACTCATCTGTCAAAGCAGCAGCCTCAAGTAGAGAGAAGGTGGACGGGGTACCCATAGGCATATAGGAAAGCTAGGACCCTACGGATGGTGGAGGGTCAGATAGCTCTGATCATCACTGCTCCACTTTGGGGCCACATCCCATGGGGTGGATAAACTTGGAACAAGCACCCAAAGATGGATCAGCTCACCAGACATCTTAGCTCCAACCTGCAGAATGAAGGCCAGGCACGTTGCTCTCTCATTCAAAGGCTCCAAACACCTTCTGCCATTTGCCCAGCACCAGGTAGCAGGATGCAAAGTCATCTCCCCACTCCTCCCTCCTTCCTTCCAGTCTGAAGAATAGCAGGAGGAGGGAGAGCAATAAAACTCTGCCTTTAATTTTTAGTTTTATCCTGACTAGCCTCCAGGTAAGAGCAAATTGCTAATAAGAAATTTAGAAAGCACAGGTTAGCAGACTGAAATTCCATTCAGACACTCTTCACCAGTGTGCTGCGTGCACAACAGCTTGGAGGCCTGGATGCAGTTGCAAAGGTGGAGGGGTGGGAAGGTTCCTGAGTTATTCAGTTTTGCCAGACTCCTCCAGATGAGTCTTTCTTGGCTGAATCGCAACCTGACCATCACAAAGCATCACCGGTTCCTTCAGCATCTTGACCAAACAGCATTTAGTACACACCACGTGTACTGGGGTCTCTGCTGAAGACACTTTAGAGGCCAAGCTTACACTGGCCCTAATAAGAGGCAGGTTGAAATCTCTCGAGTGTCTTCATCTCTATGGTGTGAACACTAGCCCGTGAAGGAAGAAGGGAAGAGAACCTGCATCTCCTGGGGCCTATTCTCATTCCCATGCAGTGGACGTTGGCTTTATTCCCTGGGTGTGACTCACTGGAATTCTCCCGCTGCTGTGATTTTTCTTTTCTGGGAGGCTGGGTCTGAATCTCAACTCTAGCTCCGACATCTTGCAGTGATTGTGCTCTAAAAAAATGCTCTATTTAAATCATTCATGCTACTGTAAACTTCAAGTGGATGTTTGGAAACGTAGAAAAACCCAAGAGAAGTAGAAATTTACCTTTCTAAAAATGAAGTAACAAATGATTATTTGCTTTGTTTCACACTTTTGGTTAAACATTTATATTAGAGCTTTTTTTTTTGCAATGATATTGAGAAAATGCTTAATAGCTCATTTTGTCAGTGAACTTGTGTGCACAGGTTACTTCATTGACATTAATATATTGTGCCTTACATTTGTTTTATAAATATTCACATGCTCAGGCTCTGAGACATTCTAAGATAATTAACCAACAAAATTTTTAAAATATTGGTCTAACTAGTTGGTTCACACCATAAACACTGAAGGAACTATTTGCCTGAATTTCCCATCTTCCAAGTAGTGACTTTTCTATCATCTTCACAAAGCTTCAGTTTCCTGACTTATCAACTTATGGCCTTTATTCAACAAAACTGTGTGCCTGCTGGGTCAGGCACTGTTCTAGACCCTGGGACTTCCCCACCCACAAACATAAAGGCTCTGCTCTCAGGGACGTGAGGCCAATGACAGATAAGTAAACAAGTAAATTTTAAAAAATTTAAATAACGATAAATGTTTCAGGGAAAATGAAGCAAAGTGATGTCGTGGAGAGTTCGTGGTAGGCCAACTTAGGAATTCAGCCATGTGAATACCTGTGGAGCAGAATTCAGATGAGTGAACAGGTAGAGCGATGTTCCTGATGCAGGAATGAAAGTGGCTGAACCAAGCCGCCAGAGGAGGCCTAGTGGCCTCATTTATTCACTGATTCAACCAGAGGAGGAAGCGAGAGGCCCCAACCCCTGTCCTGGAGCCTGACCTATCTCTGAAAATTCAGCAGAGTCACTCTTTTCTAACTCTCAGCCTTCGACCGTAAAATGCCTGAGGTCACACCCACTTCTCCATCTTTGCTTCTTCTAGCTCCTCAGTGGGAAATCGCCATATATTTAGGGCTTGCTTGGTTCAGTTACTATGCATCTCTCTCCTTGCTTCCCACGAAGGTCTCTGTTTACACACTTCAATGCCTGGCACTAATTGGTTGTCAGGTCACTGGACCCTCAGCCAAGCTCCCCATTTAGCTTTCTCACGCTTTCCTGATAAAGCTATTACTGCCAGTCCCATTTACTTTGACATGGATTATGGTAAAATGCTGGGAATAAAAGGGATTAAAAGCTCAGACCTTCAGACTTGGGGGAGGAGTTGGCATCATCCTTCATGAAACATGGTTTCTGTGGCCAGCTCCTGATGCTCTGTTCTAAGGATGCTGCGCAGGGAAGGATCTGGAAGCCATTGAGACTCTCCGAGCTTCCAGCCTAATTCCTTTCCAAGTGTCTTAAGCGATACAATGGTCTTCAGTGGCTCGTTGCCTAGACAACATTTCTGAAAAGTTTGCAAACCACGTCTTTTCTGATCATTCCCGGAGCTTCAAGATTCGTTCTTTGGCCCACAGAGGATCTGAGATTTCTTCCTTTGTCTTGACTGTGTGGCTTTCCAATGTTTCTTCTCTAGAAAGCTGATGAACAGGAGATGCACTTCTTTGCCAGGCACGCCTTACCTGCAAGCAGACCTTTGCCTTTCAAATATCTCAGGGACCCATCCACTTCATTCCATCACCACACCTGTTTCCCATCTCCTCTCACCTGGACCACTGCATTAGACTCAAAACTCATCTCCCTTCATTTAATTCACTCTCCACTCAGCAGCCAGTGTCCTCTTCAAAATGCAAGTCTGATTTGCCCTGTCTATGCTTATGGCCCTTCAGAGGTGCTCCTTTGCTCGATGATAAAGAAGAAATGGATAAGCTCCTGCATGCTCTGTCCCTCACCTCTCTGACTGCCCTTCCAGACCTGTTTCCTTGCTGTGTCATCCTGGGCAATTTACTCAATGTCTCTGGGCCACAGTTCCTTCGTGTATAACATGGGGAGAATAACAGCTAACAGCAAAGGAAGTAATGCATACAAAAGCTCAGCACATGTGCAGGGGGCATGAGGAAAAGAAGATGGAGACAGTCATGTTAACTGAGCTCCTTCGGCCTTATTCTTCAGCTCTTTGTGGTTCCTCATCTCGGCACATATTCAGACGTAAGCAGCCATTCCTCCTGGGGCTGAAGACCCAGATCACGCGGAGCAGCCCTGGCCTACATGTCCTGACCCCACCAAGTGAATCCCTAGGGCCTCAGGGTCTCCAAAATGGAGGAGGGGGCCCAAGCTGGAGAAAGGGTGGAGGAATAAGCACTGAGCTTGATTATAACCACAGTACATCAGCCTGCTGCTCATTAGCCTCTCTCCCTATGGGCTTCCTGCCTCCAGTTCCCAGGGAGGGCCCCTCAAGCACAATCCTTGGTCTTGAGGCTAGGCAGTCATCTTGGTACTGCAGAATAATTTATTTCCTGCCACGTCAAATAGCCTTGAAATGTTGATTAACCTGCAGGCAGCCAAGGCTATGTTTCAAGGATGGCGGAGTTTGAGCTACTTGCCAAGGAGAAGCTCTCAAGTCCCAGGTGGATGGGTTTCCTCTGGCATCCTGCAGCCTCCTAGTTACTCTTAGTTTCTTTGGTTCAGCTTGTTTCTCAGGCTAGAGTCAATCCATCTCTCCAGCTTAAAACAGCAATGACTGGACAGTGCCCTGGTGCGGCCCAAGCTGCCAAAGCATGGCATCCACAAGCAGCCAGTCCAGAAGCTGGGAGGCACCCTGCGGGAGATGGATGTCAGCCATGTAGATGCTGACCCAGACACTTGGGAGCCCGCTGCAGACTCTCGGCTTCTCTCTACTTGCCTTTTAAAACAACTCCAGCACTTTCTACTTGCCAGACACTACGCCAAGCACTTTACAGATAATAACTCAATTAGTCTTGACCACAAATCTATGAAGTAGAAGCAATTATGACTCTCACTTTGCAGGTGAGGAAATAGCCACTGAGAGATTAAATGATTTACTAGGTTATTTAACTAGTAAACGTCAGGCCTGACTCCAGGGCCCACACTCGTAATTCAGCCACTGTGCGCCACAGTCTTCAGAGGGCTTCGGTCTCTAGACTCCCCAACCACACGAACTGAACGAGTTAATAAACGAAAAGCACTCAAAACAGTACCAACAGTGCCTGCACAGAGTAAGTGCTCAGTAGAGGTGCTTGCATCCGTGCAGCGAGTCCACAGAGTGATAATGAGAATGGGCTTTTAGCCAGCCAGCCAGTTCTCAGACACAGGATCTCAGCAAACTACGTAATCTCTCTTTCCTTCAATGTCTTCAGCTGGGAACTAGGAATAAAACTGACACTTATTTCCTAGGGTCGTTGTGAGTATTAAGTGACTTAATATTTGTCAAGCACTTAGAACAGAGCCTAGAACTTCCTAAATGGTGCATTTGCTAAAATGCATATAGAAATGCATGCATATGCACACAATAGGGTGGCAGGGACTTTGTGTCCTTAAAGACCTGGACTTCAAGTCCTGGTTCTCTTGTACTGTCTGGGTCACTTTGGATATATTACCTGCCCTGTCTAAGCCCCAGTTTCCTTACCTGTACAATAGAACCAGACTCCCTATCGATGGAGCTATTGGAGGATGAAATGAGATATGGTATATACGAAAGCACGGAATTCGGCGCAAATTAGGTATTTAGTAAATGTAAATGCTGTTTCTTCTCTGTTCCCCAGCAGGTCTCTCCTTGTAGCCTCATAAACACACGAGCTAATTCCTGCCCTCAAAGCTTTACCACTGCCCTGCCCTCAACGCTCTTTTGTCTAGTGCTCCCGTCATTGCCCTCTGTTCTGTCACGGTGGGGACCTTCCAGCTCTAACTTCCTATTATACTCTAGGGACATTGGAAATTCTTGGAGATGTCTAATTACAGCAGTCTCGAATTTCTAAAGGACCAAAGGGGATTGCAGGTCACTTGGCATTTTTCTAGGCCTTTCCATGCCAAGAGGAGGACAGGATAGTGTGTGTGTGTGTCCCTCCCAGACAGGTTTGGGCTGTTCTGCTCCGCCCACTCTGGACATTCGAATTCTGATGCAGCTGTCGGTGGGAGCCATGTGGGATCCATCCAGGACCAGTCTCTCCCTTGGTGCTGTCTGTAGGGATGATTTTACTTTGGGCCAATAAAAACATCTAAAGGGATTAAGTAAAAAGAGCGGCTATTTCTTTGACACCTGCGTTGATTTGCCATCATGCTCCTTGTTCGGGGACCAAGTTGTCTTCTTCTCATCCTCCAATCAAATTCAGCAACTAGATTCCTATATTTATGAACCCCGCTTCACCTGAGGTGATGGACCCACTGAGCCTGCAGGCCGAGACAGATGGTTTAGGGGAGTAAGGCTCCCAAACGTGGATGAGCATCAGAATCTTCTGGAATGCTTATAAAAAAATCAGGGTGAGTTATTCTTCCAGACCTATGGCCAGGGAGGGCCTAAACAGCTAGGGTTGAGAATTGGAGACCATGTTCAAACACTGGCCCTGTGCCTCAGTGTGGCCTTGGACAGGCCACTGCCCTCTCTCCTGGTGGTTTCTTACGATGGGTAATTGTGGAGCTATCTGGACCTGCATCATTGTGAGGATGGAAGGAGATGGGAAGGATGGTCACCAATACAGGGGCATTTCCAGCTCCCTCGGCCATTTGTGTGACCCCCCGCCTGGCATTCAGTCTGCTGCATCTATTGTTTGTGACATTGGGGCAGAGACGTCATAATCAGGATTTTCCAACAATCTATTCAAACAAAGTTCAGTGACTCCAGGTAGCTCTCTAACCGTCAAGAACTATCCAAGCTTCGTGTTCGGGTACAGTCATACATTCTGGGGGACAAAGGGATCTCCGGCTGGAGATATGTTTCATCTCTATGTGGATCTGTTTCATCTCTATGTGGATCTGATTGGGCAAAGAGTTCACATTCTCAGGAATTAAGCCCTAAAGAGACAGCGATTTCAAGTCAAGCAAGAACACTGGCCTAACTACGTTTTCTAGTGGGACACCTCTTTTCTTCTCTTCCTTCCACTCTTTATTCCTTGACTATGGTTTCTTTTATAAAAAAATGGCCCTTTTATATCTGAGGCTTTCACGTAAAGCTCCTGCAAATCCTTTTTTGGAACTAAGTTGGATTTAAGGAATGTGTAATAATTCACGTCCCCCAAACTCAGCTGCCTGGAGTGAAACAGCATCTTAATTAAGAAGAGACACAAAACAGTGTTCTCTGGATTGACCCAAATGCGCTCTGCAAGGCTCCAAACGTACATCCTCACATCAAGTTCAGCCCCCAAAGTCTGGGCTCCTTCAGCCATTATCTTAGAGATATTGAGTACGATGGCCCTGTGGCTCCATGGGGCACCTGCCACTTCCTTCCTCACTTCCTTGTGCTTGCTGGGCTGAGGTCTCCATTGCTGCTGACACCGGAAGTGGCCTTTGAAGCATTGCCTCCATGCTGGTGTCCACCACTGTCCCTGCCAAACCTGCGCCTGCCCAGGGGCAAGGATGCTGACATCTGCCTGGCTCTAGACTGCTGCTGTGCTGCTGGGGGTTTCCCATATCCTCGCATGTTTGAGTGAAGAGCTATTTTGGTTTTTACTTGCCTTTATCTTCCAGCACCCTCACCTTAGGACCCAGGCACAAGTCCCTGCTGCTAGCCCGGAAATCATCTGAGTAACAGGCACGATGCTCTTTCCAAAATGCCACCAGGATCACCCCGAAACCCCACCCTAATCCTGATCTGTGGCAATTGAACTTTGCAGGTGTCCTCCACTCTCTCTTCCTGTGGGTTGAGTCTTTCCCAGGAGGCTCTGTCCCTCAGGTACATAGACACACAGGAGGCCTATGCCACAATCATCCATGCTTTCCCAGACTGAGATCTAAATCCTAATGGGCAATGGGGAGTGAGAGCTAGCTTAAGCTCAGACCCCAGATACGAGGTAATGAATAATTGAACAAATTAGTGAATAGAAGGGAGGGATGGAATGGAAGGGGGAAAAATAGAAGGAAGGTAAATAAAAAGAAAAAATGAAAGATTTTGGAAAGTGAATCTTCATCCAAGTTCTAAACTCTCTCACTCATTCAATCGTGGTGGGGTGGGGAGGGCCGAGGAAGAGGTTAAGCATAGCCTATCACTTTGGTACAAGTATCAATAGCTGGGTGTAGGAAAAACATGGGCAATTACAGCGCTAAACCTCTCTGAGGCTGCGTGGGGCCCTTCACTCCCTCCCAGCTCTCAGGAAATTACAGGCCCCCTGAGCAGCGGACAAGTGGAGCGTGCTTTGACTCAGAGGCTGGCGCTGACCTGTGTCAGTTGATCACCCTGGTAGTTGGGATTTCCCCAGAACATCAACCTGTGATGATTTTTTTAAGCTTAATTTCCTATACGCTGCTTGGAAATTGTGTAACTTCCTGGAATAAGGATTCAGCAATCAATTTGAGATGGTGGAGCCTCTTTGACACTGCCCATAGCTCAGCACAGTGCCACACACCCAAAGCCTGAAAGGGGTCAGTGAAAGAATGTGAACCAGCGGGTCCCTCCTCCCCATTCTTGGCAGTCATCTCCTTGTTACTGAGTACGTGAAGGACTGGGGAACAAGGTCACGGGCTCCTTGGCTCCTCCGACCTTGGCTTCACGTTTGCCACCATCTAAGGCTTCCCTAAGGCAGCTGGGTCAAGTATCTGGAAATAGGTAGGCCTCTAGCACCACCCCCTGCACGTGTGCAGAGCCGTTGGTGTCAGAGCACGAGGCCAATGTGAACATGGGAGGGAACTGAGCCCACCCGAGGCCGTCTTAACCTTCCATCTTCGGCCTGGCTGCACTCAGGGGAAAGACTACAGGCCCCGCCTCGCCTCTCCTCCATCTGCCCTTTACTTTTTCTGGCTTTGTATTGGCCCATCTTGCTGTCACCCTTATGTGCCTCCTCTTCAGGAAGGGGTGAGGATCTACCTGAGAACAGGTAAGGGTGGTCCAGTCTTACGTGGCGTTTGATAGCTGTTTGATGAATGAATAAATAATGAATGAACAAATGAATGAACAAATGACGGGGTCTACGTAGGTAGACATGCACATTTTAAAAATAATTAATTTCTCTACTTCTACAGCATGGCGAGTGGAGATCAACGGCTGTCACAACAGCTTGTTAAACTGGAGAGTTTGAGGAAGATATTCTCTTGTATCCGATTCCAGCGTTAAACTAAAGAAAATTAGGAGCAGTTTTATTTGGCCAGGGTTGGGGAGGAAAGGGAGAGACTTACAGCAGGGAGAACCCATTTTGGTGGAGTAGAGGTTGACATCTGCCATTCTACTCCCACCCAAACAATTCCCAGGTGTCAACTCCTAATTCCCAAGGAAGGCTTGATGGATGAATGTGGACGCCTGATACTGACGATCCACGGTGCTTCTCCCCAGGGTCTGCTGACTCTGAGCATCTTCCTGTTCCCCCCTGCTGTGCTATTACACCCCTTTTCATGTGAAAAATAAGGCAAAAGGATCCCACGTCGCCAAAGTAAATAGAGAAAAATAAAACACTCTAAGCAGATGTCTCTCCCACCATGTTTCTACTCTTCTTCGAGTTCTGCTTTACTTTCTCCAGGAACCTCTTTCTTCTCTTCACCAAGCGGCACAACCGTCCACCCGGACACCTGAGGTAGAATCCTGGGATTCATTTGGAGCATCTCCTCCCTCATCTTTTACATCCAAACAAATGGTCCCCAGCATGTCGGTTCCCCTTTGGAACTCCATCACCTCCTCCACCCCTGCTGTACCGCCATGGTCATTACCATCTCTCCCAAGACTGACCGCTACGATCATTTCCAAACCAAGTTCCCTGCTCCCCCATGTGTCCAACCCCACTTTGTCTTCCACTGTCCCACACCGTGGCCAGAGGTATTCTTCTGGCCTACATGTTTCCAGACACTTGACTGCATGTATGAAAGCCTTAGAGCATTGATGGGATCGCATCCTCCCACTGCTTAAAATCCTTCTGTGACTTGTCCTTCCCCTGGGCAAGTTCAAATGCGTTAGTCTGACACGGAGGGCTCCTTATGATCTTGTCCCCGCTAGTCCTGCAGCTGCAGCCTCATCTCTCATCACATCCCTGCATGCTCCCCTTGCTCCTGAACCTTGAGCCTCTGAACACTGATCCTGCAAAGCACCATGCTCCTTCCACCTGATTGAGTGGGCGTGGGCGTGTGGGCTGATGAGGAAATGCTTTCCAGGGTAGGTAGCCGGGTGGCCTCTCCTAACCACACTCTCTACAGTCAGCGCCATCTGGTATTTTCTCTCCTAGCATAGTCATTTTCTCAGCAATTATCACAATGTATAAGTAAACATTTATTTCTATTTGTTTCTTGTCTCTCCTGTGAGGGCAGGGACCACATGTGTTCTGTTCACGATACCCCAGGCAACTAGCACAGTGCCTGGGACATAACTGGCAATGAATAAATTGGCAATCAAAAATCAATTATAATCGGGGAGCAAATCGATAAATTTGTTCATGATGAACAAGTGAATGAATAAATGAATGGGAGTGCAGGCCAAGTGAGCAGCATAAACAGAGGCATGGAAGAGTGTGAGAACATGATCTGGTCAGAGGATGTCTGTGGTTGGTTATAGAGGATTTATGTGTTTGGGAGAGTGGGAGCCTGGGAGTGGCTGGGGAAAGCATTTCTTGCAGTAATATTGAGGTCACGTCAGTATTCTGCCACATTCTTTCTATGGCGAGATAATATCGCCTCTGCCTGGTAACTGGTTATATGACTCCGGTTCTCAAGTGTCTGCTATTGCCCGTGGGAAGTGTGCTTTCTGCCGGGTTGGGCAGTTGGAGCAGGTGCTGGCAGGGCCTGACTCTGTTTGCAGGTGTGGGCTCTTGCATTCCAGGTGTGCCTTGGATTATCTGCTGCTGCTGTCACCTGCTGTATTTTGCATGGTTCGGTATCGGCAAATCCCATCCTGAGTCTCCCCCAGTGGCGGCACTTGTAGTTCTGCCTGCGTCAGAGCACCTGTTGAGGAGTCTTGTCGCACGTCATTCTCTGCCTTGCGTTTCTCGTCTAACTCCCACAGCGTTTAACACCAGCCTTGAGATCCTTAATAATGGTACAAGGTAGTACAGGACACCTTTTTATTCATCTATTCAAATACATGTTAATTGCATACGATGGGACAGACACCATGCCAGGCACACGTGTCTCCTAGTCCGCTCGTGGTTCTACGCACTCTGCACTGTTCCAATGTTCACCGTCTGATGGTTCAGCGATTCATCACTGCGTTCCCTCAGACCTGGTTTGCTTGCTCACCAAGCCTCGGTTCCTTTCCTGTGGACTACGCGTGCTTACAAACTCGCCACAAAAATATTAGAAATATGGAGGAACTATTTCCCTGCTATCCTGCCTTCAGCACAACTTAGGAAAAAAATCAAGGTATTCCAGCTCTTCAGCAGCCCTCAGAGGGTTTCTCTCCTCGTTTGCAAAAGCCCAGTTAGAAGTAGATGGCCACCTGCTCCTTCCCGGCGCCTGAGGGATGTTTATACCCCTGGTGTTCTGACACTTCAGGAACGAAGGAGACTCACCTTCTCCACCATTTATTTTTAGTGTCTGCATTTATACTTAGAAGAGAAGCTCTGCCAGGCCTCTGGGAGCACCTTCCTGCAAGGCAGGAGGGGAGGCCACGAGGAGGGAAAATAAGTTGTGAATGTAACTCTCACTTATTTCCTGGAACTGTGACACTGCACAGGCACGTGTACCAGAAGAGGCGAGGAGAGAGGGAGAGTCAGGGCTCACCTCTAGTAGCTTCGACTTGGCCTTTCACCCAGCCTCCTAGTTGGCGCATGACTGCTGCTTCACTCGGAGGGTTCCTAAGAGAACAGGCAAATTGAAATCATGAGGATGGAGAGAGACGCTCACTAAGGACTGGAGTAAAACCACTGCCAATCTGCAACTTGTCACATTTATTCTTTTCTTTTCAGTTCCTACAAAACATGTTCCTGTGTACTTTATAAAATTTCTAAAATAAGTATTATATGCATGTAGCATTAAATTCAAAAGGAAGAATTTGTAACCCATATCATAGACAAAAGGTTAATAGTTCTAATATTTAAAAAACCTCTTAGACATTGAGGAACACGAGACTGAAAACTTGATAGAAAAATGAGCAAAAGAACAAATAATTCAGAAAACATATGTCAATATTCCTTTAAACATATTAAAAGATGTTCAAACTCTCATTATTAGAGAAATGTAACAAAATCCTATGGTATGTTTTAAAAATGGTATAAACATATTAAAAGATGTTCAAACTCTCATTATTAGAGAAATGTAACAAAATCCTATGGTATGTTTTAAAAATGGTATACCATTTCTCACCTATCAAACTGACGAAAATTTGAAAATCTTGACAACAAAATCTATTGGTGAGACTGTTGGGAAACAAGTATTCTCATACGTCGGTACAACTGGTACGGAAGGGGATTTGGCAAGATTGAAAAAAACTACATAAGCACTTGTGTTTCACCCAGATATCCTATTTCTAGAAATTTACCCTGAAGATACAGCCCCAAGAACAGAAAAATACATTTGCACAAGTTTATGCATCTCAGCATTATTTTTAATAACAAAATACCGAAAACAACCTAAATGCCTATCCATAGCACAGCAGTGGAATATGGTAAGATACGTCCACTCAATGGAGTCCTACGGAGCTGTATAAATAAATGAGGAAGATCTCGATGAACTGAAGAGAGTTCAAGGATATGCTGTTAAGTAGAAACAGAAAGTGCAAAAGAGTGTCTAGACTAATATGCTACTTTTCATGTCAGGAAGAAAGAGAAATGAGAAAATACACATGCGTTTGCTCATGTATGCAGAAATAAATATAGGAAGGATAAATCTGAAACTCAGATTGGTTACCTAGACAGGATAGATGGGAACAAAGTACCTAAAAAGATGAAATTGAAACACAATGTAAGGGGTGAAGGGGTTCTATATCTCTGACTATACCTTTCTGGAAAGTTCTGAATTTCAGAATCATAAGAATGTTTCGCATGCTAAAAAGAAATCAGTAAATGACTAAAATCAAAATGAAAATAAAATATTGTAAGGGAAACCCAAAATAAAATATGAATAGCAATAAGTGAACCTAACTGTGTTACAAATGAATAGTGCAACATAATTTCCCATACTATGATTAACATGCGGTGTTAATATTTGAAAAGGAAGATACAAAAATTCTTTGATTTTTTTGGTAAATTTTCCTTAATTTGAAATTTTTTCAAAACGAAAAGTAAAAAAATGAAGGAGGTGGGGAAGAAAACAAGTAACTCTAGAAGACAGTATTTTGGCTATATTTTGTAAGGCTACAGTAAAATAGAACTGTACACAAATATTACACACTCTAGTTTGTAATTTTGCTTTTCACAGAGGTATAGGTTAGCAATTCTGAAGCTATTTTGAGTATTTTAGGATTAAACAAATAAGTAAAATAGTATAATAATGAAAGCCAAATTTCTCACTGTAGTAGACAGAGATTTCAGATAAGAATAGAAGGACGAATGGAATAAACTACATTGTGGGATTGGAATTACAGATAGTATGAACTCATGATCAATATAAACTCAAATATATAATCACAAATATAAATATTTGCAGATAGATGGATATAGAAATAGATACAGATGTATGTGTGAGTATCAATATTCTTAGCTCTGTCTGCTACAAGAGTCTGGAAGGAATGATGCTCTGGAACCCATGAGCACATTCAATGACCAAATGTTGGTTTCTAAACACCATTCTCTTATAAAAAGAACCAAGAATCCTTGGAGAAATGGCTGATTCAAGGGCTGGACAGGGAAAGTACAAGATGAGCCTGGAACATCTTGTGATGCCAGAAAGTCAGGAAATGCTCAAAATATGATAGAGACATCAAAAGGACACACTGGCCAAATTTAAGGGGCTCCTGATGGTTAAATCTGGGATAGATGAGCAACGAAACAAATGTCAACCCTAACAGATTATAACACAAGAATAAAACAAATGTCCATGAGTCCACACTCAGTAAATAAGTAAATAAGCAATTAAAGTGGGGAAGGGAAAGCTCCTCCTCACAGCAGAATTCCAATTCCTAAGTGTAGAAGGAATGATGAAAACAGAAACTACGAATTGGAAAAAACCACAGTTATTAATTGTTGCAAACAAGAATCAAAAGAGATGCTAAAGTTACTGGAGTAAATATGTTGAGAAAAGATATTTGCATAATTTCAAAGTATGTCCCCACAAAATAGGGGAAAAGAATAACTTCACAGGGGAGAAATCTCAGTTAACCACGGGATCAAAGATCAGATCACCATTAACGAGGCATAGTGGCATCACGTGCCTCCTGATATGATGCACTGAGAAGAGCACAACAGTGCTTCTGTGATATTCTTGCCAAAAATGCATTACCTAAATTTCATTAGGAGGAAACATGAGACAAGCTCAAAGTGAGTACATTCTACACAATAACTGGTCATGGTCATCAAGGTCATGACAGACAAAGAAAACTGAGGAAGCATCTGAGATTGGAGGATTCAAGACAACATGATAACTTGATCCTGGAACATAAAAAGGACATTAGTAGGAAAACTGGTGAAATCCAAAGAAGTCTGTAAATAATTAAGAGTATTAAGATTAATTTCCTATACAGTGGTTATATAAGGTGTAACATTTGGAAAGGTAGAAGAATTCTTTGATATCTTTTGCAACTTTTTTCTAATTCTGAAAATTTTTCAAAATGAAAAGGTAAAAAGTAAAAATAAATAAAACGTTAAAAGGAAGAAAAGGGTTTGCAATATTCCTACCAAGCTATTCTCCAGAAATCAATTTTCTTCCCAACAGATAGCTGATATTAACAGCTTCTAGTATATTCTTCCAGAGGTCATCTATACAAACAAATACATGTATATTCATCACATATGTTTATGCATATATATATTAGAGATCCTTCTGTACATGTCATTATGTTAATGGCTGCATAGTATTATAGAGATAATATATATTACATATATTGATTATTGATGGTCATTTATGTTTCTAATATTTTGGTCTTACAAACAATATATATTAATTAGTGAGGGACATTGATGATGTTTCTAATATTTTCATACTTTAAACAATACTGCAATAAATTCTTTCTTTTCTACATATACTAGTACTTATAGTATAACCTTCTAGAAGTGGAATTTCTGGTTCAAAGTATATAAAGATTTTAATTTTTATTGATACGGCCAACTTGGTCTCCAAAGGTGATGCGCCATTTACATTCTTCCCATCAGTGTAGGAGAGTGCCTGTTCTTCACGAGCTTGTCAACATGGTGCATAAAACAATCTTTGTTGATATGATGAGTAAAAAACACACCTCACTGTAGTTTTAATATGCTTTTCTCTTACTGAGAATCATTATGAAACACATATAACTGCATTTATGTTTTTCTTTCCATGAGCTGTATATTCTTTTACTTTGCTTATTGGAAGGGGGTTACTCATTTGTCTTCTTTGCATTATTTCCAAATTTAACACAACCTTGCAAAATAGGTATTATTATCCCCACTTAGCAGACAAAGAAATAGAGGCTCAGAGAGTCAAGGCATTTTCCCAAAGTCAGAATGCTGCTGGTTAATCTGTATAGCTGAGCATCTCAGTTTGCCTAACTTCAACCTGAGTTCTTTCTACAGCCTGTTGCCCAGATTAAAGTGAAGAAAGGAAGACGGAGCCCTTTCTCGTCTGTTGTCTGAGGAGTGGCACATTCTCTATATTCACAGGTGCACATTGTTCCCAATTGTTAAATTACCTCCCTTTTTCCTGGTAGAATGACCTCTGGACTTTCACCTGCTCACTGGTTCCAGCTTCACTATTTGCATTTTCCGGTTAAAATGCTATTAATTTCATGTCTGACACTCCAATTCTATTTTATTTGTATAAACAAAAGACGAGGGAAAAGTTTAGAAAGAAGACTTGGAAGTATTCAAATGACGTCTGGAAATGTGGTACAAATTACTGAATCTGTTAGAGGACATGGCCAAGTTGTTTTGCAAGCCCTTGGTTAATGTTTTCCCAGCTGCGGGATGGCAGTTGCTCAGCCATATCCTCGATGCCCAGGGCTGCCTCCAATTTCCGTATTTTCTACAGGTAAGATTGTGAATGCCCAGGCACAGGTTTGCCAGAGGAAATAGAGCAGCCTTTGACAGCAAACTTGGAAAGATCTGGAAGCTTCCATGTGAATCATGGAAACTCTAGAAACAGATATTTGAGAATTAAAACCCATAGTAGTGTTTCCAGTGCAATGTGGCCTTGCAGCTCCATAGAATCGAGTTCACAAAGAGTATGTTTGTCAATGGTGACATAAATCCATCTCCAGACCTATTGCCAGCAACATATGAAGGTATACTTTTACTAGAGAGAGAGGGAAAAAAACGAGAGGAAAATAAAGAGAGAGAAAGAGTGAGAGGGGCAGAATATGTTTTGTGTTTTCTCCTTGCAGACCAAAGTGAAATGAGTATCAACAAAGTAATCGTTAGCAAATGGACACCTCTAATGAGTTCAAAGGGATTTTGAAAGTTAATTAAGGGTTCAGTTTGTGCTCATTAAGTCTTAGAGGGCCTCATAATACTAGAAAGATCCTTTCTAATTTTTTTAAAAAATTTATTGAGACAATTTACGTACAGTAAAATCCAACATTTTGGTGTATAGTTCTGAGTTTTGACAAATACATCTGGTTGTATAACCATCACCACAATCAAGATATAAAACATTTCCATCATCATGTTCCCCCGCCCCAATTCCCTCGTGTCTCCTTGCAGTTAACCCCTCCCTGCTACCAGCCTCTGGCAACCACTGATCTGTTTTTTTTTTTTTTGTCTTATCAGAATGCCATAAAGTAAGTAGACTTCTGAGTCTGGCATTATTCACATAACCACAATGCATTTGAAATTCCTTTTGTTGCATGTGTCAGTAGCTCACTCCTTTTACTGTAGACCTGTGTTCTACAAGCTTGTTCATCCATTCACCACTTGAGTTTCATTTGGGTTGTTTCCAGTTGTTTGTGATTATGAACAAAACTGCTATAAACATTCATCAACAGGTTTTCGTTGGAACACGTTTTTATTTATCTCAGACAAATATCTAGGAGTGAGTTTGCTGGGTCTTATGGTAAGTACGTGTTTAACTTTGTAGGAAACTGCCAATCTGTTTTCCAAAGCTGTGCCCTTTTGCCTTTCCAACCACAACTCAGGAGAGTCCCAGCTGCTCTCCATCCTCACCGACATCTGGCATCCTGGGTCCCCCCCCCCCTCTAATGGGTGTACTGTTGTTTCTCATTGTGGTTTTAATTTGCAGTTCCCTGATGACCGATAATGAACATTTTCATGTGTTTACTTGCTGTGTATACATCTCTTTTGGTGAACTGTCTGTTCAAACACTTTCCCCAATTTTTAATGGGATTCTTTGTTTTCTTTTTGAGAGTTATGTATTCTGGACACAAGTCCTTTATCAGACGGATGTTCTACAAACATTTTCACTCCTATTATGACTTGTCTTTTCATTTTCTTAACAGTGGTTGGATGGTTAACTTGACTGGCCAAGAGGTGCTCAGGTTAAACATTATTTCTGAGTGTGTCTGTGAGGGTGTTTCCAGATGAGATTAGCATTTGAGTTGGTGGAGTCAGTAAAATATATGCCCTCCCCAAAGTGGGTGGGCATCATCCAGTCCACTGAGGGCCTGAATAGGAGAAAAGGCAGACAAAGGAGAAATTCTCCCCTTTTTCTTCCTGCCAATGGCTGAGCCAGGGCATTGATCATCTCTGCCCTTGGTGCTCCTGGTACTCAGGTCTTCGGTCCCTGATGGTCATTTATACCATCAGCATCCCTGGTATATATGTGTATCCTATTGGTTCTGTTTCTCTGGAGAACCCTGACTAATACAGTGGCTTTCAAATAGAATATTTTAATTTTTATAAAGTTGAATTCAGCAATTTTTTAATTTCACGGTTTCTGCTTTTTGCGTCCTCTTTAAGAAATTTTTGCGTAACACAAAATAATAAAAATATTACCCTATTTTCTCTTCTAGAAGTTGTATAGCTTTAGGCTACGTTTAGGTCTATGATCCAACTTGAGTTAATTTTTCCTTAGAGTGCCATTTTATTTATTTCTTTACACGTGGATGTCCAACTGTTCCAGCACAATTTGTTGAAAAGATGACTCCTCCTCTTTCAATTATCTCGTCACATTTGTCAACATCGATTGGCTATATATGTGAAGTCTATTTCTGAACTCTCTATCCTGCTCTGTTGGACTACAGGTCTATCCTTAGGCTAGTGCCACCCTATCTTTACCACTGTAGCTTTATAGTAAGTCTTGAAACCAGGTAGTATGAGCCTTCCAATTTTGTACTTCTTTTTCAAGACTGTTCCGCTAGAACTACCGGCTCTCCATATGCATTTTAGAATCAGTTTGTCAATATCTATAAAAAAAAGCCTGGTGGGATTTTGATTAGGATTGTAATCTACAAATCAATGTGGGGAAGATTAACATCAGAACAATATGGAATCTTCTAGACTCATGGTCCAGGAGAGGAGAAGTACCTGACAGGAGAGCTAAAGGCGGGTCCCCTAGCCTACATGCAGAAGGTGAGAGGGAAGCTGAGTCCTGAAGGATGGGTAGTTGTGAGAAAGGTTGAAAACCACCAATTCGTTGGGGCTGAGCTACGCTTGAAGTTGTTGGGAATCTTCAGCTCCTCCTTCCCTCCACACATCTCTAATAGAAGTTTTTTCCTGGAGAAAAATAAAACCAAGAAACAAACTACACAATGTTGGCACATGTGTCACGTTGTGTAGTGAGAGGCACCTTCCTCTCCAGGCTGAAGTTCTCCAACGAAGCAACTTCTGACAGTAGAAATCCAGAGAATGAACTAGCTTGGGGAGGCGGATATCCATGTTTTCCCTTGAACAGTTGGGTGTTATTTTTTCCCTGGAACCTGGTAGGAAGCCCCAAACTAAATTTATAGTCAACCCACAGGAATCTCTTTCTCCTAGAAGGAAGTAACAGTGTATTTGATGAAACATGGTTCTCAATGGGAATTAACACAGCAAAATGTAACAAGACCAGTGGATTCACCCCTCAATCCCTTATCTGATCTCGGAGCTTAATGGCTTCTGGCTCCCCGCATTGTGCAAAGTGGGAGGTGGGGCCCTAAACAAAGCCTGCATTTGGCCACAAAGCTCCCTCTGTGTCACATAGTCTAGGGTGTTCCCAGCCCCCAGTAAGAATTCTGCTGTGTGAGGATGAATCAGCAGAATTTTGCCAGAGTTTGTGGTCGGAGAGACCAGTCACATCACCTCTGTGTCATGGCTGGGGAGCTGCGGACTCCTCTCTTTGCTTGGCAGACTCTCAAGGTCCCTGGGGCTCTTTGCCTAAGAATTGCCCTCCTGCAGGGTGTGAAGGCTCAGTCTCCACGTTACTTGGCCAGGTCATCCTTCAATTCTGCTCCAAATGCAGGCAGAGCTAAGCTCAGGATGACAGGTGGGGCACGCTGAAGGACCCAGAGTGAGTCCTGCCTGCCAACCTGACCAGACAGACCTCGTCATAAAATTACAGGATGAGAACATATAACCGTTCAACAGCAAGTGAGCCATTAAAGATTAATTTACATCTTCTACAGAATAAAATGAATTTTTAGAGGTGGTGAGATCTATTTAGAGTGGAGGAAGCCAGCCCGAGGATAGCGTGGCCTAGCTTTGCAAATCATTTCTCCCTCTCTGGCTGATCCTATATAACTTCACACAAAGATTTCGTTCTTCCTTCGGCCGTGGAAATTTACCTTCTCTTTTTGCTTTACAAAAAAAGGAATTTGAAAGGGCAAAAGAAAGCTACTGATAATTCCAACATCTCATTGGAGACAAATTTTAATCTTCTCTCATTAAGGTGAGCTACCCAGTAGATTTTTTGATTCTATTTCCTTTCATTTTTTCCATCCCCTCCTGGTGGTAGTACTAATAAGCCAGGAAACTTTTTTAAGAATTTTTAAAAACATGTTTCTCATCATGAGACTCCCAGCATCCCCCTGTAGGAATCAAAGCAGGTATTACCCCATTTTTTAGATGAGGAAACTGAGGCTCAGAGATGTTCCATGACTTGGCCAAAGTTACACAGGTTGAAAGTGGCAGGGTCCAGTCTGAAATATTTCCCTCTTTCGCTCAAGATTTGTTTTGTTAAAATGAGCAGC
Organism: Equus quagga; assembly: GCF_021613505.1. Taxonomy (NCBI): domain Eukaryota; kingdom Metazoa; phylum Chordata; class Mammalia; order Perissodactyla; family Equidae; genus Equus; species Equus quagga. The sequence continues at coordinate 32,401,087 of NC_060274.1, forward strand.
CAAAAGGGAAAACTGAGGACCTGGATGGTTCACAGTGGGATCTTCAGCCCACTAAATAGGTCTGTATTTTGTTGCATATTTAGTTTTTGATATTTTTCTTTTAAAAGATTTTATTTTTTCCTTTTTCTCCCCAAAGCCCCCGTTACATAGTTGTATATTCTTCGTTGTGGGTTCTTCTAGTTGTGGTATGTGGGATGCTACCTCAGCGTGGCTAGATGAGTGGTGCCATGTCCGCGCCCAGGATTCGAACCAACGAAACACTGGGCCGCCTGCAGCGGAGCGCGCGAACTTAACCACTCGGCCACGGGGCCAGCCCCAGTTTTTGATATTTTTTTCTGTTAAAATTGTGATGGACGTGGACCCAACCACATGCCCTACCGATGACCACACTCACAATAGGTTTACTTAGTACTCAAATGAGCAGCTGTTACCATGGAAACTTCTGAAAACATCACAGGTCTTTGATAGTGTAAAGGGGCCCAGAGTAGGATATATTCTGGTTCTTAAATGACTAGTCAGCTTAAGTCAGCATATTTGTCCAGGTTTTGCCCTCAGACATTCCAAAACATTCTGCAATTAGCTCAAAAGACGGTGAATGATAGCGGTTAAAAAGTCAGTGCTAAAAACCCTCAGGAAAATCCTATCTAATTAAGATGAAAGATGCAGATGTGTATCCACTGCCTCTTGGACAAGACCAGGCAGAGCAGAGAGATGGAAATCAGGAGAGTTTAGAAAATGCAGGGAGGAGCCTCCCTGCTGTGGAACAGATTCAGTGGCCATATTTCTTCGTTGAGTAGAAGACAGGAGCTGGCTTCTATCATGGTGGCACCAGTAGTATTTGTCCAACCAATGACATTCCGCACCAAAAGCCACTGTTTCCCGTCCATGCCATTACAGCCTTGTGGGTGGCTGTACACCAGACGAGACACTGCAGCTCCTCCTTGATGCTTTCCGGAAATTTACTTGAAAATAATGCCCTACCCATAATTCACTCCACTCCCTTGCACAAAGAGATTACATTTTGTGGGAAAAACAGACGTAAAATTCTATCATCTGTATATCAATGAGTTCATGCAAAGAGGCTCAGCAAAGAGTGCCAAGGTCAGACAGGCAGGAACGACCATGGGTCCACCTAAGATTATCAAGCAAGGTACCCGGGACTGGGTGGTTGCTGGACACAGGCAAAGAAGAGCATTCTAGATGGAGGAAACGACATATGCAAAGTCAGAGACATGAAAAAGTGGCGTATTTGGCAGACAGCCAAAATGTCTTTGTTGTTGAATTAGAGTGTGAGAGTGTGTGTGTGAGGCTGGCTGAGGGCCAGGTTGGAAAGGCCTTGTGTGTTGTATTGGCGTTTGCATTTGACCCGCACAGCGTGGTGGGCTTTCAAGGAGGAGAGTGACATGATCAGTCTGAGACCTAGAAAGGTGACTCTGGCGGCAGTGGGCCAGAAGGGGAAGAGCCTGGGGACAGGGATGCCAGGTAGGACCAGTTGTAGGTGTCCTGGAAATGACGGAGGACACCAGGCCCAGCCACGGTGGCAGCGAATCAACACTCACAGGACTTAGGGGCACTAAGAAGGAAGACACCACTGTAACTAATCCACGTGATTGACAAGGACAGAGGACTAAGAATTCCTGAGCGCCCAGATTCGTGTCTGGGGCTTCTGTGAGTACCCCTTGCCAGGTAGGACTTGAGCAAGCTATGCGCTAAGGAAGATCATTATGAAGTGGGCAGGGCGTTTTGCGTTTTGTTTTTTTCTTTCAAAGGCATAGTAAAACACTTAAGAAAGACTTTAAAACCTCTGGGTTGTTTGGTTACCAGGTGTAACTTCTGATCAGAGAACTCTACCGCACAGGGACCAATAAGGTGGGGCCACATATTTCTTTATTTTACTTTAGCTGAAGAAATTTCCCTGCTGCTTTTGTACTAGTTTTTTTCTCCTGCAATTAATCTGCCACCTGGTGGCCTAATGAGAAATTTCAGTTTTCATAGATTGGAAAGGAAGCTAATACAAGCAACAACATGCTCCTGACTATCAGGAATAATACGTCAATACGGGACTGCCTTCCTCTGACCGTGTGATGCCCCCTCACCTGCTAACCAAAGGCATTTTGTAATTTCCCAAGAATTCATGCAATAATAAGGAAGTGCTTGACTCATAGACACTTCTTAAAGCTGTATGCTTTTGACTCCACAAAACGAAAACTGGAATACGGTCCTTGTATTTTAATAGGAAGAGAAATTACCCTAAAAGATATAGAGCCCCGTAAGATTAATTTCAACTTATAAAATATTGCTTATAAATAATAAGGTGCATTTACAAACATAGATGAAATCTGGATACTGAGCAAACACCCTTTAAAGTAAAAAGTGAACACAAGCGGATCCCTTTTCTCGGGCTGAGTCATGAGACCAGGATGTAATAATTGATCTTCTTGAGAAATGGAGAGGACAGCTTCTGTGAGAGATGGGGCATCCTTGAATCGGACCACTGCTTTGATTCCACACAAAGCAAGCAATGACCCATCCTGAAATACGTCCCATTAGTCATGAGGGCAGTGCCGTAAGACGGTCAAGGGGCCAGCCCAGGGTTCTGCCTGCCTCTGCTGTGTAGACATTTAACCATTGACTTGCTGGATTATAGCAAGGCTAGGAGAGGAGTCCCAGAGAAGGGATGGACGGGGGCACTGGAGAACCAGACCCATGCAGACTGGCTGAATTTCAGCATTGCCCTTTGTTCAACCTATTCTCAACCTCAGAAATGCTGCCTAAAAAAAGATGTCTTTTTGTTTTAATTGAGATATACTTGACATGAAACATTAGATTAGTTTCAGGTGTACAACATAATGATTCGGTTTGTGTGTATTACAAAATGACGAAAGTTGTCTTTCTTTTTTTGAGGAAGATTAGACCTGAGCTAATATCTGTGGCCAATCCTCCTCTTTTTTTGCTGAGGAAGACTGGCCCTGAGGTAACATCCATGCCCATCTTCCTCTACTTTATATGTGGGACACCTGCCACAGCATGGCTTGACAAGCAGTGCATAGGTCCCCACCCAGGATCTGAACCAGCGAACCCCAGGCTGCCGAAGCAGAACGTGCAAACTTAACCACTGTGCCACCAGGCTGGCCCCTGGAATATGTCTTTTAATAGTTACATTCTTCTAGTACAATACTTACAATGTAAAATCATCAACATAGATGTGGCCAAAGTTTATTTTTGCTCTATTGTGAAGCAAGGGTGTGCAAACCAATTAAAAAGCATAAACAATATTTTTAAAGGATGTTTAAACCATCTAGGTGCCCGTGATTTTCCTCAGTTTCCATTTCTGTATCTTTGTTTTCATCTGACTGCACAAGGGTCATTAATTCTAAAATGACTCCGGTCGATCCTCTTGTTTTCTAGGTCTAGGAGTATTGTTCGCAAATAGTAATAATTCAGTGTCCTCCTTCCTAACGGTTGTACTTTGAATTTGTTATATATCTTAAGGAATTGGCACACAAACTATATAAACTCATTGCTGAATTTGGTAATAGTTTGTTAGCAGTGGGTCTCAATTACGATTTAACACATGAAAGAAATGCAGTTTTGAAACATTGTATGGGGTTCAGATTTTTTTAAACTAATTTAAATACTGGTTTCCCCCGAGCCCAGAGGATGATGATGATGATGATTTGGATGATGAAGATTTTACTCTGTTTGTGTGATGTCTCAAAGAATGCAGGAGCCAGAAGGAAACGGAAAGGTAATTGAGTCCCCTCAGCTGCTGATGGAGTTAACTCAGGTCTGTTCTGAAGACTTGGCTTAGCTTTGATCCATTCTGCCGTGCAACTCGATGGAGAGGAAAAGGGAACTGACTAATGTGTACTGAATCATGGAGAATATTACGCAAATGATGTGGAAACAAAAGTGATCAGTCTTGGACCCTCCCAGGGAGAGTAGCTGAGGCAGCAGACATGGCCAGAGTTGGGTCCTCGAGGCTGGGACAGAGGTAGGTGGGCTGCAGGTGTGAGTAACAAAAGATGACAGGAATCAGGATAAGCACCGCATGCACCCAGGAGGGAGAGCTGAGAGTCAAACACTAGACTTGGGAGAGACACAAGCTCAGTGTGTGGCTCAGTCGCTCCTCTTAGGGTTTGCAGTCTGCTGCGAGGAGTGTGCGGGTGAGGGAGCAAGTCTCACAGATTCTGCCCTCAGCAGAGTGTAATGAAGTGGAAGCCTGGGGAGTGGCCTGGAAAGTGGTGTAGAACACTAGCTTCCAACCTGGGTTGCATACGAGACTTACCTGGAGAGCTTTGAAAAGTCGTAATGCCTAGCTCCCACACCCCTGGGAGGGGGACCCGGGCAGTTTTTAAAGCTCTTCAGGTGATTCCAATGGAGAGCCAACACTGAGGATCACTAGAGTAGGAAACATGCGTATAAGATTTCTACCTCCCAGCAGGTAGAAAGCCTGTGTCATCTTAGAAGATTAGATGTGACATAGCTATTGGCCCGCCTTTCCCAGCCCCCTGAAAAGAGGGGCTCTAACCTGCAGGCTCAGCTGTAACAGTTTGATTTAGTTCTGACCAGGCCCTGGACTGTTTTAGGAGCTCAGCTCTCATCAGCCCGTGGGAGAGCTGGTATTAATTTTGCCCCCTCTCCAACATACAATTCATCCCCAGGGCGCTCCCGTTCTCAGAGAGCTACAACCTTCTCCCCTCTCCCAGCGTCCTTTTTTGACTGACATTTCTGGGTTTTATTCCTGCACCTGCTGGAACTAGAATCACACTCAGCACACCAGCCAACCTTACTGCCACTCCCTTCTCCCTACAGCTGGATTGTGACCCCTTGTCACGGGCTGCTAGCTGAGGGTATGCTGAAGCCTGGTGGATCTCACCATTGGCTCAGCAGCCTGGACCCCTCTGCTATCGATTCCAGCATGGAAAAAGCTGAGGTCCCAGAATCCTCTGGGACAGAAGGAATTGCATTGCCAGCCTCCTATTGGGGCCATCCTCTGTCTGGGTTATTTTCTGGAGAATGAATATCCCAGTTCTCAGTTGTTTCACTTTCCCACTGGCCCACTGCTGCCTCAACACGGAGGCCAAATGGTCAGAACTCAAATTCATGCCACCCAGCTAGTGGGAGGGTAAACCCTGAGCCCTCCTCGGGGGGTTCAGGTGTTCTGGTGACTGAGAAGTCTGTGGGAAGGTACTTGAAGAACACACACTTGAATGACAACTCTGGCTAATTTGTAGTGAGTACTTGGAACAGTAGACTGAGATAAATTTTAAGCCCAAGTCTGGGGGCAGCAGGCAAGAATGTTGAAATCAGTGAGTGATGTCTCCCGTGAATGTGGGAAGGTCCATCAGTGTCTCGACTACCATACTTTCCCTTGAGACAGTTCCCTAGGCAGAGCACCCTTCTCCTTCCTAATTCTGTTACCTTCATAACTCATCTCTTGTTTGCCCTCGCCTTTTTCTTTCCTTCAGAAGCCTTTTTGGCGACTCCAGTTGAAAGCTGAAAACTGTCAGCCACCCTGGATCTAAAAGGGAAGCAGCACCTTTCTTCTTCCTAAGCCACCAACACAATACAGGCTTGCGTGGATGAGGGAAGTCCGAATAGGAAACCAGAGAGGGAGCCTGTGCCATGGAGAAGCAAACGAAGTTTTCAAGGTCTTGTGGAATTAGAATTTAGTACTTTTTCTATTTAATTATGGCCAGTTCACAAAATTCTTTCTTTTCTTCTAATTCCCTTTTTGTACCAAATGCCGTTTCCTCTCAGTGCCGTCTCTCCCATAATCTCCTCCCCCTCTTTTTTTTTTTTTTTCCAAAATTGATGTGGGGTTGAACTCAAAAAGGAATATGGCTGCCTGGAAGTCTCTCCTGACCCCCAGGCAGCCCATCAAGTTGAGGCTGTGGACAGAAAAGGTGCCTGGGGAGCAGTCCTGAGATTCGGGAGTGCCTCTCCGTGCCCAGTGGCCATTCGTCCCAATTGGAACCTAATTGTGATCCTGCCCGCACCCCTGCAAATACTTGAGGCTGTGCAGCACCAAATGTTCCCTGAGCTTGTCCTTTTTATCAAAGTCAAACAAAAACACAAGAAAAGAATGGGAGGTTGTTTCCCCCAGCCCCATGGAAGAGAAAGGAAAAACATTAGAGGCTAAAAGATTGCTTTCAGTGAAGTTCGAGGTGGGGTGGAGGGGTTAGATTGAATTAAATGCTCTGACCAAACCTTTAGCATCTACCAACTACAGCCTGGCAGCTATTCTTGATTAAAGCTGGTCCCGTATCTCCAACTGTTAGCACAATGTATCCTTGGATGTCCCACTGTCAGCGATGAATGTTACCACCATTCTCCCAGTCACCCAAAATGGAAACCTCAGAGTCATCACTGATGCTCCTTTCTTCTTAATCACCAACATCTTACTGCCTCAGTGTCCAATAGATTCTCTCAAAATGGCTCTAGACCCACTCCTTTCTCTCTCTATCCATGACTACTCCCTTGTCCTTGTCCTCATAGCTTCATCCTTGGATTACTGCAGCCACTTGGTCTTCCTCACTCTCCAGCTTCAACCCCTCCACTACCAGACCAATATTCCTAAACACAAATTTTGTGTTTCACCACGCTACTCAACAACCTCCAGTGGGTTCCCATGCTGACATCCAAAGCCTAATGCTCTATGGTGTGCAAACCCTCAATAATCAGTCACCATGTTTCCTATCTACATCATTTCTAGCTGTTTCCTAATGGTACTCATATGCTCCAAAAAATCATGCTTCCACACACACAGTGGCCCCCTCGCTTGGTGTACAAGTGGCCTTCTGCTTGTCTTGTAGCTTCAAGCAGGGGTTCAAGTGAGACCCCTAAAGCTTTGTGTGTTCCTAGCCAGACCTCCCAGCTTCACCTCAGCACTACCATCAAGGCTCTTTTCATTCTGCCTTTTAACATTGCTTGTGTTTGTTTCCTCAAAAATCCCAGGTCTCCCTGTTTGTCCCCATCTCCCAGACTCTAATACTTACATGACCCTACCCATCTCCTTTTCTCACCCTGTCTCCCACTGTTCCTTACCTCCTAAAACAACTTCAATGTGCCTTTTGAAACTCACTGTCCATCACCAGCAAAACTTCCTGTACGCTCGACTTCTCCTCTGAATGTTTCCTTCATCTTCTTTCTCTCGCTGGAAGTTGCCTTTCCCCCAAGGATCCAGCTCCAATAAATAGGAGCTGTTTTCTCTTCCACGTCTCTCTGACCAGTAAGCCTGGGCAGGGGTAGGGGAGGGTGGTGATGTCCTCCTTGCTCCTTTTTGCTGTTTCTAGACCATTCTCCCTCCCTTCTCTCTAAAAGCATCTGTCTTCAATATTATGTCATTATATTATGCTGCCCACTGTTCTTCCTTGTGACAGCTACTTATCAACACACTGGTTACATTCCATAATTTCTTCAAGATTTTAACTCCTGACTCATTGTTGCCCTCCCCAATATACTCTCCCTATGGTTCTTGATGATGTCAATATGATTAATCTTCCCAGTAAATGGACTCCTCTGTTTCTTGACCTCATCTCCTCCAAAGGTCATACTATAGATTTTATTTTTACCAATAATCTTCCATTTTATCAATTGCCAATCATCCCTATCTATCTTTCTAGTTTTCCTAGTGCCTGGCCTCCAAGAATCTTCTCCTACACCAAAACCTAGAATGTATTGTTTCTTCTACCTTTTCACTGACCCTTGCTCCCCTCTTATCCTCATTTACCCCCTTTCCCAGATGAAATTCTGTGGTCAGTCATTATATTTACTCCCTTGCATACAGTCTCAGTTCTCTTGCCTCTCTCTCATTTTGTTGTGCTCCTTTGTATTAAAGCATAATTAAAAAAATTTTTTTCAACTGGACTCTGATGCAAAAATTAAATGAACAAAGATCAAATATTTTATTCAACTAATTAATTAATAAAGGAATTAGGAAGAAGTTGTGACCAGTTTAAAGAGCATTTAAGAAGCTAAGGATAAGATTGTTAGATGAGATACAAACCAAGTTAACATTCAACAAGAGTTATAAACTGTGTTCTACTCGGCAGAAATTATTTGCATCTCTACTGACAAAAAAATGACAACTTAATGTGCAACTTCATATATTATCTGGGACCCTTAATTAATAGTTAACAATAAGTTGAACTCAGTTCATTCCCCTAGATAATCCTTGGGTGGCCTTCATCACCATATGACAAAGAAGGACATTGGGCTCACAGTTTTGCCTTATTTCCAAGTGTTAGAAACGTTTTCTGAAAAAAATCACAAATGTGGTTAAATCCAACCATTTCTCACTTGTACTACATAGCCAGACAGGTCTGGAAAAAAACAAAATCAGTGCTCTGACTTGGAACTCAGGATCACTAGTTTCAAGAAGATTCTTAACTGCTGCATAGCAGCCATGTTCTTTTTACCTGGTCCATTTGCTGTCCCACTCTCCTAGATGATTATGTCATACTTCTCCCCTCATACTCCCAATGTTTCTTTCCCTATACCCACTCTAAGCCAATGATTTTGCAGCTTATTTCACTGAAACAATATGAGCAATAAAAACAAAAATTCTAAACTGCCATTGCCACATTTACCTCCTTGTATGTATTTGTGCCCATCTATTTCACTTTCTTAGACAACATGAAAATGAGACAAATATGTGAAAGAGGAGATTTCAGGCATTTGACAACAGGCAGCACAGGATAGTGATCTCCAAGAGAAGGGAAAAAATGAGATGAGCCCTATCATCGCCCCAGTTTACTGTCCAGTCTCACTTACAGACCACAGTGTCAGGAGGAACCCCAGCCAGAGCCTAGTAGTCTTGCTGAGTTGAGGAGACATATGCTGGAGTTCGAAGAGGCCAAGACATCTAGAAAAATAATAGGAGGGAGATGCAAAGAGAAAGAGCTGTGATGATTTATAGATTTATATTGAATCTTGGGCTGACTACTGGTCTGTACATTTGTATGGGGAAACTATCCAGAGCTAGGAAAGAACCACAGGAAAGGGTAGGTGGCACAATGTGCAGGAATTCAGGATCACACAGAGCTGATTATAATTTGTGTTTGCATCAGCAAGAGTAGAAAGATCACCTAATATGTAAGACATCTGGTAATGTCTTCAGAAGTGTATTGCCTTAGCAGTGGAGTTAAATTAGCCCTGAATTAAAGCCTTGAAAGAATCAAACTAATTCTGAGTAACTCAACAAGTCCCAGAACAAAGCCCAAAGACATTAAGAGTAACATATTAAATCTGGCGCCCAATATTGTAAAATCCACAATGCCTGGCATCCAAGACAAAAAAAAATACCAGGAATACAAAGAAGCTGGAAAATGTGACATAACCAGGAAAAAAAAAAGCCATCAATAGAAATAGGCTCAGAAAAGACACACATAATCGAATTAGTTGACAATGAAATTGAAACAGCTGTTGTAAATATACTCCATATGCTCAAGAACAAAAGCAAAACATGAACATAATGAAGAAAGAAAATTAAGATATTTAAAAAGACCCATATTGAAATTATAGCAATAAAAAAATCTGAAATGGAAAATACACTGGATGGCAGTAATAGCAAATTAGACACAGCAGAAGATAAATAACTGAATTTGAAGACATTGCATTAGAAACTACTCAAACACAGAGAGAAAAAACCTGAAAAAAAAAAGCACCAATGACCTGTGGGACAATATTGAGTAGTCTAATATATACATCTAATTGGAGTCCCAGAAGGAGAGGAGGTGAGGAGAGACAGAAAAAATATTTGAAGTATTAATGGTCAAAAAACTTCCAAACGTGGTGTAAGCTAAAAATCCACAGTTATAAGATTAATAACTTTCAAAAATGAAGAAAAACCACCTAAAGCACATTATAAACTAATTGCTGAAACCCAATGAAAAAAGAGAAAAAAACTGAAATCAACAGAGGAAAAAAGACACGTTACATAGAGAGGGACAAAGATAAGAATTATGGCAGACTTGCCTCAGATTTATCAGCGAGATGTTATCTATAAGGTACTGAAAGGAAAAAATCTGGCAACCTAAAATTCCGTCCTGGCCAAATTAAGGCAAAACCCAAGAGAAATGAAAGCCTATTTGCAAACAAAGACATGTACACAAAGCTTCATAGCAGGTTTATTTGTAATAGCTGAAACCTGGATCAACCTGTATGTCCATTAACAGGTAAATGCATAAACAAATTGTGGTATATGAACTATCAATAGATGTGACAACCTGAGTGAAACTCAAATAATTATGCTCGTGAAAGAAGCCAGATACCAAAGAGTACATACTGTATAATTCCATTTACATAAAATTCTTAAAAATGCAAACTAGTCTGTACTCACAGAAAGTGATCAGTTCTTGCCTAGAGAAGCAGGGCTAAGAGGAGTGGGATGGAGTTACAAAGGGAGATGAGGGAACTTTTTGGGTTATGAGTATGTTCATTATTTTGATTGCAGTGATGGTGTCACAGGTGTGTACAGGTATCAAAATTTATCAGATTAGAAACTTTAACTCTGTGCACTTCATTGTAGGACAATTATACATCAATAAGGCCCTTCCAGAAATTTAAGCAAAAAACATTTTTAAACAAACAAAAACTGAGATAATTCATTCCCAGCAGACTTGTGCTACAACGAATCATAAAGGAAGTTCTTCAGGTAGAAGAAAAATAACACCAGTTGCAAATTTGGACCTACATAAAGGAATAATGAGCAACAAAAACAATAAGTATATAAACAAATATAACAGATATTTTCTCATTTTTAAAATATCTTGAAAACTAAATTATCTAAAGTAAAAATAATAACTATATATGGAGAGGTTCACACATATGTAAAAGTAAAATGTATGACAATTACACAAAGAATGAAGAGGGAATGAAAGTGTACTTTTGTAAGATTCTTATTGTATATGTGAAGTAGTACAATATTTGAAGGTAGACTTTGATAAAGTAAAGAAATACATTTGAAAACCTAAAGAAATTACTCAAAACAAATAAACCAATGAAGTATAGCTAATAAGACTACAAATGGAATAACTTTCTTTAAAAAAACCACTCAATCCAAAAGAAGATAGGAAAAGGGGGGAGAAAGAAACAAAGGATATATGAGACAAATAGAAAAAAACTGCAAGATGGTATATTTATTCTTAATTATATCAATAATTACATTAAATGTAAATAATCTACACATTCAAATTAAAAGGCAGAGATTATCAGATCGGATACAAATACAAGATCCAACTTTATGCTGTCTATAAGAAACACTCTTTAAATATAATGGCATTGAGCAACTAAATGTAGAAAGATAGAAAATTGTATACCGTGTTAACATTAATCAAAAGAAAACCGGAGTAGCTAAATAGTCCTCAGAAAGTAGACTTCAGAGCAAGGAAAATTACTAGAAATCAAGAGAATATTTCATAATGATAAGTGGGTGACTTCATCACAAGGATGTAACAATCCTAGTAAATGCCAACCCTCTATCTATAAACTAAATCTCATCCCCCATGAACTTACTCAAGGACAACACTTAAACAAACTTTTCCTCTCCTGTAGCACCAATTTTTCTTCTTTATTGGAACTTTTGCATCAGGATATAAAGGAGCCATTATTTCTTCTATTTAAAAACAAATACGTCCTCTCTTGACCCCAGATCTTCCTCCAGCTAATGCTCAACTCCCTTTTCTCTTCATATAAAATTTCTATTAAAGGTTGTTTATATTCGCTCTTCCTAAATTCTTACCTCCCATTTACTCTTCAATCCACTCCAATCAGACTTTTACTGACAAGTGTACTAAAACTTTTTTTTCAAGGTCAACAATGATCTTCACCTCATTAAATCCAATAGTCAATTCTCAAGCCTTACTTACATGATCTAACAATAGAATTTGACACAAGTGATCGCTCCCTACTCCTTCATAAGCTTTCTTTTCTTGGCTTCCAAGACTCCACCCTCTCCTGGTTTTCTGCCTGCCTCCTTCTCAGTCTTGTTTCCTTTTCTGGTTTATTCCTAACTTCACAATCTTGCAGTGTTCTGAGGTTCAGACTTTAGTTCTCTTCTCTTTTCTATATACACTCATTTCCTCGGTGATTTTACTGAGTCTTACAGCTTTAAATGCCAACGGCATGCTAGCTAATGATTTCCAAACCTATATCTCTAGCCCAAACCTCTCACTTGTTATATGTTATAAGGACTTAAATATCTAACTACCTATTCGTCATCTTCTAACAAGATGTTAAATGAGGATCTTAAGCTTAACAAGTCAAAAACTGAACTCTGTATTCCTCCCTGCAAAAAAATCTACTCCCAGTCTTCTCCATGTGAGTAGTGGCACCTCCATTCTTTCTAATGCTTTACCAAAAACTTTGGTGTCCTCCTTTAAGCTTCCCTTTCTCTCATATATGACAGCCAATCTGCGGCAATATCTGTCAGTTCCACTTCCAAAATACAGCCAGAAGCCAAGCACATCTTACCTTCTCCACTGCTACCACCTGGTTCAAGCCACAATTACCTCTCACCTAAATTATTGCAATAGCATCTTACTGATCTGACTCCACCCATGACCGCTTTCCATCTATTTCTAACACCAGCAGCCAAAATTATTATTTCAAAATGTAAGTTATTTCATTCCCCCTTTTACTCAAAGCTCACCACTAGCTCCCCATATCACTTAGAGTAAAAGCCATGAAATCACCTGCACTTAAAAATTTCTATCTCAGGCTTTGCTTCTAGAGAACAAGCAACATAGGAAAAGCCAGGTGATATCTGTAAGGGACCAAAAGAAAAAAGCTGTCAGTGTAGAATTATATACTAGAATAAGGAGATATTAAGAAGAGAAGAGGGGGTCTCATCAGCATCATACTAGCATAAGACATCCCTCCATTTTTGTCTCACCCCTCAACAATAAAATTCAGTATCCACCCACAGACAAAAGTACCTTGAGGGAGCTGTGGGATCCAGCACCACACGCCAAGGAACCCAGGAGGAGTATTGCCCAACTGTGGGCAGACAGACCTCAGTCCCAGCTGTGGCCTTGTGGTGGCCTGTGAACTGGCTCCTCTTGGTCATGATCTGAGAGCCCCTGGTGAACTCTGACTTGAGACACTCACTCACAGATAAAAAAGAGTGGCTTTGTGGAAATCCAGGTTTCTAGAGGAGAAGTCCTTGCATGGCATTGGAGCAAAAAAATGCAAGTGTGGATGCATTGGAGATGGTAAGAAGAACAATTTGGATTTATCTGACATCATCCTTCCCCCAGGGCTGCACGGTTAGGGCCCAGAAAGATCTTCCTTGGCTCCTGATTTATCCTGCAGGCGAAAGGGAGAGCATGTGAGTGAGCACCCTGCTTACCCAACTGTGCAGGACACTGCCAAAAGGGGCTCATTTCTTTCTCGTCCCATTCAGATACTGAATTGGGAGCTCTATGATTTGGAGGATGGGACGAGGTGAGGTAAGTGGCAAACAGGACTCTTGGAAGATATTGAAGAAACATGGATCCTAAGTGTCTTGCAGATTCCATCAAGAAGCCTACCCACAAGCTGCTGGGAGCCTCAGCCACGGATCAACCTCAACTAGCCCACAGGCATGCACAGCACTCCACATGCCTCACCTGCACACACGACCACCCTGTGGCCAGCTCCTTGTGTGTGCTCCCAACAGTGGCGCAAGTGGGTTTTGGCAGACTGCCAGAGAGCACATGCAGAAAGTTGGCTGAATCTGCAGGCCAGGGAGAGACACAAACTTGAGTTTTAGGGCCACGTGTGGGAAAACAAAAGAGAGGCTCTGAGCACTGGGCCTGGTGCATTGCAGGATCCAGAGAAGGCATACAAGTTTAAGAATTTGCCACAAGAGGGAGAAAGAAGCATGGAGCAGGTGTACCTATAGAATGTCTGAGGTAGCCTCAGAATCTCTAAGAGGGCTGATGGAAGGTATTTGTCTCCCTAATGCAGTTAGGAAAGACTGCAGGAGGTGACTGCTATTTCAAATGTGAAGCCAGCAATGCAAATCTTCAAGGAACATGAAAAGTCAGGGTAACAGGACACCACCAAAGAATCACAATAATCTTCTAGTAACCGAACTCAAAGATATGTTGATCTATGATTTATTCAAAGAAGAACTCAAAATAGCTGTTTTAAGGAAACTCAATGAGCTTCAAGAAAACACAGAAAGATAATTCAACAGGAAATCAGGAAAACAATACTTGAATTAAATGAGAAGGTTAACAAAGAGAGAGAAATCATTAAGAAGAACCAAGTAGAGATTGTGGAGCTGAGGATTTCTTCTCAAACACTTCCAAAAAATTAAACAGGAGAGACTACTCCCAAACTCAATTTATGAGGCCAGCATTACTGTGATACCAAAGCCAGATAAAGACAATAGAAGAAAAGAAAACTAAAGACAAATATCCCTGATAAATATAGGTACACAATTCTCAACAAAATATTAGCAAACTGAATTCAACAATACATTGCAAGAATCATAGACCATGATCAAGTAGGATTTATCCCAGGGATGCAAGGATGGTTCAACATATGCAAATAAACAAATGTGATACATAACATTAATAGTATGAAGGATAAAATTCCTATGTTCTCTCAATACATGGAGAAAAAGCATTTGACAAAAATACAACATCCTGGGGTCTGCCTGGTGGTGCAGCAGTTAAGTTTGCATGCTCTGCTTCAGCTGCCCGGGGTTTGCCTGTTCAGATCCCAGGTGTGGACCTATGCACTGCTTATCAAGCCATGCTGTGGCAGGCTTCCCACATAGAGACAGATATTAGCTTATGGCCAATATTCCTCAGCAAAAAAAGAAGAGGACTGGCAGCGGATGTTAGCTCAGGGCTAATCTTGCTAAAAAAAAAAAAAAAAAATCCTTTCATGATAAAAACTCTCAACAAATTGGGTATAGAAGGAACATACCTCAGCATAATAAAGACATAATAATAAACATATGACAAGCCCACAGCTAATATCATACTCAATGGCGAAACGTTGAAAGCTTTTCTTCTAAGATCAGGAACAAGGCAAAAGTGACCACTCTCACTGTTCTTAATTCAACATACTGGAAATCCTAGCCAGAGTAACCAGGGAAGAAAAAGAAATGAAAGACATCTAAAGTGGAAAGGAAGAAGTAAAATTGTCTTTGTTTGCAGATGATTTGATCTAATATAGAGAAAATCCTAAAGACCCCACCAAAAACCCATTAGGACTAATCAACAAATTCAGTAAAGTTGTGGGATACAAAATTATCATATAGAAATCAATTGAGTTTCTATACACTAACAATGAAATATCTGAAAAAGAAATAAAGAAAACAATTCACAATAGCATCAAAAATAATAAAACACTTAAGAATAAATTTAACCAAGGAGGTGAACAATTTATATACTGAAAACTATGGAAGATTTTGATGAAAGAAATTGAAGAAGACAGAAACAAATGGAAAAATATCCGCGATCATGGATCAGAAGAATTAATATTGTTAAAATGTCCATACTACCCCAAACCAAGGATAGATGCAATGCAATCTCTATCAAAATTCCAATGGAACTTTTAACAGAAGTGTAAAAAACAACCTCCCTCCTCAGAGATGCCACCTCCCCTATGACCCACCCCTGATTTGTGCCTTGCCTCTGCATCCTGAAGTAGTCTCTCTGGGTCATCAGCACTGCCTTGGCAGAGCCCACTCCCTACCCCAATCTGCCCACTCTCCCTATTTCTCTAAAATTTGTATGGAACCACTAAAGACCCCAAATAGCCAAAGCAATCCTGAGAAAAATGAACAAAGCTGGAGGCATAGAATCTCCTGATTTCAAGCTATACTAAAAATGATAGTAATGACAACAGTATGGTACTGGCATAAAAACAGATACACAAACCAATAGACAGAATCAATAGCCCAGAAATAAACACTTGCAGTATGCTCAACTAATAGTTGACAAGGGAGCCAAGAATACACGATGGGGAAATTATAGTCTCTTCAATAAATGATTTTGGGAAAACTGGATAACATGCAGAAGAATGAAACTGAACCCTAATCTTACACCATTCACAAAAATTAACTCAAAGTGGATTAAAGAGCTAAATATAAGACCTGAAACAATAAAACTCCTAGAAGAAAATACAGGCTAAATCTCCTTAACATTAGTCCCAGCAATGATTTTTTGAATATCACACCAAAAGCACAAGCAAGAAAAGTTAAAATTAATGTGGGACTACATCAAACAAAAAGCTTTTGCATAGCAAGAGAAACAATCAAAAGAATTAAAAAGGTAATCTACATAATGGGAGAAAATATTTGCAAATAATATATCTGAGAGAGGTTAATATGCAAAATACATAGAGAACTCATACAATCAATAGCAAAAAAATAAACAAACATTAAAAAATTGGCAGAGGAACTGAACAGACATTTATTTCTCTGAAGAAGACATCCATATGGCCAACAGGTACAAGAAAAAGTGCTTAATATCACTACTCATCAGGGAAATGTGAATCAAAACCACAATGAAATATCACCTCACACCTATTAGAATAGCTGTTATCAAAAAGACAAGAGATAACAAGTGTTGGTGAGAGTTTGGAGAAAAGGGAACTTTTGTGCACTGTTGGTGGGAGTGTAAATTGGTACAGCCACTATGGAAAACAGTATAGAGGTTTCTCAAAAACTTAAAAATAGAGCTATCATATGATCCAGGAATTCCACTTCTGAGTACACAGCCAAAGGAAATGAAAACAGGGTCTCAAAGAGATATATGCATTCCTATGTTCATTGCAACGTGATTCACAATATCCATGCTATGGAAACAACCTAAGTGTCCCTCAACAGAGGAATAGATAAAGAAGATGTGGCATATATACACAATGGAATAATATTCAGCCATGAGAAAAAAAGAAAATCCTGCCATTTGTGATAACATGGATGGACCTTGAGGGCATAATGCTAAATGAAATAAGTCAGAGAGAGAAAGTTTATGATACCACTTATATGTGGAATCTAAAATAGCAGAACTCATAGAAACAGAGAGTAGAATGGTGGTTACCAGGGTCTGGGAGGTGGGGAAAATGGGGTGATGCTGGTTAAAGGATACAAACTTACAGTTATAAGATGAATATGTTCTGGAAATATGGTGTACAGCATGGTGATAATAGTTAATAATACCGTATTATATACATGAAAGTTGCTAAAAGAGTAAATCTAAATGTTCCTACCACAAGAAAGAAATGGTAATTGTGTGGTGTAATGGAGGTGCCAGCTGATGATGGTGGTAATCATTTTGCAATATATGTGTATCAAACCAACACATTGCACATTTTAATCTTACACAATGTTAAATGTCAATTACACCAAAAAGCTGGAAACAAAAGGAAGAGTCATGGATAGTAAGATTATATTAGTGTATAAATGGATACTTGGCTCATTTATTTTCAATCTTTGTTCTTTTAAAACATAAGCATTTAATTCCATACTTTTCTCTTCAAATAATATTTTAGCTATATCCATTAGTTTTGAAACGAGGTATGCACATTATCATTTAGTTATAATTTCATTGTATTTCTTCTCAGGCACATGATTTACCTAGAAGAGCATTTATTATTTTTTTTCATGAATTTTGGAACTCTGGGTTTAGATGTGCAAACATTTATAATTGTTATGTATTCTTGCTTTATTCATCATTTTATGATGATGAAATAGCCTACTTCATTTCTACTAATGTTATTTGACTTAAAAGTTTATTTTATCTGATATTAATACAGTCACGTTGGCTTTCTTATGGTTACTATTTGCATGATCTTTTCCCATCTTTTTGCTTTCAACCCATTTGTGCCTTTGAATCTAAAGTGTGTTTCTTATAGAAAACATGCTGTAGGATCGTGCTTTTTTTTTTTTTTTAATTAAATCCAATCTGACAATCTCTGCTTTCGGATTGGAATATAGTCCATTCACATTTAATATAATTATTGATATGGTTGAATTTATGCCTGCCATTTTTCTCATTTGTTTTCTATATGTCTCATGTCATCTCCTTTACTGACTTCTTTTGTGTCGAATATTTTTAGTGTACCAATTTTAATTTATCTGTTGATTTTAAGCTGTATCTTTTGAGTTATTTTAGTTACTTAGTGATGGGGATTACAATATGTATCCTAACACTATATACATCAGGTTAATGCTGAATTAATTTGTGTAAAAATTGCTCCAATATGGATTCATTTCCTCCTCCCTCCTTTAGGCTATTATTATTATATATTACATCTCTATATGCTATAAACCAACAATACAGTATTATGGTCACTATTTTATGCAACATTTTTAAAATAAATTTACCTGGGATTGTCTTTATCTTGCCATTTTTTGAGGGATACTTTTGCTTAATGTAGAAACTGCCTTGGTTGACAGTTTTTTGTTAGTTTTTTGAATGTCATTCTCTTGCCTCCTGGCCCTCATTATTTCTGATAAGAAGTCACCCAAATCAGAAGATATTTGCAAACCATACATCTGATAAGGGGTTAATATCCAAAATATATAAAGAACTCATACATCTCGACAACAAAAAGCTAACAACCCAATTAAAAAATGAGCAAAAGATCTGAACAGACATTTTTTCCAAAGAAGATATATAGATGGCCAACAGGCACATAAAAAGATGTTCAACATCACTAATTATTGGGGAAATTCAAATCAAAACTATAATGAGATATCACCTCACACCTGTCAGAATGGCTATAATTAACAAGACAAGAAATAACAAGTATTGGAGAGGATGTGGAGAAAAGGGAACCCTCGTACACTGCTGGTGGGAGTGCAAACTGGTGCAGTCACTATGGAAAACAGCATGGAGATGCCTCAAAAAATTAAGAATAGAACTACCATACAATCCAGCTATTCCACTGCTGGGTATCTATCCAAAGAACATGAAAACATGAATGTGTAAAGCTATATGCACCCCAATATTCATTGCAGCAATATTCATAATAGCCAAGACTTGGAAGCAACCTAGGTGCCCATCAAGGGACAAATGGATAAAGAAGATGTGGTATATATAGACAATGGAATGCTTCTCAGCCATAAAAAAAGACAAAATTGGGGTGCCATTTGCAACAACATGGAATGACCTTGAAGGTATCATGCTACGTGAAATAAGTCAGAGGGAGAAAGTCAAATACCATATGATCTCACTCATAAGTAGAAGAGAAAACCAACAACAAGCAATCACATATAACCAGAGATTAGAGTGGTGGTTACCAGAGGGGAAGGGGAGGGAGGAGGATGGCAATTAGACACATGTGTATGGTTATAGATGGTAATTAGTCTTTGGGTTATGAACATGATGTAATCTACACAGAAATTGAAATATAATGATGTACACCTGAAATTTATATGTTATAAACCAGTTACTTCAATTAAAAACTTACATAAATAAAGACATGCTATCTTTGGATTAAAAAAAAACAATAAAGAAGTCACCCAAAGCTCGTATTATTTTTCCTCTATACATGACAAGTGATTTTTCTCTTACTGCTTTTAGGATTTTCCTTTTAGCTTTTTGGCTTTTAGCAGTTTAATTACAATGTGTCCTAGGCATAGATCTTTTGTGTTTATTCTACTTGGGATTCATTGAGCTTCTTGAATCTATATATTAACATTTTTCATCAGATTTCATAAGTTTTTAGTCATTATTCCTTCAAATATTTTTTCTGCCTCTTATTCTCTTTCCTCTTCTTCTGGGCTTCTAAGTATATAAGTACTGGTATTTGTGATGTTGTCCCACAGGTCTCTGAAGCTCTGTTCCTTTATCTTCAGTCTTTTTTCTCTCTGTTCTTCAGATTGGATAATTTCTAGTGATCTATCTTCACGTTTAGTTTCTTATTTCCACTATCTCAAATTTACTGTTGAGACCATCTAGTGACTATTTTATTTTGGTTATTATAATTTTTGAGTCTGCAATTTCCATTTGGTCTCTTCTTATAATTTCTGTTTCTTTATTGAGATCTCCTATTTGTTAGTCATTATCATATTTTCCTTTAAAATTATTCAAACATGGTTTCCTTTAATTTTTAAAATATATTTATAAAAGCAACTTTGAAGACTTTTCTGCTAAGTACATCAGAGTCAGTTTCTATTGACTGCTTTTTTCCCCCAAATATGAATCATGTTTACTGTTTCTTTGCATGTCTCAGGATTTTCTGTTGGAAATTAGATATTTTAAATAAAATATTATAGAAACTCCAGCTTCTGATACATGGTGTTTTGTTTTTTTTTTTACCAGAAAGTTGTTGTCATTTTAGTAACTTGCCTAGATTTAATCTGAAGAATTTCTCTCTTCTGCAATGTGTAGCTGTTAGTGTCTCTGCTCAGTTTTGTTTTGTTTTTTCCCATTTTCTTTATTATTTTATTCGACTTCCTAGGAATCACACCTGTTTGTGTATAGCTTAGTGGTTAGCCAACATTTTGTCATATGGTGTTCAAACACTTCTAGACCACAAGGCTTCCACTCTGTCAGTGGAGCTGTGTGTGGTTTGGACCATACATTCAAAATTCAGGTGTTTTCAAGTCTATTTCAACTTTTACTTTCTCATGGACTCCTTTGAGCTTCCTGAATGCAGGCACACAGCATCGCAGCCAGCCAGGGGTGTATAGAGAGTTTATCTAATACTTTCATGGTGCTCTCATTTCCAGTACCTCTCTATACATTTCTGGCTGGTTTACCAATCAGTCTACCAGACCACACCTTAGTCTAGTAGAAGTCTAGACTAATTAATCTAAGAATTTTTCTTGTGTTATTTCTTTGATAATGTCTTCCCTTGTTCTCTCTTTCTGTTCAGGCTTCGTGGAACTCATATTAACTAGAAATGGGATCCCAGGGTTTGATATTCTAATCAGATTATCTTTTTACTCCTATTGACTCTGTTTTAAAATTTTTTTCTTTGTTCTGGGAGAATTCTCTTCCAATTGTTCTAGTGAATTACTTTTAAATTTCTGCTATCATATCTTTCATTTAAAAGAGCTCTTTTTAATTTTATTATTTTATATAACTTTCTATTTTGCTTTTTGGATGCAATATCTCTTATCTCTCTGATGATGTAAATGATACACTTCTTTTTCTCTGGCTCCATGAATTACCTGTGTTTTTTTCTATTGGCTTTGTACTTGCCCTCTCAAATTGGAAGCTCTCTCAAATATTTGGTGATCTTTAGCTCTTCTTCGTCTTATAAGAGTGAGGCACAAAAATTTCAGAGACGATGAGACTTGCTGACTGTATTGCAAGACTTTTTCATTACGTGATCCCAAAATGTCAATATAGATCTTTTCTTTGGGGCTGATCAGTGTCACCATAGTTAGCTTGGCTAGGATAGGCTAGGTTAGCTGAAGTAATAAGTCAAAACTGAGAAAACAAAATCTCAATGTCTTAACACCATAAATATTTATCATTCCCACTACGTGTCCAACGATGATTGGTGGTGAACTTGGCTCCAGGTACAGAATTACTCCAAATCATCTTATGATGCCACTATTTCGTCATGATACTTCAAGTATTTGTCACAGTAGGGAAAAAGAAAGCTTGGAAAACTATACCTTGTCTCTTGAATGCTTCTACCCAGAAGTAACACACATGACTTATTCTCACATATCATTGACCAAAGCAAATCACACGTCCATTAACTTCAAAGAGTGGGGAGAGCAGCCCTCTCAAGTGTCCGGAAGGAGAGAAGAACCAGCGATACTGGAGAGCAGCACTAATGTTTACCACACTGACTGAGTCACTCCCTTCAAAACTCTATTCTTGGTTTCATCCTTCCGCCTTAGCACATTATTCAGACACTAAACATCCACTTACTCAAGTATTGGGAATGTCTTTCTCTTTTTTTCTGATGATTAAAGAATGTTGACTAAATTAAATAGAACTCAAGAAAAGCTAGATGCAAATGAAAGGATTCCTCTGCCAACTAAGCTCCCTGAAGAAGTTAGAGGGCAAAAAAACCCCTTCAATTTTTCTTTTTCCATCGTCCCGTGTCTTCTGAAGTCACTCTTGATCTCATCACAGCACCAGGTAAGAGATGGAACAGGGCAGAAATGAAGGGAGCAGCAAATAGAGTTGTGGTTTGGAGATGGTTGTGGCCAGCTTCTGAGAGACTAGTTTATAATTTATCATTAACATTATGCAGCTACACATGGAAGGAAGTAAAGCTGGCAAAAGAAGTTCTCCTAATAGAAAAGTCTTTTAGGACCCAAAGCCATGAACAAGGCTCTTTCTCTGCAGGTGCCCAGGGCAGCAATGGTAGAATTCAGATTTCCTAGGCAGTAGCAATGTAGATTCTTTAGTGACAGAGGATAGTTTGAATTTGAAAGGATCTCCTTCTCAAAGCCAGCAACACCTTGGAGAGCGAACAGGTCCCAAGTATTACTGTTTTGGGATACTAGACACAAAAGTGATGGTAAACCAAACCAAATTGTTTCCACAAGTTCAGAGAGACTTTACAATCTACCTGTTTCTCTGCCTCTGGTTCCAAAGAAGCCAACTGCTCAGGATGCACATAAGTGGTGTCTGACTCATTGTTTCTTTCCTTAGTACTATTGGATATTAAATTAATAATAAACAACCACATATATTCACTGGGCAAATATATAAGCTAAAATTAACATCCTTGTCATGAAACATTGATTTGTTCCAAAATTCGGAGCTAGATTAGTCAGTAAATAAATGAATGCCCTAGTCTTGTCACCCTAAGTCAGATCTCTGAGCTCTCTGAGCAGAGGCCACCTCAGGCTCATTCCCCCTGTGAGTGGAGAGTCACTGAGAAAGCTCCTAGCCCACTGCTGGGCCTCCAGATGTGGCCTTCTGGCACACATCCTCCCCTTCAGCTCCAAACAGCCCAGACCCACTGCTCTATGCACTCGTCACGGTGCAGAGGTCCACCAGCACTCTGGAATGCAGTGTAAAATGTGCCATTCATACCTTTAAGCCCCATTACAGTGTGGCAGCTCATTTGCTAACTGAGGTCCCCACATTGCACAGTCGTCGGATGTGGGCCCATTTGGGGAGGTCATAGCCTTGGAGGAGGTGGCTCTTTGCAGATGGGACAATCTCTAAAGAAGCTGAGAATTGAAGGCTCCTGACCCATAACACTCGGGAACTGGAATAGGAGTCTTCACTGAAGGGGGATCTGGGTTACGCATCCCAGTGCCCACCACAGTGCTAATTCAAGTCATTCCTCCCTACGGACTCTCCAACTAGACTTCAAAATTCTTTAGATTGCTGTCCAAGATTCACTTTGTCCACAGCTTTCATGTCAACATCAGTTGTCCCAAAACTCTCCATCCTTTTCAATGGCCCACCTCCTTATTCGCCCTTTTCTCTGATTTGTCGCACATGTGACTGTCCCTAGGAAGAAGCTCAGTTCTACACTTACATTCATGTTCACTTTGTAACTTTCCTTCAGGGTTTACAATAGTCAGTGCTCTGTCTGTAAAAACAAAGAATCAAGCTCCAAATAAAGGAATATTTGCTGAATATGCCCAAATCTGCATCTTTTGAAAGTGCTTTCATTGTGTGACTAAAGGCCAGAGGGTGAAAGTTAATTGACTTTGAACTCAAAGTTCCAAACTCTTGTTTGCTCCCACAGAGTTGGCTTCTTTTGTGTTTTTCATTAACCAAACTCAATCTAATTTACTGCAAAAAGTGTATTCTTGTCACTTCATTACAGTCACATGACAAATCTACTGGTCTTTCTAAGGGGGAAGAGGAATCATTTCCCAAAAATGACAAGAGAAACTAGGCCAGTTAGAGTTAGAAATGCTCCTTTAAATCTCCTCTTCTGGCCATTAAGCTGAGACGATGAATTGACAAACTCTCTCCCCACCACCTACATAGTAGCCTCAGCAATACTGAGCATCACTGGGCGAAACAACTTCTGAGTCTCAGTCTTTACCTAATGGCATCTAAGTGCATTCTTAAAGTTTGATGATTAATCATTTCAACACTCTATGCCTGCGTCCATTGGGACTCCATGTACAATAGGACAAATCAGGTAATATATTTTCTGGCATTGATGCCATTCAATTGAATATCTCCCAGTATTTAGCTGTAATCCCTAAGTATCGTCCAGAGTAAGTGGTCTGTGTGAGAATTGTGAATTTTTTTCCCAGCACGGTCACTTTTCCAAACATAATTCTTCCATCGTAGGCTTAAAGGCTCAACTACCCCTTAGCAGAGCCCTAGACAAGACCCAGCCTCATTTTCCTCATCTTTGGACAAGGAAAGATGAAATAGTCCATCTTTGAACTCTTCTAACACCTCCAATTTCACATAAAATCTCCCTGTTGTTTCTAAACAAGGCTTCCAAAGTGCACATAAACAGAAAACGTGCTGAGAGACTCCAGAACAAAGTGAGATCCAAAGTGACACTCAAATGCTACTTGGGGGAGAGAGGAGGAAGGAGCAGGGATATCCGAGAAGTTAACTGAGACAGAAGATGTGTATATGCTGCCCAAATCATCTCTGTTTCCATGTGCTCTGCAAGGAGAGAAAATCAGATTGACGTTTTGAACCTTCCATTCTTGGGAAGATATTACCACTGACCCATCATCAAAAAGGCATCCTTTTGGAACTCTTTTCTGGTTGTAGGGATTGGTTAACATGAGAGCCTTGAGGACCCTGCCTCTTCTGTCTCCTGTAATCAAAAGCACACTGATCAGCATGGCCAGCTAGGGCTAAAGGTGTGGAGTCACATGGGAAAGCACTTTCTCTCTGGGATGCGACTCTGCCCATGGAACCCAAAACCGAGCATGGGTTCTTCGGTACCATCAGCTCTTCAGCTTAGGAACAGGCAATAGTGAAAGGAAAGGGTTTTGTTGTTTTTGTTGTGGCTGTTTTTTGTCTATTCAGTCATTATAAGCTATCATATTCTTATGTGAATCCTTAAAAGTTCTCGAGAATCTATGGACAATGGAGAAGACACGAAAAATGCAAAGTAGTCAAGACATATTCCCTTTGTTTGAGAAATACAGCATCTATTTGGAGAAACTGGAGGTTGAAAGAAGATTTCATTTCTTCTTGGGGTTGGAAGAGACTTTAGAGATCTCCATCCTTGTTCAAGTTCCTCATTTAAGAAAAGGAGAATCCAACACCTAGAGCTAACACAATGCGTGAGTCATTGAGAATCACCCAGCTAATTAGTGACAGAACTGGGAACCGAACTTGGGTCTTCATATTCCTTGTTCAATAAACTTCTTGTTACCCAATTGCCTTCACTGTCTACAATAATCCAAGATTAATCTATGAGTCAATTCATCCTAAAACAATTTTTTCACCGATTTTATTTTGTTAAGAAAAATATTTCAGACAGGCAAAAAAAGTACCAAGAATAATATATTGAGGCTCATGTATCGATTACTCAGCTTTAGAAATAAAATACTATAGTCACAATAGAATCTCTCTGCAGCCCTTTTTAAATCCGTTTCCTATATATCCCTTCCAAGAGGTAACCAATATCCTGGATTTGCTGTTTCTCATTTCCACGAATATTTAAAATTTCACTACATATGTATATATCCATAAATAATACATAGCTTTATTTTGCATGTCTGAAAGCTTTATAAATGGTGTCATACTGTAATGTTATTCTGCACCCTGCTTTTTTTATTCAACATATTTTTTTCTTTTAAAGATTGGCACCTGAGCTAACATCTGTTGCCAATCTTTTTTTTTTCTTCTCCTCTTCTTCTCCCCAAAGCCCCCCAGTACATAGTTGTATATTCTAGTTGTAGGTCCTTCTAGTTGTGGCATATTCTAGTTGGACACTGCCTCAGCGTGGCCTGATGAGCAGTGCCATGTCCGCGCCCAGGATCTGAACCAGTGAAACCCTGGGCCACTGAAGTGAAATGCGTGAACTTAATCACTCGGCCACGGGGGCCAGCCACATACTCAACATATTTTTGAGGTTTCTGGACATTAATATATGTAATTCTAGTTCGTTTTTGCTGCTGTATATATCACCACTTATTTATCCTTTCTTATTTTCTTTTCTTCATAGATAAGTAGACTGGTTCCAATTTTTTGTCATTTCATGAACGTTTGTACGCTGTTACCTTGGGCACTTTGAGGATATGTATGAAGAGTCCAACTGCTAGGTCACTTAGTATGCACACCTTTAAATTTCCTGGGTTCTAATTTTGGCTCTAGACTGCTCACCTTCACTGGGCTGGGTTTTGTAAAGCTACCTGCTTACTTCCATATTGCTGACTTTTCAGGTGAGTACAGGTTTGAGATTTTAATGGTGGAATTGCTTAACACAGGTAGCTACCTATTGAAGAGTGAAGATGCAGGGTTGGTTTACGTATGGGTAACACCCTTCCGAAACGCAAGTAGACAGAAGTCTCTGAACTGAGCTGGTTAATTTATTGGGTCTCATGGTGAGCTCCAAAGGGAGAATCAACATATGTGCCTTCAAATGGAGAGATGGCTCCTTTTTGTCATCCTGGGACATAGGAGAGAAATACACTCATTAATACAATGGAGCCAGCCTTCCTGAAAGGAGAGTAAAGAGCAATATGATATAAATTGGTTGATGCTACAAGGTCTTCCTCCCAAAGCACTTTCCCTGTGGTTGTTCCGAAATTCAACCATTCATTCATCTAACATAATCCTCCATTAAAATGCAAAGACTGGGACAGAAGTTTCAAGTAAATTACTAAAATGTAATATCTGTTTACATCTTAGTAGGAAGGACATTTTGATAGTGGGTGGGATGGGGTAGGGTGTGAAATCTCCTCAGAGAAATAGATGACTAGAGGTTAAGAATGATGAGCAGACGACTGGGTTAAGAGTCTTTAAAGCCCATTTTGTTGCCATCTCCTCCAGGAAGCATTCCAAATACCTCTGGCTACAAGCAATCTCTCTGCTATGATCTCCTATGCTACTTTGTACCTCTTTTTTTTGAAGAAGAAGAAGATGATTAGCCCTGAGCTACCATCTGCCAATCCTCTTCTTTTTGCTGAGGAAGACTGGCCCTGAGCTAACATCTGTGCCCATCTTCCTCCACTTTATATGTGGGACACCTACCACAGCACGGCTTGCCAAGCACTGCCGTGTCCACACCCGGGATCTGAACCGGTGAACCCTGGGCTGCTCAAGCGGAACACGCAAACTTAACCGCTGTGCCACCAGGCTGGCCCAGTACCTCTTTTATAACAATTATCACACACTGAATTTTACTATAAATATGCAAGTTGGGGGTCCATGCATGGTGGATCAGATATCTGTTGTTGCATAAAAAACCACTCCCATACTTAGTGGCTCAAAGCAACCATTTATTTGCTCACAATTCTGCAACTTGGTCTGGGCTTAGCTGGGTCAATTTATCTCAGCTCCATGTGGTATGGGCTAGGATCCCTCCTGTGGCTGCCCTCAGCTGACCACTCAGCTAGGGCTGGAATAGCCAAGGTGCTCTGTCATTTCCAGGATTTCTTTCCATGTGGTCTCTCCAGTAAATAGCTGAGACCTCCTTACATGGCAGCTGGCTTCCAAAAGAGCAAAAGTGGATGCTGCCAGGCCCAGTAATGGCTAGACCCAAACTGGCACAGTGTCACTTCTGCTTCATTCTACTGGTTAAAGTAAGTCACAAAACCAGCTTGCTTTTAAGGAGAGGAGAAATAGACTTCATGTCTTGATGGGAAGGACAGCATAAATATACAGAGTTGGGAGGATTTGCTGGAGGACATCTTTTGAGACAATATACCATGCCTAGTATCTTAGATAAAACATTTGACGAATAAGTGAACAAAAGTGTTGCTTCCAGAGTACTGGTCAAAAGGATGCTGAAGAAAAATATCCCTTTGAGGCCACCAGTGAACAAGAAAGCCAGTCTATGCCATCTCAGGTAGCATGGAACCATCAATGGTCTTGCCCACAAAGCAATGCTCACCCAGTTGTCTTGGTCGGGGCATAGTGGCCACTGTAGCATAGCATGGTAGTCATTAACTGTTCATAAAAATTCCCATTCTCTTCCTTGCACAGTTGCACTTCCCTACTCACTCTGAAATTAGATGTGGCCATGTGATTTGCTTTGGCCAATAAAATGTGAGCAGACATGACAACTGTCACATCTAGACAGAAACTTTAGGCACCACGCTCACTTGTCACATTCCTCTTTTTCTGCCCAGGTCAGGTGGAGCATTTGTCAGTCTGGGTTCCTGAGTGACTACAAGGAGAAGTCCCCGTGGGTATGGCTGACAGAATTACCCCAGGAACTGGAGAACCAAGATTTGGGCCAGGCAGCAGGACCAAAGCCAATGTCTTGTGCAACACGAGTGAGAAATAAAGTTTTGTTTTGTTAAGCCTCTACAATTTTTAGGCTGTTTGTAACTGTAGCATAATTGTATTATTGCTACCTACCAGATTACTGCAAATTTAGCACTTTTTAGCGACACACATTTATTATCTCAGTTTCCATGGGTTAGGTTGGGCATGGCGAGCTGGGTCCTTTGCTTAGGGTCTTGCAAGGCATAAATCAAGGTTTCTGTGAGCTGCATCCTCATTTGAAGACTCGACTGGGGAAAGATTCATTGCCAAGCTTCCACAGGTTGTTGGAATTTAGTTTGTTGCAGTTGTATGACTGAGGTCCCTCTGTCCCTTACTAATTGTCATCTGGGTGCTGTTCTCAACTCTTTGAGGCTGCCCACATGCCTGTCCATGTGGCCTCTTCCATCTTCAAAGACAGCTACAGAGAAACCTCCTCATGTCGATTCCATCTCACACTTCAAATCTCCCCAACTTCTCCTGCCTATGACCTCTAGACCCAGATAAAGGGTTTATGTGATTAGGTCAACCCATCAGCACAATTACCCTTTTTTAAAGTCAGCTGTGCCATATAAATCTATTATATTTCTATGGGGTTTATACAGACAGTGTACACCAGGGCGTGAGGATATTAGGGGACATCTTAGAATTCTGCCTAGGACACTAAGCTAACCGATATTGGTTGACACACATGGGTCAGATGCAGCAAGAGGACCTGGAAAAGCAGAAGAATGGATTCCATTCTCTTTTTTTTTTTTTTTTTTTTTAAAGATTTTTTATTTTTTCCTTTTTCTCCCCAAGCCCCACTGGTACATAGTTGTGTATTCTTCGTTGTGGGTTCTTCTAGTTGTGGCATGTGGGACGCTGCCTCAGCGTGGTCTGATGAGCAGTGCCATGTCCGCGCCCAGGATTCGAACTAACGAAACACTGGGCCGCCTGCAGCGGAGCGCGCGAACTTAACCACTCGGCCACGGGGCCAGCCCCCTCCATTCTCTTTTTAATCCCAATGCAATTTCTTTTCCTTCACAACCTTTTCTCAGAGTGTATATTTTGGGACTTTTCCATCAAAAAGGACAACAGCTCACAAAACACATGTGGTTTGGGGGACACATGGAGTCAACCTAAGGTATCCCAGGGCTCCATTGTTCCCTTGAAGTTCTAAGGTCTATCTCACGCCTCCCCTCTGCCCCATCAAGACCCTCACACTCTTTGTAACCACATCTGAGAAGCACATGTTAATTATTATAATCTTTCTTGAAAACAATTTAGAAATCTCTATCAGTGAGCCTTAGTAAACTCAATTCCTGGAATAATCAAAATAAATGCTCATATTTATGTGCAAGGGGAAGGATTGCAGGGTTACTTATCATCAAATGAAAATACACTCATTATTCAACCCTTAGAGGGTTGATAAATTAGAGGACAAGATAAATAAATTAAATCAGGTCTGTATTATGGACTCTTATGTAGCCATTAAGAATTATGTTTTCGAAAAATACTTAAAGACATGATGTTATGATCATTAAATAGGATATAAAATGTATATAAAGAATTATTTTATTTTAAAATAAATAAATATACATATGAAAGTACCTCAGGAAAATATGGCAAAATATTTCAGTTGCTTATTTCAAAGTAATAAAATCGTTATCTTTTTCTTCTTGCTAAGCTTCTTATTTTCCAAATCTCAGCAATGAAATTACATTGCTTATAAAACCAGGAAAACAAACAATAAATATGATTGCTTTAGAGCTTAAAAGAAATTGCTTTCAGGTACCTTTAGCACTTTTAAGGCAGCTATTCATAAGTTATAAGTAATATACAATAAAAATGTTCTCATTTATTTGTGAAATAAGTCAAGAATTTGTTGGCTTGGGTTGAATGTCTGAAGTACCTGAAAGTTGTAGAATTCACAAATGATTTAATGATCCGGATATCATGCCATTTTAGGCCAAATTAAAAACTAGTCTACATTTTCCAAATCATCAAAACTTTGGGTGGTCGGACAACCTAGAGGAAATAGATAAAGTCCTAGAAACATACAACCTTCTAAGACTGAATCATGGAGAAATAGAAAATCTGAACAGATCAATTACTAGTAAGAAGATTGAATCGGTAATCAAAAACCTCCCAAAAAACAAAAGTCCAGGATGAGACTACTTTACTGGTGAATTCTACAAAACTGTCAAAGGAGAATTAATATCAATCCTTCTCAAACTTGTCCAAAAAATAGAAGACAAGGGAACACTTCCAAACTGATTTTATGAGGCCATCATTTCCTTGATGCCAAAACCAGACAAGGAAACCACAAGAAAAGAAAATCACAGGCCAATATCCCTGATGAACATAGATGTAAAAATCCTCAACAAGATATCAGCAAACTGAATTTAACAATACATTAAAAGGATCATACACCATGATCAAGTGGGATTTATTCCAGGAATGCAAGGATGGCTCCACATCTGCAAATCAATCAACATGACACACCACATGAACAAAATGAAGGATAAAACTCATATCATCACCTCAATACATGCAGAAAAAGCATTCAACAAAATTCAACATCCATTTATGATAAAAACTCTCAACAAAGTAGATGTAGACAGAATGTACCTCAACATAATAAAGGTCACATACGACAAGCCCACAGCTAACATTATACACAACAGTGAAAAATTGAAAGCTTTTCCTCTAAGATCAGGAACAAGACAAAGACGCCCACTCTCATCACTTTTACTCGACATAGTACTGGAGGTCCTAGCCAGAGCAATTAGTTAACAAAAATAAATAAAAGGGATCCAAATTGGAAAGGAAGAAGTAAAACTGTCACTATTTGCAGATGACATATTATATGTAGAAAACTCTAAAGACTCCGCCAAAAAACTGTTAGAACTAATAGATGAATTCAGGAAAGTGGCAGTATACAAAATTCAGTTGTGTTTCTATATACTAATAATGAACTATCAGAAAGAAAAATAAGAAAACAATCCTATTTACAATTGCATCAAAAAGAATAAAATATCTAGGAATAAATTTAACCAAGAAAGTAAAAGATCTACACACTGAAAACTATAAGACAGTGATGAAAGACATTGAAGACATAAATAAATGGAAAGATATTCCATGCTGAAGGATTGGAAGAATCAATATTGTTAAAATGTCCATACTACCCATAGCAATCTACAGATTCAATGCAATCCCTACCAAAACTCCAATAGCATTTTTCACAGAAATAGAACAGACAATCCTAAAATTTGTATGGAAACACAAAAGTCTCCAAATAGCCAAAGCAATCTTGAGAAAGAAGAACAAAGCTGGAGGCATCATGCTCCCTGATCTCAAACTATGTTACAAAGCTACAGCAATCAAAACAGTATGGTACTGGCATAAAAACAGGCACGTAGATCAATGCAACAGAATAGAGAGCCCAGAAATAAACCCACACATATACAGTCAATTAATTTACAGCAAAGGAGCCAAGAATATACAACAGGGAAAGGATAGAGTCTTTAATAAATGGTGTTGAGAAAATTGGACAGTCACATGCAAAAGAGTGAAACTGGATCACTATCTTACACCATACACAACAATTAACTCAAAATGGATTAAAGACTTGAACACAAGATCTGAAACCATAAAACTCCTAGAAGAAAACATTGACACTGGTCTTGGCCTTGACTTTTTGGTTATGACAGCAAAACTAAAGGCAAGAAAAGCTAAAATAAATGAGTGAGCCTACATCAAACTAAAAAGCTTCTGTACAGCAAAAGAAACCATCAACAAAATGAAAAAGCAACCTACAGAATAGGAGAAAATATTTGCAAATCATATATCTGATAAGGGGTTAACATCCAAAATATATAAAGAACTCACACAACTCAATAGCAAAAAAACCAAACAATTTGGTTTAAAAATGGGCAGAGTACCT
Organism: Equus quagga; assembly: GCF_021613505.1. Lineage (NCBI taxonomy): Eukaryota > Metazoa > Chordata > Mammalia > Perissodactyla > Equidae > Equus > Equus quagga. Next base: position 32,433,319 of record NC_060274.1, read on the forward strand.
GAATAGACATTTTTCCAAAGAAGATGTACAGATGACCAACAGGTACACAAAAAGGTGCCCGACATCACTAATCATCAGGGAAATGCAAATCAAGTGAGATTTCACCTCACACTCTTAGGATGGCTATTATCAAAAAGACAAGAGGTAACAAGTGTTGGAGAGGATGTGGAGAAAAGGGAAAACAGTATGGAGATCCCTCAAAAAATTGAAAATAGAACTACCATATGATCCAGCCATTCCACTTCTGGGTATTTATCCAAAGAAAATGAAAACACTAATTTGAAAAGATATATGCACCCCCATGTTCATTGTAGCATTATTTTCAATAGCTGAGATATGGGAACAACCTAAGCGTCCATCAATAGATGAATGGGTAAAGAAGATGTGGTGTGTATATATATATATGTGTATATATATATACACATATACATATATATATATGGTGGAATACTACTCAGCCATAAAAAAGAATGAGATCTTGTCATTTGCAACAACATGGATGGAACTTGGGGGCATTATGCCAAGTGAAATAAGTCAGAGAAAGACTAATACCATAGGATCTCTTTTATATGTGGAATTAACAAAACAACAAAAACAACAATAAAAACCCCAGCTCATACACGCAGAGAATAGACTGGTGGTTGCCAGAGGTAGGAGGTGGGGGCAGGAGAAATGGAGGCAGAGGGTCAAAAGGTACAAACTTCTAGTTGTAAAATAAATGTCATGGGGATGCAACGTGCAGCATGGGGACTGTAGATAACAATACTGTATCAAACATTTGAAAGTTGCTGAGAGAGCAGATCTTGAAAGGCCTCATCACAAGAAAAAAACATTTTTATAACTATGTATGGTGACAAGATGTTAACCAGACGTTGCAGTGATCAATATATATGATATCAAATCTTGTTGTATACCTGAAATTAATATAATGTTATATGTCATTTATACCTCAATAAAAAAAAGGAAAAAAGTTTGTATGGATATTGTTTGAATTTTGATTCAACTAAAACAGCCATGAATGACATTTTTTTTTGACAATTATGGAATATGACCTTGGACTAGGTAATACATGATGCTAAGGAAACTTTAGTTTGTTAAATATGAAAATAGCATTTTGGAGAGTTTGTTTTTCTTAGGGACTGCCTTCTGAAGAATTTATAGGTGATGCGACTTAAGGTGGAAGATGAGACATGATTTGTAGAATGTTGACTGGTGAGTCAGCATGTGGAGTTCATTCTATACTCACGTAACGTCTGTGCATGATTAAAATGTTTGAAAGAAAAGCTTACTAAACTTTATCAGCAGGAAATCTAAAAACAGGGCTTCACTGGATTTGGATTTAAAACAATCTAGTGCATCGAAGGTGGACAAAAAGAGAAGGGCCTGCCTAGGGGGAGGAAGAGGACAGACGGGTAGGGGCTCCAATGAGAGCACACTGCCCATTTGTCCAAGACACACCCTCTCAGCCCCAGGGCCGTTTCTTCTGTGGACCATAAGAAGTTTACTGTTAAGAATCCCCAGCAAGCTGCCTCAGATTTGGCATGAGGAAGGACAATATTCCTCCATTCGCGTAGGAAGCAATTTGTGTTCCTGGTGTGTGGCTTTCTCCCCCATCATCAAAGGCACCTTTGCTTAAGCCCATGGCCCCTGGGGTTGCTGTCTTATTTGCCTGTGAAATAAGTGGATGAACAAATAGAGACTAATTAAACCTGTCATTATGGAGAAGTCAGCAATATCTGGAGGGGGCTTGAAAACTGGAGGTTGGGGCTGTCTTTGGGTCAGCTACATGGACCAGCGGGTTTTTGAAGTCCAACATGTAGATGGAGAAAATCATAAAGGCTGAGCTTAGGGGAAAAGTGGGGATGTGTCTAATGGATGTAGTCCTCTTGCCTGTTACAGTAAGGGCAGACACTCTGCAATTGCTTATTTGGAGGTTTGCTTGTTTCTTTGTTTTGAAAAAGACTGAATTGAGAAATTGACAAATTAAAATACAGAAAGTGGTGGAATTGCTTTTTTAAAAAGCTTGTTCTTTGCACAAATCAACAAAATAGGCAAACTATTAGCTACTCAAAAGAAATAATACAATTACATACACAAAATAATAAACGATAAAAGGAAAATTATTGTTGGAAGAAAGAAAATCTTAAAAGCCATAAAATATTATTTTGAACAATTCTTTGAAAATAAATTGGAACACCTAGATGAAATGGATAATTTTCTAGGAAAACAGGGTTTATCAAAACTGAATGCAGTAAAGGTCAAAGAGAAAAAATTCTAGAGAATAGAATTAGAGAATAGAGAAAGTTGCCAAGAAGCTACAACCCTCCTGGGGCTGGCTTAGTGGCGCAGTAGTTAAGCTCGCACGTTCTGCTTTGGCGGCCTGGGTTCGCCAATTCGGATCCTGGGTTTGGACATGGCACTCCTTATCAAGCCATGTTGTGGCAGGCATCCCACATATATAAAGCAGAGGAAGATGGGCACAGATGTTAGCTCAGGGCCAGTCTTCCTCAGCAAAAAGAGGAGGATTGGCAGCAGATGTTAGCTCAGGGCTAATCTTCCACAAAAAAATAATAATAATAATAATAAATAAATAGCAATCAAAATTGCTGGGGCCGGCCCCGTGGCCAAGTGGTTAAATTCGCACGCTCCATGTCGGCAGCCCAGGGTTTTGCCGGTTAGGATCCTGGGTGCGGACATGGCACCACTCGTCAGGCCATGCTGAGATGGCATCCCACATGCCACAACTAGAAGGACCCACAACTAAAAATATACAACTATGTACCAGGGGGCTTTGGGGAGAAAAAGGAAAAATAAAATCTTTAAAAAAAAAAAAAAAAGAAACAAAACCATGCAAGTACTTGGAGAAAACACAGGTGAATTCATCTATTACCTGGGAGGGGAGAAAATCCAGATAAAGGAAAAGGTTTTTAAACTCAGATATATTAAAATAAAAATATTTTGCACAGCAAAGAACATCATAATCAAATTAAAAAGAAAAATGTCCAACTTGGAGTAAATATTTGCTACTTATGCTACAAAAAGGGACTAATCTCCCCCACGTTAAAGAGCTCTTAAAAGTCTAGAAGAAAAAGACCTGAAATCTATGAACATGTTAGGCTAAAGACTTGAACAAACACTTCAGAGAAAATTAAATGTAAATACAAATTAAATGCTCAAAAAAGATCCATAAGTCTCATTCAGGTGAGAAATACAAACAAAACTTCACTGATAGAACATTTCTCATACTGACAAAAAATCCAAAAGTTTGAAAATATACTCTGTTGGGGAGGGAATAGAGAGGCACACATTGCCGTTGGGAAATGGAAAACAGCACAACTCCACATGAAGAGGAATTTGGCAATCTCCAACAAAATTTTACAGGAATTTACACTTCTGACTCAACCATCTCACTTTGAGACTCTACTAGGAAGATACACGCCCCCCCCCCCAGGAAGACAAAAGAACACATGCACAATATTATTCATTATGGCACGATTTGTAGTATCAAAAGATTGTACACAACTCAGATGTCTATTAAAATAAAGGGCTGGTTGGATAAACTATGGTTACTTCCGCACAAGGGTGTACTCTGTAGCTCTGAAAAAAATGAAAAAGATCTCTCTGTACCAATGTGAAGTGTTTTTGCTGAGAACAGCAAGATGCAGAACAATGTATATAGGTATGCTTCTTTCTTATGTTAGAAAGGAAGGGAAAAGACAGACAGACAGAAAGAAAGAGAACAAAATCTGTTTATTTGCTCACCATTTTCAAAACGAAACACTAGAAAAATAAATTTGAAACTAAGAAAATAGGGTATCTATGTGGGAAATAGAGAGGAAGGGATAAGAATGGAAACAATACTTCTCTGAAGATTCCGTTTTATTTAGTTTTGACTTTTGAGCCACGTAAGGTCTTTTACTGTGGTATAAGACCTAAATTAAGGCTTGATATCATGTGCTTTCTTGACATCTGGTAAAAGCAGGAGGGCCTTGAACTCAAGTTCCCTTCTCCTCTCTGCGCCTGTGGAGAAGGTCCTGTAGCCAAACGACGCTCTACACCAAAGGAACCAGGCCTAGTTCCTGCTTATCCCCGAGTAGAGGGTTTCAGTTCTCTGCCAGCTCACAGAATTATTCCAACATCAATCACGTCCTCCCACAGGAAACAGGGGCACCCCGCCCTCTTGATACTACAAACCCTGCCTCCCTCAGCTCCCACCGTTCATTCTGTCCTGAGAGCAGCCGCTGTGTGGCTGTGCACGACAGGCAGTGTCCTTCTCCCCTGGGCCCTGGGTGGATGTGACTAATACACTGCTGTCTATCTTATCTGTCCAGAGTCAGCAGTATGTGTCCAACAATTCCCCTAATTCTAGGGTGAGAATCTCTCCTTCATCGGCAGGGTGAATAAGAGGCAATTTAAACATTCACATGTTCAAAAACAAAATAAAACATAAAAAAACCCCCAAACCTTAGAAGTGAAAACAAACTGAAACCAAACGAACCTAAGACTATACTGAATTGGAAATACAATTATCCAGAAAAAAACTTATTTCAATTGACTTATGACTGTTCATTTTTGGTAGAATATATCCCAAGATTTAATGGTAACAGTACTATAATTTTGAAATTATTTTCCGTATTTGTAGGACTGAGAAAATTAGGAGATACAGTACTAGGGACCAAGATTTTCAGTGGAAACAAAAAGAGATAACAAACATAACAGCAAAGACGTTCAGAAAAATTGTAATGTCACATGTTAATTGGAAATATCAATGAAAATTCATGATTAAAAAATATCTATATTTCGTAGCTCTGTCCATTGACAGGGCCTTGATGCAATGTCATCCTGGTAGTAATGAGCATGACTAGTCTGATTGTCTTGGTTTCCATACACTATTCAGCAGTTAAAGGAACCAGGACTTCTTGGAGAAATGGCGGAGTAAGTACAAGGTGAGCATAGAACATCTTATTGAGCCAGAAGGCACGGAAGGGCTCAAATATGACGTATGGGCCAGCTGGGAGGAGCTTCTACTAGTAATATTTGGCAAAATTAGAAGAATAATGACTGCAATTCACTGAACACCTTGAATAAATAAAAATCCACAAGTCCGTATTTATTCTAAAAAAAAAATTAACTAACTTATTTGCCAGCATTAAAAGTGACATATCATCTCTTTATTCAGAAAATTGGTAATTAAAGGGTAGCTAGACTGGATAAAGTCCATAATTGGGAGGAAGTATAGTTCATCCCCAGTTGAAGAAGGGAAGCTTTAAAATTTTTTTTGAAACAGAAAGGCATGCCAAATAATGAAGGAAGGAAGAATAATAGAATTACAAAATTATCCATGCTGTAATCTTCAATAAAATAACTTATTCAGGCAAGAATCATTAATAAGCGCTACATCCAGTAAGTGAGAGGTTGGTGGGGAACAGGACATTTGCACAGTGCCAGATGACTTGGCAATGACAAAGGGAAAACATGTTTCTACAGTGGAAAGATCTGAGTGTCACCACCTTAACCTAGTGACCAAATTAGCATCACTAATAGCGAAGCGATGAGACAACGTGTCCCTGCCGAGATGAACCACACCGGCATCTATGTGGTGTCCTCACCAAAAATATTTAATCCGAATCTACCGGCCTAGCATCTTCATATTATTAATGTCATGAAAAAAAGTAAGCGTCTAGATTAAAAGACACGTCATAACCAATGCATGATTTTGTCTTAGTTGGAAGAAACTCTTACAGATGGTATTTTTTGGGAAATAGACAATTTTCTTATGAACTAGTTCTCAGACTATATAAGGAAATTATTGTTAATTTTTTTAGGTGCAATATGGTATCATGGTAAAAGGAAATATTCTTATTTTTAGAAGATGTTCGCTGAATTATTTGTGATGGAAGTGTCACAAGATTGCAAATTACTTGAAAATAGTTCAGTCAAAATTAGGTGGGTGACAGAGCAAATATAGCAAAATAGTAATGATTTTTCAACGTGAGTAACAGTATATGACATTGACTTCCTATTCTTTCCACTTTTATAATAAAAAATTCTAAGAAAAGATCGTCATTTTACATCTATCTGCTCTATTTTAAATGGAACAGAGTCACTTCCACTTCTGAGTAAGATATGGCCAAGCTTGCAGCTGACCAGTGTTCCCACTGGGAAAAACTAAACAAATTGGGTAAAATTAAAAAATCCCCTAGTGTTTAAAGACATCAAAAGGCTGCTAATACAATAGGGACCAGAGGGCACAGGAATCTAGAGCAAGGAGAACCCTGGAGAGATGCGCTGACTTCTGCAGCCTCTTGTTTGGGGGATATTTGCCAAATCCGGGCTCAGGGCGAGAGGCTGAGCATCTGGACTTTTCCTGAGCACAGGGTCACTGCTGGGGGACAGAGAAACAAGAGGCCTTTGGTGGTCTCAGGGAGAGACAAAACTAAAGACTTGAGGGGCTATGCCTATGTAGTAGCAGAGAGCAGAGGACTGAGCCTAATGCACAGGCTACTTTCTCCCCAAGACATTTGACAAATTCTAGAGCTGTGTAGGGCATTGGGCTAAAGAGCTGAGAAGAAAAGCACTGAACGCCTGAGTGGGATTTTCTGCGGTCTCTCTGTGAGTGGATGAGGATTTGAGTTCAAGGCTGCCAGGGGAAGGTGCCCAGGGTACGTACCAGGCTCTCAGTCAAACGATCTTGAAACCTATCCTTTAGGAACAGAAGGGAATCAGAAGCAGGCAGGAGCTTCCTAAAACTGAAAGCAGCCTGGATTCTGCCCATCCCTGGGTGGTTTGGGGATCACCTCTCACTCTACCTGCAAATCAGAGGAAAGGATAATGTCTTTCTGAGGGAAGTTAACATCATCTGGATCCTTGATAAAGGTCTAAGTGCTACATGAAGATGACAATGTCCAGAAGCATAAAAAGAAACATTCCTTTTTGGTGCCCCTTTCTAAGAACAAGGAAAAACTTTCCCCTCCCTAACCCTCCCAGCTGATTTCCCCTCACATCTTTTTGCCCATGCCTAAACCAGTCATCTGACAAAGATAATGGGATGATCACAATTGGCTTAAACCAATTAAGGTTCATTGTCCCCCTCACTCCCAATGGGCCTAGAGAGGGTCCAAGTCTCTTTGGAAAGACCTGGCCTCTTACAAGAAGAAGAACCCAATCATGGCTCTGTTAGCAAGGAAAGAGGGAATGACAGTTGAGTAGGCAGTCAACAACACCGTCAAGTCATCTACCAGCTATTAGTATGGGACCCCGGGCAAGCAATTCAGTCTCTTTGGGTCACAATTTTCTCATCTGTAAAAGTCAGATGACAATAATATCTCAAAAGCCTACTGCATATATTCAACAAAATGATATATATTTTTTTTAAAAACACCAAATGTCTCACTGGTTTTCAGCGCTCCAATAGAGTTGGCTGTTATTGTTCTGTCATGGTTTTGAGTCACTTCTTTAGACCTATTCCAGTTGTCAGTGGTCCTTTTAAGCATGACAACCCAACCCAACCGCAAGCCCTACATCAGGTGAGTGCTGAACAGCCCAGACAGGACTAGTATCCATCTCACTCTTGCTTCTCAACATGTCACTCAGACACCTGGAGGGGCATCTTTGGGAAAATGGGACAGCAAAGTGTAAACTGAGGTCCCCAGGAAAGACATCCTTTTCCTCCACCACTCACTCCCTCTCTGGTGCCCACATTCTGCTTTTAACAATTTATTAATGGATTACTTTTCAATTAAAAAAAGTGTGGGATTGAGGAGTGAGCCGGTGGACATAAGAACCACAGGATAGGGGCCAGCTCGGTGGCGCAGCGGTTAAGTGAGCGTGTTCCGCTTCAGTGGCCCGGGGTTCGCGGATCCTGGGTGCGGACATGGCACAGCTTGGCAAGCCATGCTGTGGCAGGCGTCCCACATATAAAGTAGAGGAAGATGGGCACAGATGTTAGCTCAGGGCCAGTCTTCCTCAGCAAAAAGAGGAAGACTGGCAATAGTTAGCTCAGGTCTAATCTTTCTCAAAAAAAAAAAAAGAACCACGGTATAGATATGGCACATGTTCCAAGAGTGCCATTTTACTAAGAGATTTGGGGTGCATTGGATGTAGAGTTAAATAACTTAATAAGATTCATACTCCAATCAAGTTAAATGATTGGAATATATCATTTCATTACTTTAATGAAAGTAAGTATTTTAACTCCAACATAAACACGATGTGGAGAAGAACACAAAATTTTCATGAATTTTACAAATAATATGCAAGACTTGAAAACTTCCATTTGGAGTGGCAGATTGACCATCTTCCTCTGCCTTGAGGGTCACTGCTGTAGGTCAAGTTTAAAAGCATCACACTTCAGATTGAATAAATATTCTCTTTTTTTTTTAATGCAAATACTAGGAAACCCTACTGCGTTTAGCAGAGAGCTTCTTTTCTTCGAATAACAGGAGTCGGGGGAAGCGTTCTGGCAGTGGACACCTGTGGGAAAGGTGGCAACTGCCAAGGAGCTGGAACGGATGTCTCAAATGAGGGAGGGAGGGGAGCAGTGGACTCTGTTTTGTCCAGGACCACTCTTGTAGGCTTGGTGAAATTCCACAGTGATGAGGCAATCGAGTGTAGAGGTTGAGAGCATGGACCAATGATCTCGGCTGTGCCATCTGCTGTTTTTATCACTCTTGCCAATGTAACCTAAGCCTTAGTTCTTTCCACTGTCCAGCGAACACAATGGCTCTCCTTTATTGTGTCCATGGTGAGAATCAAACTAAGGAAGCTGATGTAGACAAAGTCTTTAAAAACACAGTTCCTGACACAAAGTTAAGGGTTTAATAAAGGTGACGTAACCCATAAGCCTATTTCACCCACTCAAGAGCCCCAAAGCCTCTTTATGTAATCATTGAAATGAACACCTGTGAGCATGATACCTGTGATACCAATGTCATTGGTCCCTTAATGGGAGGATGTGCCCAGCTGTGATAATTCTAACACGAGGGACGTATCTGTGCAAGGAATGATCCCAAGAACTGGGCAGCTGAGTCTTGTCCTTGCTCATGTAACTAATCACTCTTGGTAACCTGCTTCAAAACAGAAGGAAAGAAGACCATCCCTTTGCTAGTTAGTTGCTATAACAAAGTGAGCTGGACATAAGGAGGCTGTGAGGCCACAAAGACAAACCAGACACAGATCTGCTTCTCAAACACCTCACTCTCCTGGAGGGGGGTGGGTAAGACACCTCAGAAGTCACCACCGCAGGAGAGAAAGTGCCAAGTGCGTCGAGGTTATAAATAAAATTCCATGGGAGTTAAGAACAAACCACATGTTGTACCCACTTCAAAGCCAGATTAGTCACCAATGAACGGGATCAACAGCTAAGGGGGGACTATTTTAGTCAAACTACTATAGTTGCGAGGAATAGAGACTCACTTGGTTTATTACAAGCAAGGCTGCCATCTTGAAATTCTTTAATAATGTTTGAACAAGAAACCTCGCTTTTTGATTTTTCACTGGGCCCTACAAATTGTGTAGCTGGTCCTCAGTGGAACCCATGGGTCGGGAGAGTAGGATGGAAATAGAACGGGGTTCAGGATTTACCAGAGCACAGGTGATGAGGTAATTGTTCTTAGGGTCCTGGGGTCCTCCACATCTGCCCACTATTCCTGCTACTATCAACTAATGACCTCACCCTTTACTGCACTTATCTTTTGGATTTTGCTTAATTGTGGATTTTGTTTGCTGACAACCTCTCAAGGACCTGTTGCCTGGTGGCCTCTTTGCCCGCCTTCTGCTAACTGCACAGGTATTTCTTTAGCTTAGGTTAAAACTGCCTGAGAGAAAATACGATTGGTCCAGGTGGTCAGATCCCTGTCGGCTAAAGCTGTCCTCTGCTCACCTCACAACCTGCCGGCCCAGCTCCACTCCACTCCCGGCCTAGTTAGCAGTGGTGGAGGGAGAGGGTCCCCACAACTCAGCCGGGGAGCTGTGATTAAGTGATCACGTAGGCTACTTCCCTCAGAAGTGGGGTTACTGGTGGGACTGGTAGAAGGGACTGCGGATGCATCCTAAGCCTTGGCCCCCATAGTAAAGGGAGTTCATGTTTCAGATGACCTTGAAAGATGAGTAAGGTATGGACATGCAGATGGGGAAAGGGCATTTCAAGGGTAGGGTGAGGCACAGAGACCAGAAAGCACAGGGCTGGGGAACAGGGAGGCTGGAGCCGATGGTATATGAATGGCGGTGGGCCTTGACACACAGCCAAGGAAGCTTCATTCTGTGTGGTACTTGAATGATGGAATGAATAGGGACCTATGGTAAGAAAGTTATCTCAATTTACAGTTCACAGGCCCCGGGGAAAGGCTCTACAAAGCAGCCTGACAAATCCCCAGGGAATAAGCTCACCGGGCTGCGGGCTCATTCAGCCCTGCTTCTCCCAGCTTCCTCGTCAGTGCGAGGAACACAAGTCACCCACCAGCCAGGGGGACAGAGGCTCAATTTGGCTGCCTCCTCTTTCCAGACAGTGAAGGAGGACAAGCCCATGACACTGAAAGCCTTCTAAACCCAGGCCCCCAAGGGTCCCAGGGCCTCTTGGAGCTGTCTTATCCAGAAAAGAGACTACAAGAGTCTGAGCTAAGGGGCTGGCCCGGTGGTGCAGTGGTTAAGTTCACAGGTTCTGTTTCTCAGTGGCCCAAGATTTGCCAGTTCGGATCCCGGGTGCGGACATGGCACCGCTTGGCAAAAGCCATGATGTGATAGGCATCCCACATATAAAGCAGAGGAAGATGGGCACAGATGTTAGCTCAGGGCCAGTCTTCCTCAGCAAAAAAAGAGAAGAGGATTGGCAGTAGTTAGCTCAGGTTTAATCTTCCTCAAAAAGAAAAAAGAGTCTGAGCTAAGCGGTGTTGGTGGTACAGCATCCTGGGGGTTCTCCCAGTCTCTTATTTTTAGTCTCACCCAGGCATCTGTCAGAATGCTTTGCTGTAGCACGAAAAACAGCTCCTGAATTTCAACCCGTTTCTGTTCCCTAAAACATCTCTGTCCGTGAGGCGGCGTAGTGAGGGAACTAAATATGGTCGTTTAATTCCGTACACAGCTGCTGGGCGGGGTGCTGGGCCTACACAGGCGAATAAGACCCGCCCCTATTCTCGAGGCTAAGACGGTCTAGTGAGGACAATCACGATGCCAATAGCAATTATTAACATGTGGTAAAACAAAGTGTTTGCAGCTCCCGTTTCTCTCTCTATATTCACATTGAATCCTCACAACGGCCCTGTGAGGTAAATACTAGCATTATCTCCATTTTACAGACAGAGACCACTGCATTATTATACAATAGTGATAGAAGCTACACCAGAGATATAGACAAAGTGCTCTGAGAGCAAAGATAAGCACTTGAATACCTATAAATTTGGTGGCTAAGTTTATGATTTCAAGAAGGAAGTAATAGTCAAGTGAGGCTTGAAAGATCAAAAGAGTTTTTCAGGTTACGAAGGATAAGAGATTGTTCCAGACAAAGGGAACAGCACAAGCAAAGACACAGAGGAATAGAATATGTTCCTTCCGGAGCAGCACATCTATTCGGGCTGAACCCAGAACACACAGGGGCTAGTCTACGAGGAAGGGGTGGCGTGGGTGGAGAGACTACGAATGTAACTCGAGGTCCTGCACAGGAATCTGGATTATTCCATGGAGTCCCATAAAGTATTAGATGTCGGGGGGATGTGTGGCACGAGCGTTGTCTTTAGAAGAAAACTTTGGCGTAAGAATGGAGAATAGAGGTGAAGTGGGGCTGGAGGCAAGGAGGCCAAAGACGAAGGGAGAGGCAGTACCGGTGTCAATGGTTTGAACAGGTGCAGCGAGCAAACAACACCCACTCGAAGGGCGACACTGACAGAAGTCCTGGAGCCCTTGCAGAGGAGTGAAGACGGGATTCCAAGTGGTCAGAACTGAGGGGAGGCTCCGTGATGACACAGGGATGGGTGAGGACCAACGATGACCACTGGAAAAGAGAGTAATTATAACCTGCATTTTTTCATGTTGCTGACCGTAAAAGAGTCCTAATCAAATGTCCTGCTTTGGCTGCTGGCACAGGAGAATGGGGAGCAGCGAAAGGCCAGGGGGCAGGATGAGGCCAAGGAGAATGAGGAAATGAGAGAGGAGGAAGACGACAGGGTGACGTCAGAACTTCGTGAGCGGAACAGGATAAACCCGAGCTGACGGGGAATGCGGGTGGAGGCCTCGAAGGATGTTCTCCCCCCCGCCCCTTCAACTCCTGCTGCCACCAGGACCGTGATTACGTCCTCAAGGGTGGCGGGAGTCAGCAAGGAAAAGAATGGGTGGCTAAAATCACAATCTTTGATGCTCTGGGACCAAGAAAAGTTGGAAAGATCTCTCACTCGACAGAAACAGTCAGCTGGTGTTTTTATTTTAGCATTTCGTTTTACCTCTCCAACCTTAGCTTAAGTCTTTCTTTACTATCACAGAATGAGTTTGAGGAAAGAAAATGAGGAAAGGATCTTCATTTGCATTATTATTGCAAGCAGCTCATATGTTTCACTTTTAAGTGACAAAGTTAAAAAACATTAGCATTTTGAATGAAAATTGTTTAAAAATACATTACATGCTTCCCTGCCTTTTTAAATAGAAAATATACAGATGAACTGAGAAAAAATATATATATATATATTTAAAGCCCTGACAATTATCCTGACAAACGGAAGGTTTTCAATAAATTGGCTAATATTAGCAACAATATTTTAATTTTTCTTCATCACTCAACTTGTGACTATGAAGACAAATGATTCTATCCTGTAACGATATCTTCTCTTAAGATGTGGAGAATCCTGTCACATAATGGGCGTTCACACTGGTCAGGCCAAATGGCCTCAGATGGCTGAGCTGCTAGAGGTCTTGAGACTTTTTTAAAAAAAATACACATTCTGCCTTCTCCTTGCTGTTAGCTCTCGTGGTTGACTGTGCTCAGCACAGCCTGATGGAAAGGAAGCACAGTGTAGCTAGAAAACCAACGCTGCAAGAGACTCTAGGCTCTAGATGGTGGGGGAGCAGGAGAAAATGTGGAGAAGTCGTTGACAACCATCCTGGTCGTCTCTGCTGGCCTGCTTGGCCTCTTCCCAGGCTCCGAGAGAACTGGACAAATGGAATTTCTGTTCAGCTTTGATTTTCTTCATGCCCACAGCAGACTGCAGTGTGCAAAGCACAGAGTCAGCAGGTCTGACTTACAGAAGTCTGGGACACCCTGTTCTATAAACGTCTGCCATGAGACCAAAATAGCCCACGTCTTTAGTGGCCAAATTTAAAGAGCTATAAACTGTTTCCTGCTTTTAGCATAGAATCACTGACAAAATTCTTATTTTTCAGGTTCCACTGTTTAAAAAAAAATTTTAAATACCTACAATGTAATATTTTACAAAAAATACAAATATGCATGAAGAAGAAATTAAAGGTCACCATAATTTCATCACCCAACGAAAACCACTAATAACATTTTATGATCCTCTTTCTATATAAACATATTTTTTTCTTATATTTGGCAGTCATATACTCTATGATATTTTGCAACTTTTTTCTTACCAATATTTTTTGCCTACATTAACAAGACGATGAACATCATTTTACACTATTCTTGTTAATTATGTAACATCTTCCCATATGAATGGTAAAAGCCACTGTTTTAATGTGATTGTATTCATTTCCACTTTTTCCACCTCACATTTGATTTGTATATTCTTACCCTCTTAAATCTTCCATGTTAATCTTGTACTTTGATTTGCCCAGGTCAGTAAGACCTGTATGTTTCACACATGGGCCCGCGTTCCTCTCTTACTAGGAAAGTCCAGCCTCACACTGACCCAGCCTATGACCTTCCCCTCCCCAGACCTCCCTCCACCTGGCCCACCTCCCAAGACCCTCCCAGCCTCTGCCCAAAAACAGGCGCATGTTCAGTCACCTAGATCCTTTAAGAAGGGTAGCTTGCTATCAAGATCGAGGTGTCCTATTCACATAATTTCCTTTCCTGGGCTCTACCTCCAAGTCTAATCTTTCTCAACCATCTCACAAATACAATACATGCCTCTGGGGAAAGAGAGGAGAGAGAGGCAGAAGGAGGAAGACAGAAAGAATGGCTGGCTAGTTCCTTGCAAATCTATTGCCTCTATGAAACAGAACACAAAGACCATGGCCTCCAGTGCTCAACCTGTAATATCAGTCTTATTTTATACCAAGCACAACTCTATTTATGTTTAGTTTCAAGTCTTTAATCTTGGGGAAATAGAGAGCAGAAAAGCACTGTGATGCTAGGTGTTGCTGACTAACTGGCAAATCGCTGATATCTTGGCATTAAGGCCAGTGCGTAGGGAGAGGTGCGAAAGAGAAGAAGCTTGTCTGACATCACCAAGTGGTGGGAGAGACAGGTAAAGAAAGTTGTGTAATCTTGGGTGAGTTACACAATTCTTCTACACATAAACTGCTGGATCTGTAAAATTGAGAGGTATACAGTAAGTGCTCAATAAATGGTAGGGGTTTTTTTCAGTACCTGATACAGTGCTAGGCTCATAACATTCACGTGATAAGTTTTGTAGAATGGATATTGAATGTAATCATTGCTGCTATAGCAGAGGTACGTGTTCCAGACTGTTCCATAGTCTAACGAAAGAAACAAAAAGTCAGACAACAATCATGGTTTTGATTCCACATTCTCCAAGCAATCTTCTGACAAATTTGAGTTGTCTCAGAGCGGGCATTCCCAAGAACTCTGATTATGAGAAAAGACTATCCCTCTTTAGAAATGAACGAGCATTCTCTCACTTGGGCTGCTATAACTCAGCCTGTAGACCCTGATCGCTTCTGGGTGGATCATAGTATGTGCTCAATAAATATTTGTTGAATAGATGGATGAATGAATCAATAAATAAATGAACGAATAAGTAAATGAAATAAATGAATGAGTGAATTTGAGCTTTAATATCTTGGAAGATAAAACCATGATCTACTGTTGATTCCATATTATTGTGCTTTTCTCCATCTAAACCGAGATAAACAGTGATTGGCTCTACCAACCATCTCTTTTGGATACAAGAAGAAGCACAAAGGAATAAATCGTCAACATCATTGGGAATTATAGAGTTGAATGTGCTATTAGAGTAATTCTGCATAATAAGTTATCCCTATCCTCATGAAATTTAAAGTCACTTTCCAAATGTTTTGCAACATTATCCCCCTTCTCACGCACATGCATACCTTCTGTCTCTCCTTCCAGGCTCTTAAACCAGCTTCTATCCCAACCTTGGTAAAGAGCTCCCATGATAGAGACTTACGTATTTTGGAATAACTTTGGACACAGTTACAACCTTAATGAGATTCAGAATCTATAAGAATATTGAGTCACCCGAACTTTAGCATGATTGATACTAGAAAAATGTTGCTGCTTTTAATCCACCTTACCTTACCTGGAAATCTTCTATAATATGGAACTCCACATCCAGGTGAACACTGTTACTGTTGTTATTTCCCATGGATCAATAACTGGACTAACATTTCTAAATCTGGGCAGTTGTTGGCTTGATGGAACTGGCAGAGACAGAATTGTTGGCTATTGAGAAAAGGTGAAAAATCTGTATGTAGGATAAACCATGCAGTCATGCTGGAATGGGGCTGATCATCTGGACTAGAACTTAAAATCATAAATCCTACCCACATCCCTCAACTCACATCCTCCCCAAACAATGATTGGATGACATGATTTTTAAGGAAACTGTAGACTCTGAAACGTGATGATCACATACAGACGTTTTTACCTAAGGTGGCCTTGAGCAATACAATCCAATTACACATTTATATATAGGGGATGTGGGGGAGGGGGCAGGAGGAGGAGTCACTGAGAGGAGCTGTTTTCCGTGTGAGTAGAGAATTAAGAGAGGAATGAAGCGAGTTGAGAAGTCTGGAAACTACATATATACCCTTAACAATACTCAAAAACTAAGAAGAAAAGAGAAGACTAAACAATTTTTTTTAATTACTTTTGTTGGTCAGGCTGTGTACTTTTAACCAACGGCAGCTCCAGTACTGACAAATGTGGTCCACGGCTTTATAAGCATCACATTTAGACACGTGTTTGGAAGATATTTGATGATAAGATAAACAGTTTAACTGAGAGCCCTAGATAGACTCCAGAGGACTGAAATATAAAAATAATAAAATGATGATAATAACAATCCTAATACAACTGTTTATTGAGCATTTACTAAGTGCCAGGCACTATGCTGAGACATTCATAATCTCAGTCACTGTTTTTTACAGATGGGGGACTGAGGCTTAGACAGTTTTGCAAACTGCCCAAGATCTCATAGCAGGTAAATGCCGATGCAAGAATTGCAACATAAATTTATCTTTAAAAATCCATGACTTTCTCCAACATGGATGCCTGTGTTTGAGTCTTTGCTTGGCTACTTCCTGCCTTTTACTTGGAACAAGTAACGCAAATTCTTCTTATCTGTAAAATGGTCAAGATATTAGTATCTACTTCATGAGCCTGTTGAGAGGATTAAATTACCTAATATCTTTAAGGTGCTTAAAATACAACCCTGTTGCAACAGTTGTTAGCTGTTACCCACGTTGATGCCACCGGCTTCCTGTGTGGGCAGGGATAACCACAGAAACTTTGTGAGCATCGTTTTTTCTCATGGGTAAAATGAAGAAGTTGGGCCATGTGATCTTACAAGTCTTTTCAGTCCTAACCTTCTATGAGTATTCTTCTCTGATAAAGCAATTGTAAGGAGCCAGCAATAACTCCTAGCAAGCAGCTGGAATGAGGGATGAAGGACAGCTAGACAAAGTGTGCCTTCCAGATGATTCCTGCTTCTGGAGAAGGGGTCAGCTTTGGATGATAAGGCTCAAATTCGTGGCGCTCACCCTTAGTTCCCACGTAAATTCTACACTGGTAAAGACCTTTATCATCATTTCTCTTTACTTTCATCTTCACCCTAGTTTGAGAGTTGTTCTTATTTCCTTTTTAGAATTATAAACCACAAAGACCTTTTTGCTTAATTCTTTATTTCTTGGCTCTTGATCTTAATAGTTCTAAACGTATTGTAGCCAACTCCACAAGAATATATATCCTGCACATATAGACTGGTTTGTCCAGTCTGAATGTCAGCTCTGGATATGTGGAGTTAAACTGTTTCCATGGTTTGCTTTATTGCATGTGGTTTATATTTTTTTCCAGCCATGAACAAATATATTTGGCAATGCTGGTATTCTGTCACCATGGCAATTTAATGTCAAAGAAAATCCACGGGAAGAAAAAAGAACCCATTTAATGTGATGAGAGTTGACCCACCCACCTTGCAGTTCAAAACATATTATTACAGCAAGTTGTGCTAACATATTTTGACAACTCAGAACAGCTATTTACTCAGTAGCCATCACACCTAAATCAACAAGGCTTTTGTAAAACTACTTTTAATCAGCAACATCAGAACTTATAAATTCCCACAGAGCCCTAGAAGAGTTTGAGAAGGGAGCCATAGAGAGAAGCTGAAAGATACATTTAGTCAAGGGTCACAGGTGGAAGAGCCAATGTTAAGTATATACTCTGCTCCTTGTTTCTTCGTTAAAAAAAAAAGAGAAAAAGATTCTTCCAAAGCAAACATCAGAATTAATAAGTTTAGTTTCATTTACTACGAATGCTGATTCGCTCGCCAGAACGTATGTTCTACAGTTCCTGGGTGGTCGTTCACCTGAGGTTCCATGTCTCCTGTCCTTTGATGGGGATTTCCTTTGGAGATAAAGGTGTGAGTATTCTCTGATATTCTTATAGTAATCATGCTACCAAGAGCTCAGACTGACTCAAGATAAATCAGAAGCTGATGGTTTGGCTATAAGCACTGTCCTCACCCTCGTACTTCATACTCCACTGACCACCATGCCATCCCAACCCAAGCCCAGTGTCCCCACTCTGGCCTGCCCGCCTTGGCCAATGCCCTGTCTGGATCTGAAACCGTCCTTTCTCACTGAAACATGATTCTGATTTCCCAAGAGTTGGAGAATTATATGGGATCACAGACACTCTCGGATATAGTAGTTTCCAACTCCATTAATTTATTCATTCAATAGATACATTTGAGTGCCTATTTTATCAGGCATCGTCCATACGCTTAAATACACTCTATAACTTATGAATCAATCATTTATATACAACTTATCTATCATTTATCAAATGAATATTTAGTCACCTTGACTACCTTCAAGGCTGAGGAGTCCATTACTCCTTAAGGCAGCCTGTTACAACTTTCCAAGGCTTTGTTAGAAGTTGCTTATTTATATTGAGATGAAACGTATCCTCCTGAAGTTTCTGCCCATTAGCATCCCTTTTCTTCCTTTTTCATGAGGGTAATTCCTCAAATATTTGAAGATGGGTGTCATGCTCCCTTCAAGTCATCTCTTTACCAAGTGAATCGTCCTTAATTCTTTCCACCATTTTTTTGTCTGACAAAATGATGAATTCGTTTACCTTCTTCTGAATGTGCTCCAGAGCCCTCTTAAAGTGTAGTCCCAGAGAAGCCAAAAACGATCCCTCACGTACGGCCAAGACGCCTATGAAAAAGAGCAGAACTACCTCCTACCTTATTCAGTCATTGCATCCTGAGAACTGTGCCCTCTTCTCAGTTGTGAAGTTACAATAACAAGCGTTATAATAGCTACTACTCATTGAATGCCGGACATGGTACCAAAATAGAAAAATAACTTGATGACGTGTTATCACTGGGATTTTTTCCTGTCATCCCACAATGGGGACTAAGACCTCAAAGCTGAGTCAAACTATGCTTAGTAACCCACCTCGCCTGTTCAAGAAGTAGCTTGGTGATACCATACAGAGGCCTGAGCTTGCTTAGAGGTGGTTGGCCTCTCAGAGAGGTGTGAATACTTCCACCCCTGCCCTCAAAAACCTTATGAGGGTCTCTAAGAGAACCACTAGTAAAGGCTGGGGGTATCGCAGGAAGAGGGGCTGGGAGCCGTTCTCCAAATGGACACTCGCCCACGTCTCTCCCATGCCACCGTTCATTTCACCTCAGCGAGATTCGGCTCACAGCAGGTCCGCTGCTTTCTCTGTATTTTCCACCTCTCCGAATTCACTTAATTCTACTCGCTAAACTCATACTCATTGAGTTATAAAGACTGAAGATGCAAGACCCCTGAGTTTATCCTCCAGCTCCACCACTATTCATTTAGATGACCTTGGGCAACTCACCCAACCTCTCTGTGCCCCAATGCCTTTAACCTACAGAATGAGGATAATAATAATAACTTCTTCCTAGGACTGTGGTCGGGAGTGAATGATTTACTATATTCAAAGTGCTTTACTAAGTGCCTCGCACATAACCAGAGTGTCCTGAGAGTTCTCTCATACCTTGTCCTCTATTTTTATTGTCATTACAATATGTAGACATATCTCTGTAAATCCCTTTCGATCTTTCTCTCTTTCTTATAACTCTTGTCCAGGCTCTTACGGAAAATTTTTTTGACATTCATTTCCAGCTTTCTTTCCCCCTTTATTCTTTTTTGGAAGTTAATAAACAAGCCTAATGGTAGCTGATATATAGAAGTACTACCACTGAGACATCAAAGGAAAGAAAAGGACCACACTTCAAAGCGAAATTAGGTGAAAAATAAACACTAGTGCAATTAACCTTGAGAGCCCAGAAATAGTCTATAGAGTTACTCCATTTTCTCACCTCCACTCACTTCCCAAGGTGCTCCAATCTGGCTTCTAGTCCCATCAAATGTCACCAAAATACCCCAGCAAGCTTCACCAGTGACATCCACTTTCACAAATCAGAGGACATTGTTCATTCCTCATTTGACCTGACCCCCTCAGGAGCATTCAACAGCCTCTTTCTTGAGGAAAAGCCCTGCTCCACAGGCCGGAAGTCCCAGAGTGCCCTCTGGTTGGGGGTGTAAGGGAGAAGGCAAGCTAAAACGATAAGGGGACGACATCTCATATTTTTACTCTTCTGCTTTTATCAGAACCAAACACACAGCATTATCTCAGTAAGTCATCTGCCGCTTTTAGAATCATCAAGGGGTAAAGGACCAGGTGTTTTTCGAAAGGCAAACAAGAACCTGACGCTCTCTAAGAGCAGCCCAGCCAGCCACCAGGCCCCGGGATCAACGTGAAGTGCCTGTCTTCGCTAAGATCAGCACCCACGCTTACCAAAGCGTTAAAGTCACACCCTCCTTTTATTACCAGTGAGGGTAAGTGGAGGTCCGTGCAGGGCAGACCACCAGCATGGGTCAGCCGGCACAGAGAAAGATTAGAATCTGGAAATCCTGCTAGCTCGCAGGCACCTGGGCCTTCATAACCTTGCTTCGTTTGCCTATTTCCATCAAGGGTATTGCCCAGGGAGCTGGCACCGCTGAAGAAACAAAAGGGATTTGGGGGTCCTCAGGAGGCCTGTGTTGGGATACCAACCACAACCCTGGGACCCAGAGGCCCAGCAGCGAAGGCTCTAGTGACTGATGCTAGACAAATTAACCAGGGGCAGGGTTTGGGGACCCAGGTGGGGTGATACGTGAGGTCGCGCTGAGCCAAGCATGACTCAGCACCCTGTCATGTGTGTCTAATTGTGGCACCAACCTGGTTTGAAACAGGGAGCCAGGCAGCCTTCCCAGAGTCCAAGGAAACATACTCTGGCCCAGGGTTCCCTCAGCAAAGGCCTCCAGCCAAGCAGGCCGCCTCCCCAGCACACCCGTCTCTTCACTCTTTCTCTACTTCCTACGAGAATCCTTAAATTTTTTTTTTGTTTTTGCCTCTCACGGGGAAATAACTTTGTTTTTGACTATGAAAGTTTCATTGTTTTCTGTAAAATATTCAAGCAACACAAAAGAGCACCCAGATGATGAAGGACATCCTGTCATGATTTCATCCAAGTCAGACTGCGATGCACAAGCCCCCGGGCAGGCCACAATCGGGCCCCCTGGGTCCGCTGCTCTTCGACATTTATTTACCATTTCTTGGCAGGGGTGGTTTGGGGAAAGGGCCAAGGTTTACGGTATTCCTTGCTTCAGTCCCAAGGATTCTATCCCGTCTGATGGATGGACATAGGACATTATGAGATAGCCATCTAGGGAGATGGACAACGGACAACAGACATTTCTCTAGTTACTGAAGGAGTTCTGTGAGGAGAGCTCTTATTGGCCGCCACGTTTCTGGTTGATTCCAGTGATCTTTTAGTGGCCCTATCTGGTTTGATCTTTATTCCAGCAATGACCCCAGGCCACAGAGATACTCCTTTTTAAATGCTTGGTGTATATTCTTTCAGATTTTTGTTCTGTGTATATATAAATTGACACACAAAAACCCACCATAAAAGGAATAACACTGTACACACTGGTCTGGCTTTTCCTCTCCCCAGTTGCTCTCCCTAAGAGAAGGGAATACTAATCTGATTGGGCCAAATTCTGCAATACTGATAGGGTCAAGGTCAAAGGTCACGCACATGGGTGTGACTCTCTGGGTACCTTCTTTGTGCTTCTTCCACTTGCGTGGGAAGGTGATCCTAAGCCTGGACCGATGGAGTGATGGAAGGATCTTGCTCTTTCTTCTCTTTCTCTCGTTTGCTCCAGTGTTTGTTGTTTGCAACGCAGGAGGTAAGACTTGGGCTTCTGAGGAGACAGCCCTTAACCTTGACTCTGAACCTCATAATCCAGCCCGGGGTTACCAGAAAGCTCATCATTAGAAGACTGATCCTGAGCAGCGATAATAGAGCAGTATCTTATGTGAGACTTGTGTTTGTTCTTTGCGGTTCTCGCTCCTTCGTGGACTTCAAAGAGACATGAGTGGCAGGGCTGAAACAGGCGTTCAGCCTTCCTGGGTCCCACGGTTGTCCTGTCACTTTCTGTTGTACAACCTCACCAACCTTCTTTACTGTTTTATTTACATCATGCTACATGTGGACGTTTTTCCACAGCAATAGATACAGACCTACCTCAGCTCGTAAACCACGACTGGGGGACCACTGTGAGGCACCGTGCAGATCCCCAGATCTTGGGGAAAGATTTATTTCTCCAGACCTGGGAGTGCTGTGTGTTGTCTGCAGACAACCTCCAACCATCAGTCACTGCAGGGTGTGTCAAAGTCTCAGAGCACCACCTTTGCCAAGGCCACACCTTCCTGGGGTACCCCACGTCCAGTGACTGATCAAGTCAGGGTTTAATGGTTGGGTCATTTTGGCCCAGTGCAGAACAATTCTGACAGGTGGCCCCTTGGAGTCGGTCAAAACTGTCACCAAAGAGTGGCTACATGATACAGCTTTGAGCAACAAGGTATCAGCGCCAGTCCAACTGGGAATTTCTGGGAATTTTTTGTTTTCTTGATAGAAATGCTACCCTATTCTATTGACATCTGTGGTAGGGAGAATAATGCCCCCTCCTAAGATATCCACATCCTGATTCCTGGAACCTATGAATATGTTACTTTACATGGCAAAAGGGACTCTGCAGACGTGACTCAAAGTTCTTGAGATGGGGAGATTACCCTGGATTATTCTGGAAGTTCCAACATAATCACAAGGGTCCTTATAAGGAGACAAGAGGGTCAGAGTCAAGGAAGATGTGATGATGGAAGCAGGGTTTGTAGTCAGAGAGAGAGATTTGAAGATGCCATGCTGCTGGCTTAAAGATGGAGGAAAGGGCCATGAGCCAAGGAATGTGGACAGGCTCTCGAAACAGGAAAAGACAAGGCATGGATGCTCCTGACAGCCTTCAGAAGGAATACAGCCTTGTGAACACCTTGATTTTAGTGCAGTGACACTGATTTCAGACTTCTGACTTCCAGAACGATAAGATTATAAATTTATGTTGTTTTAAGCCACTAAGTTTGTGGTGATTTGTTACAGCAGCAATCGGAAACAAACACAGTTTCCTTTCCCCTTTCTCCTCCCTCCAAGGAGACTGTGGATAAAATGGATGCAAAAGCAGCAGCCACTTTGAGACTAGGGGGAAAAAAGTCAAGAGATGCACAGAGAACTTGCCTTGACGTCTTTGGGCCACCTGCCACTGAACTAATGCTAGCAGTTGCCGACCTCCAGACTTCCTGTTTCACGAAGAAACAAAACAAAAAGAAAAGACAAAAACCACTTCTTACATCCCTAAGTTACTTGAGTTGCATGTGCTTCACCTCGTAGTTGAATGCAATTCCTGTCTGAGGCCACAGTCGGTAAAATTATGTGGTAGAGATCTATTTATCGTTATGAAAAGAGAGTCACAATACGCAAGAAGTGAAGAAAGAGATGCTATAAAATAGCCTAAAGTATGATCCCATGAGATATATGTACATATAAAATATTATAAAATATTTATAAAATATAGTATGTATAAAACTCTATGTCTGAGATTACATTCCAAAATGTTAATTGAAGTCTGTCGTATTTTTGCGTGAGGTATTTAGCTCCCCTGCTATATTTTGATGGTGTAATAAAATTAAAGTTAGGGTTTTTAACATTTTCTTAAGGGAAGGAGATGACAGCAGGAAAGATTCACCAAAAACAGTTTCGGGATGAATAAGAAACTGGCAAGCATCGATGTCAGCCTGTAGGTAGAAGAAGAAAAGAGATGAGGACGGACTGATAAAGAGAAGTTCTGTGATAAGAAGAGGAGGATGCAAGGCCAAGCCGGGCCAGAGAGGTGATGTGCACCGACAGAGGTATTCCAGCGCCTTCTCGGGAAGGAGAGCGTGGGAACACCACCCAAAGCCTCAACAAGAACCTGATTATGCATCAACCAATAATATCAAACACTTGGTCAAAGCGACATCTGCACTGTTGTCTAAATACCAGCCATGCTTTTTAGAAATCCTCTCATTCCAGCTTGCCCTGTTCCTCTCTCCTGCTTTGTCCCTCCACATAGCCCTTATCTGACATGCTGCATTTCTTACCTTTATCATCCATCTCCCTCCCGGGGAAATTAAACACGTGAAAGAAGGAGGTTTTGCCTCTTTTGTTCACTGCCCTATCCCCACCTAGAACAATGCCTGGTCCTCAATAGGTCTCAGTAAATATTTGGTCAGGAAATGAATGAACCAGAGCAAGGGTTGGTAAACATTTTCTGTGAAGGATCAGCTAAGTATTTTAGGCTCTGTAGGCCAAGAGGCAAAGTCGAGAACATGATTTAGGTCGTTGTATAATGACTGCTAAAAATGTAAAAACAATTCTCAGGTCACAGTCATAAAAACAAGCAGCCAGCCAGATTGGGCCTGCAGGCCATGCTTTGTCAGTTTCAGAACTGCAGGATTAACAACTCAAAGAGAGTGAAAAATAGCCTTCGACTATCCTTAATCTCACACATCATTTCTGGTAATGTTCAGGAACTCGGCCAATCACAAAAATGTGGAAGCAACACCATATTACCAATTCCACGTCTTTACAGAACGAGGGATATCAGTGTTAGGAGGTGAGAATTTAGGGCAGGAGCAGCTGATGGTAGCGTTCACCTATCAATCACAGAAGGCCCTCTGTGTGCTACGCGCCATGCCAAGCACCTGTGGCACACAAACTTTAAGATGCTTGGCTGTGACTTGCTAACATCTGCCACTCTCCTGAGAGGGTGAAGTGACTCCTGGGCTTTGATTTGCCTGTCTCTGCTCGCTGGCGACAATTGAGAAATTCTCCCTATTTTTGTTGGCGATCTGCATTTCCCCTTCTGAGACTGGCTTCTTTATAACCTTTGCCCATTTTCCCAATGCATTTCTTGCCTTCTTCTCGCTCTTTTAGAAATTCCTTGGCTGATAAGCTTTTGGCAGTTTGGGCTATTGCGAAAAACAACCTCTCCCAGCCTGTCACTTACTTGCTAACCTTCATCAAACTTAAATCTTGAATTTTTGCTGGCTTTATCATTTCACGCTTTCCTATTTAGATCTTTAGTGCACTAAAGATTGTGCCTGGATGCGATAGGAGACCCCATCCTGCCCCCACTATTTTGGAAATTCTCCATTATCCCATGACAAGTTCATATATATATATATATATATATGTTTTGGGAGGAAATGGAGGAGAAGGCAGGGGACCTGATAAACTGTTTCCAAACATATAAAGAAGAATAAAGGCCCACAATTAGCAAAGGTGATTCCACAAAAGAAGAACTTAAAAAGGAGAATTCACACTACCAGATATTAAAATGTTTTATAAAGTCACAGTAAAAAAAAAAAAAAAAAGTGGCACTTGAAAGTAGACTAAAGTAACAAAAATATATATTCGCTCTCTACTAAACACAAAAACAAAACAAATAAAAACCCTCTACCGGAATTTTGATTGGGATTTCAGAGTGAAATCGTAGATTGATTTGGGAATCAATTGATAGCTTTAAAACGTTCATTGGTTTCATCCATGAAACATGGAGAATCTCCCCACTTATTCAGATCTCCCTTTATCTTTTTGAATACATCTCCAGAACCAAATAGGCTCTCGATCTGGGTTCAGTTAAGAAAATGGAAACCACTAGAGACGTCTTCAATAGGAAGGGATTTAATCCAGGGAATTAGAAGCTTACACAATACTTGGAAGGGGAGGAGGAGTGAAGATTAGGTAAAAACTTCAGCTGGCTTTCAGGAGATCCAGAGGGCAGGGGTGTTAGGAACCGTGGGACCCTCTGGAATAACAGGGAAGCCACTGCTGTCAGTCCAGCCACCTGCAGCACCCAGAAGCTGCCACCACCTCATCTGGGCACTGTCCCCACTTCTGTCCACCGCCAGCACCAGTGAGGGATGGCTCCTCCTATCACTTCTCCTTCAAATGTCATGCAAATTCTTCTCCTTGGCAGAATCAAACCCAGGACCCCTGGAGAGATAGGAACTATACCAAGTGGACAAAAAACAATTCAGCCCAAAAGACAAACAGAAGTGCTCATTGCATGTTAAGTGATTTGTGATAAGTTAAAGCTTAAAACGCACAGTATCAAAATTATTTTAAGTATGATTCCAAGGAAACACATTTTAACTGATTCCATGGTGTGGCATAGCGTGTTGCTTGGAAGCATTACAAAGATTTTAACATTTGCAGAGGCTCACTTTTAAAATAGGGTGCAGTTTTCACAAGGAGTAATCTCTCTGGAAAGATCTGACAGGAAATGTGATATAGTAACCCCTCACTGCTCCGCCCTGGCCATACCTTTATTGAGCTGTGTCTGGTTAGAACGCCACAATCTGAGGGGTGTGGAGAATTTGATGACTGCTCAAGTAGCAGCATACAAATGATTCAATCTGGAGGAGGGGTGAATAGGATTTATTTTACATAATAGTTGCACACACTATATGTGTGTGTGTGTGTGCGTGCGTGTGGGTATATGACAGTCATGAACAGTCTTAAAGTATAAGCAGGATTGTTGTCTACAGCAGTGGTCTCCAAACTCTTCTGATCATACATCCTTGTCAACGAAGATCACGCACAAATACAGAAATTTAAAAAATGAAATAGAATTGAAAAGAGGTGCTAACATTTCTTTCCAGCATCCCAAGGGACCCCCTTATGCAGCCCTTCAGGTGCACATACCCCATTGGAGGCGGCATTGACTTGTCTGCTTCCCGTGTTTTCTCCGTATTCTCCATCAAGCTGCCCAAAGCCAGAAGCTGCATAAATGTTGCCCATTACATGCAGCACCATGCCTTGATCAAGAGGTAGAGTCAATATCCAGATCAAGGGTAAAACTGATCAGGATCTATAGTCAAGTTCACGGAAATGACGTCATGGCTGCCAGGAGAGGGCAGATACGAGCAGGGAATAAGGAAACGCCTACCCAGAGATCTATAATGTGGAAGAGGGAAGCACCTGGAGCAAAACGGGTCACAGGTTCTAGAAGAAACGCGGAAGCTAAGCAGAGATGAGCCATGAATAGAACAAGAAATGGAGCCCAAGAAACATCAAGCTAAAGCAGGACACAAAAAGCAGCCACTAAAGAAAAATGCTGGGGTGGGAGTAGGGGCTTCAGAGTGAGGATGAATAAAAAGGGAGAGAGAATGAGAGCTCCAATCCCAAAGCCACAAAGCCCAAAGCTAGATCGGGGAAAACTTCAGACAGCAGCTGATCAAATTTCAGGAGCCGGGCAGGAATGGTCAGAGCTGCCAGGGCTCAGAAGGTTACGAGGCAATTATCATGAAAACATGCCTGGGAGTGCGAAGATTCTTTTGAGACAACAAACAATTATTTTCAGTCCTGTGATTTCTGATCTTGAAGATTTCTCCTGCTTTCTGGCCTGGGGAGGCATGGAAGGCTCTGGCAGACTTTTGAAACATTAGAGCCCAATACAAGGAGTTCTGGTGCCTTGCCTGGCAGAGCCCACACATTCGTTAAAGGCGTGTTTCACATTGTTTATCCTAGACGGATGGCGCTCGCCAGAAGGACACTCTCCACAGAGAGCACCACGGGAATGGGACTCCTGGAGGTGGGCAATGGAGATGCATGGTCCTGTCCAGGAACCAGGTGCTGTTCTGGCCCCAGGGACAAAACACTGACCCAGAGACAAAGGCTTGCCCTTGCAGACTTATATTCTAGTGGGACGATCATGACTCAGATAATAAACTCCAGACAGTGAAAGTGCAGTGAGGAAAACGAACCAGGAGGTAGAACAGAGTAAGCACAGAGAAGAAAAGGCAGACTTTCTTCTCCAGAGCAGTAAAGGAAGACTTGTTTGAAGGATGTGAGCAAACTTTGTGAATGTCTGAAGGAAAAGCATTCCAGGCAAAGGGAACAACAAGTACAAAGTTCCTAAGAAAAAAACGTTCTTGGTGCGTCTGAGGGCACAGCAGCAAAGCCAACGTGGCTGGAGAGATTGAGCAAGGGGAAGAACGTTTAGGGGGTAAGCTGTGAGAGAGAGGCAGAGCCAGACTTTGCTGGGCCTTGAAGGATGGTGAGGAGTTTAGATTTTAGTGTAAGTGATGGGGGAGGGGCAAGTTATCAGCTCTATGCTTTGCAAGGATCAGTCTGGCTGCAGTGTGGGGAATCATTGATTGGAGGGGCCTAGGAGGAATTAGCGGCAGGCTGGAGCCACAAGAGCCCACTGCCAAATTTTCAGGAATTTTGGGAACTGCCTGTTAAACATAACCATTATTAAAAAATTGAACTATATGAACTCATAATTAAATAAATTATCTTAAAAGCAAAGCTCATAAATAATGAACATTCATCACTTCTTAATTATCTTACTGCATTTCATCATTGTTTATGCTCCTGAGGGTGTCCACATCTTTTTATCTGTATGGTAGAAATACCGGATAGTGTACTGAAGGGGAACAAAATTTGCCACCCCAAAATGTCTCTCTTGAACATGAGGATTATTTTAGGCTGCTTATTTTTAAGAAATGAAAGATGCAAAGTTTTATTTGTTACCTCCACCTCAACTGCCTAAAAGAATTCAGATTAAAAAACAAGTCTCAGGAAGCAGGTTATCACTTAGCACAACATGAACTAGGTAGCAGACAGGGAGGAACCTAGAAAAGCCTGTTTGCTGGGCTCCCCTCTGTGTTCTTCTGTTTCTGTGGCCAAACACTTGTTTTGCAAACGTTTGCTCCTTGTCACCTACCTGTGAATTGCCTTCCTTCCCTTTGAAGTCCCTGACTCTCCCCACCCCCAACATCTTCTTTTGTCTTTAGCTGAGGATGGTATTTAAGGTGAGGGCTTCAGCCATTTTGTTGAGTTACTCCGTTTTCCTGAATTCTCCCACATCTACATGTTATTAAATGTTTTCTTCCTGTTAATCTGTCTCATGTCAATTTAATTCTTAGACCAGCCAGAAGAACCTAGAAGGGGAGAAGAAAATTTCTTCCTCTCCTACAGTACTTACACAAACCTAGATGGTATAACCTACTACACTCCTAGGCTATATGGTACTAATCTTATGGGACCACCATTGCATGTGTGGTCATCATTGACCGAAACATTGTTATGCGGCACATGACTATAATGAGGTGTGACTGTGCGTCTCTTCTCAACTCCACGTTCAGTGAGGCCATGTTGGTGTTTGAAACTGGCCGTGGAGGGAGGACTCACACCACAGAAATTGGCAAAGCGTACTGAGCAGGGCTGTCTCCCCCTAGAGAAGTGGCTCTTGAACATTTACCAGTACACCACTGAGGCAGGAAGACCAGAGACACAAGTGAGAAATGACGGCCAGTTGAATGAGGGTGTTGGCAGAGGAGGCAACGGCAGTGATGGGGTTCCACACGGTTCTAAAGATGGAGTTAACAGAACTTGATATATTGGACATGAAAGGTAGAGAACCATGAATAATGACCTCTAAGATTTTGAATGTGGGTTTGGATACAGGTTTTTGAGTTTGAGAACTAGAGAGAAATTGACTCCTACCGTAATCCAGTGATAATAAATAAGAAAAGTTTCTTGAGAAATCTTCTTCTCTAGGGTTTTTTCTCAGGCTTCCAAGATAGTTATCCTTTCTATAAGGAGCAATAATCACATACTAGAGGCTGACAGAAGCTCTGACAACGGTAACTACATCAAGTCAAGACTTGCCTTGATTTTACCAGCACTTAGCCCAGTGCCTGGTACAAAGTAGGTGGTCAGTGTTGGAGGCAGTCGTATCCCTTGAATAGGATGTTATCCTATATATTTGGGGATCTGCTTGTATTTGGGGATCTACAAGAAAAGCCACAGTCATTTCATCTGGATCCCGCTATTACATTAATTTACTTGAAAGCTGTAGCTGAAAAAAACTGTCACTTAGAAACTAGCTCTCTAACTAGTTCTACCCCCCTGGTGAGACTTTCTCATTGGTACTGAAGACTGTCTTTTGAGGGATAATATACTATACCAGGCACACCTTATTTTTAAAGAAAATTAGATCAAGATTTGTTTGTAAATTAGCATTCACATTATACTGCCTCATTTGGTGGCAATAGGAACAACAGATCCATTTATTATTGTAAAATTCAAGTTTAACTTTTAGTGTCCACTAGCTGCCTTCTATGACCGTCCTTCCAAAGCGGATGTCTCCTCCATCCTCCAATAGAGTTTTCCTCTATTGCATCACTCACTTTTTTATCACATTTTTAATCAGCTTCATAATTTCTTGGAGGTTGGGTAGCCTCCAAGCCTGATTAAGACTTCTTCCTTACGTCACTTTCTTCTAAGATCAAGTCTTAGTCTGATTTGGGTATACCTGACGTCAGAATCTAGGTCACCTGTAGGTCTCAGCTAAAGGAGGCAGAGATTCTTTCCTTGGAGAGGCTGGACTCAGTGTGGAAAATCACCCAGAATAGGAATGATGGCCAAATAAGCTGGGTAGACAAAAACATGACACACGTATGCTACAGTCCACTCTTTCTTCCATACCCAAACTTCCAGTTTATAACTATGCTACCACCACTAACAAAAAAATGACCGTGTCAACATATCCCAACTTCCCATTGTACAAACAAAAGCACATTCATCCCTTCCTCAAGAGCAGAGAAGAGAAAGTCTTATCAATTACTGCATCCAGCTTCAAGGCCAGGATCTCCACGTGCTATACCTTTCTCCACTAATTCTGTCATGATTATATCTGCGTATTCTGAAGCTGATAAACAAAACCATAAATTTAACCATACACCATATATAAAAAAGTAGAACAGGAGAAGGAAAAAATGAAAAAATTTTTCAATATATACATATTTAACTGATACAGTAAGAAAGAAAATATGGGTAGACCTCATAATCCTCATTTCTGCATCCTCATTTTCTGTTCACATGGTTGATATTTCTGACCTCCACCCTCGACTATTCATTCCACGCTTTCTTTCTCTTCAGTCAGCACCTCCGCTGGGGTTCGTCTCTTAGTAGGTTGACTCACACCATCTTTCGTAAAGGACTGAGCCCTGGCTAGTCCTGCCCATGTGAGATCGCTATAGCCTTCCAGTAACTTTCACTCCAAGATACACTGTACTAAAGGGTATTATGAGAGATCCAACGTAATATGCCCTGCTCCCACTCTATTTCAAGTACACTATTTTTCCTTAGTAATCAAGAGCAGTCACCCAGCCAATCTCTTTTTATTTTTTGCCTGCTTATCCAAAACACCTGGGTGACTAGCTCAGCTCCAGTTCAGTGGAACTGTTGTCAGATGCCCTAGTGGAAGCATTCCTTCCTTGGGTACTCAGACCTCTAAACCAGCAGAGGCCAGTGTCATGGGGCTAGAAAGCAAATATGTTGTGAGTTGATAATTAGGAGTAAGAGTGGAAGGCGCCATTTCCACTTCTACCCTTGGTTTCCCAACACATACTTTGGCCAAGGGAGAAAGCAGGCGAGT
Source organism: Equus quagga (assembly GCF_021613505.1). Taxonomy (NCBI): domain Eukaryota; kingdom Metazoa; phylum Chordata; class Mammalia; order Perissodactyla; family Equidae; genus Equus; species Equus quagga. The sequence continues at coordinate 32,464,603 of NC_060274.1, forward strand.
ATTGTATAGGAGTAGAAGAGGTATTTGTCAAATTTGTTTTTACAAAGTCTTACCTACAGCTCGTTATTTATAAAACCTCTGTAAATGCTCAACATCATTAATTAGCAAAGTTAAATACTTTCCCACATGAATTTGTGTTGCCTTTGGGATTTTTCAATTAACAGCTGTCTAGAATTCCAAGGCATCATATTTCAATGATATCCTAATTATGGAATCAACAAAGGATGAATACATGGAGATAATAAGAGTCTTATACTGCTCATAGAATTCAGATATCTCAGTGAAGAAGTGGAAATGGGGCATTAGAACTTTTATTCCTGCCATTTTAGAATAATGCTCTGTATTAGTCGGGTTAGCCTAGATAGATAACAGCCCCCAAACCTCAAAGATTTGTAACAATAAAGTATTTTTTGATCACATTACATGTTAACTTTGGTTTAGCTGTGACTCTGCTGACATCTTCAATCCAGGACCAAGTTGGAACTTGCACATCTTGGGACATGAACCTCAGGTGGCAAAGGGAAAAAGGAAAGGAGAAATGGTAGAACCTCAGGAAGACTCTTAATATTTTGCTCAAAAATGCCATGTGTCGGTTTCACTTCCATTGGCCACAGCAAATCAGATGGCCTGACGTGGGGAAGGAGCATCTTGAGATCAATGGGGTGAGGAAGTGTGTACCTCACAAATACTGGGAACAACAGTACACTCTACCACATGCCCTAACACTAATATTTACTCCACTCAAGGCAGAGCAGTGCAATCTAAACTGAAACTATTCTTTAAATGGTGTTTTAAGATTTTAATTTGATTGAATTAAAACAGATTTAAAAGAACCCAAGAAAATCAAATATCTTCTTGGAGCTGTTCAATTTCTTGATTTTTTTCTTCCATAAAAGGCAATAATCAGTAAGCTCTTTTATCATCTTTTTTGAGTGGTATTAGAATTTCAGCACGAAAGTCCTCTCCAGAGCATGAAAATGTTGACTTTTCAGTCTGTTTTGATGCATCATAAAGAACCCTAGGATGTAGGCAAGAGAGTTATTACATTAATGTTCTGAGAGCGTAAGTAAATTTCCTGACGTCATGGTCATATGAAATGATGCACGCTGGGTTCAAACCAAAGATTCAGATATTTAATACACTCTTTTTCTTATTTCATAGTGACAAAGAAACCCTTGTTATTCCCTTGTTACTGTGTGAGTTAAGAAGTTCCATGATTTCTCTGTGCTTTTAACGACCTTAAGCCTCCTTTGGGACTCTACTTAAGGATAACTCTATGTCCTTAGTTATGTCACCATGGATACTGCGCTGGCGTATTCTGCCTCGTGCTTGTCACTACACCTTTCACTACAAGCTTGGAAGAGACACAGCTAACATGATGCTTGAATCAGCTGCTACTATAGCTACCAGAAGATGTTGTATCGTTTCCAACAGAAATGTTGATGTTATATTTCATTGATTTACTGCTCTGAATTGACCAAAGAGTACCCTAAGATTCCATAACAGATCTATGTTTATTGAATGTGTGTGAAAAGGATGATCGGCAAGGAAAATGCTCAAATATATCAAATTGTTCTCCAGCTATCAACATGAATTATCTTCCTATAAAGGCTATATGTGATAAGGGAATTTTCTCTTAAATTTCAGCAGGCAGTTGATAATTTATCTTAGCCACATTATATAAAGCACATTGGGGAATTGTCTGCACAATGGCATTGACGAGAAGCTGCATCTGGAATTGATTTTTATATTTTAAAATACTCTAAAGGAATATCTTTTCTAGGCTTTACTACTCAATGTAATCCACAAAAGGAATTTTTTTCTCCATGAGGAACACCCAGGAATCCTAGTTTAACATATATATTGAATTTCTAGAATTATTTTAGCAGAAAAAGATCTGCAATAGATGATTTGTCAGTAGGACTTAAAGTAGCCTGTGCAGCCCGTGTTTGTTTTGTTTTCTTTTGTTTTTAAGGAATTTGAGGGGATGGGAGACTTGAAAATATTATTCTAAATGCCATCTGGAAAAATCCATGTATGGGAATGACCTGGAAAGGTAAAAGGGTAGGAAAAGGGGAAGGAAGTAAAGAATAAAGAAGACTTGCCTGCCAACTGTGAAAACAAGTATAAAGCTACAGAAATTCAAAACCAGTATTGAGCCAAAAATAGGGAGACAGTTCAATGGATCAAAATGGAGTACTGAAATAGTCCCCTGGGTAGGTGAGAATTTAGTGTATGATAAAGATGCCATCTCAAATCTGTGAAGAACATATAGTCCATTTAATAAATGATATTGTGACAACTGACTGGTTTTCTGGGTGAAAACATTTGGATTTCTCTATCACTGCTGGACCGAATAAATTTCATATGGAATGATGATTTAAATATTTAAAAATACAATTAAACATAAAATAATCTCCTTTGACTTTTCTGTATTTACCATTAATATGTGTTTCATCAGGACAAGGACTGTCTTTCCTGCAGTCCCCATTACACCCCAGTACGCAGCTTAGTATCAGGCACACCCAGAAAATAGTTGTCAAATAAATAAGGAATTAATTGTTTGCCACATATGATGATTAGACACTATCATTTCTTACAGCAGGACTGCATATCCATTTGTCCTGTTTAAGACACTTATACCTAGGAAGGAAGCTAGAAATGGATCCTCATCATTTATGGGCAAAGGATCAATGAAAAAGACTAAATATGTCCTGAGGTAGATTTTGGGGGCAAATAAGACTCGGGTCGTCTTTTTACCACTCAGCTAGTTACTCTGCAAACTTCAACAAGAGTCAATTCCACTGAATCAATACTGAGGTTTTGCCTTTTCTGTCCCCATCAGATTAACTGAGGGCTTATAAGACAAACCAGAAATCATTCCAGATGCTGATCTATCTACACCCGAGCATCACTCATTTGTTTTTAACTACAAACACTGGTCTTTGCAAAGCACTGTGGTCCAAAGTTCCTGCCACTCCCCCGTCAGAGAAGATCCATGACCAGGTTGTCCAGTACGGCATTCTCTGGTTGATGATCATCTGCCATGGAGTTCACTCAATATGGTAGAGCAGAACATATTGACAATTGTTATTATTATTGGCCAAACTTCCTGAAGAGGCGTCAGAATTTCAAACGGAGAAAGCAGCAGTTCCTCCCACACCACGACTGCTAGAGCAGAGCCACCTACACTTAACACCACTAGTTGTACTGGGTAGAGTATGAGCTTTGGACAAAGACATACCCAAACACTAACTGAGATACATACTAGAGCCACTAAGGGGTTTTTCCCTGTTTGAAAGACTATGTCGAAGGCTCGTCCCTCCTGGTTAGTTCACTGCTAACTCAGGACACCAGGAAGCCCAGAGATCGTAAGACCATCTCCTGGTTTGGTCCCCACATTGCGCCTAGTCCCGCCTCTTCCTCCCAGCCAGGCTCAGGGGGAGGGGAGCAGTGGTAAGAAACTTAGACATATAATGATAAACTTTCTCAAACACATTCAGGAACAAAACAAGCAATCTAAAAGAGGATCCCCACAGGAAAACAAGTTACTACAATGAACCAGAATGGAGGGATAAACTAGAGAGTTGGTAGAAAAGAGAGGAAAGAACGTAAGCAAAAGCTGAATGGTTGAGCGATCTGAGGCCTAGATCCATCAGACCCGGAATCAAGTGGGAGAATAAATAAACGTAAAAAAATCTGTGGTAACGTGGCCATGGAGATTTGGAAAAAGCAAGTCAGCTAGCTTCTGTGATGAGAGAAAGAGAGAGAAAAAAATCTCCAGGAAAGCCATTTATGGACTAGGAAAGAGATAAAAAGGAAGAGAATTTTTTTGAGCCTGATACAGGAGAGAGAAATGGAAAGAGCGGAAGAAAAGAGGGAAATTTTATAAGACGTTTTGAAGTAAGGTAGAATTAATTTCTTCTTAGAATTTTTTCTTTCGTGTAAGGTCTTAGGGGGGAATTGCCAAAGAGATAGGTGTTTTATTTGCTTCACAAGGGACCTTGTACAGTGCCCGAGGCACACAACCCCTTATAAATGACGCTTCCCATTCTTTCTGGCTGACCCCTTCAGCATGAGCCCCCTGCATTCAGACAACTCACCCTGAGTTGCAGTGAAGGCTACATAATGCCATTTTTTCAAGGCCTGTGAATCCCTTGAGATTATGGCTGAATGTCGGGCAGTTGTTGATAGAACGCAAAGTCAGCCATTTCCTTCTTCACTTCATTTATTCCATCAGCCAGTCAGTCAATCATTCAATAGGTATCGAGCAACCACGGTGCCCCCGACTTCAAGAGGTGAGGTGGGGTTCTGTCCTCAAGAAGTCGGCCCTCCAGGTACCCAGACGCTGTCTGTCTGTCTGGAGAATACCATCCTCACCCTCCTGGGCAGATGCTTCCTCCAGCTCCTCTTTAACGTTCTCTCTCTCAAGAGCCTCTCCCATCCAGTGTCCCTCCAATTTTATATTGTGGGGAGAGGAAGTGTTTTGGGAGCAGTAGGGCTTTTCCACATCCTCCATCACTCCCAGTAGCCTCCTCTTCTTACCACGAAGTCGGCCTCACTCTTAGATCTTTCACCTGCTGCTTTGACGGCATCTGCCTTTTAGCCTGTGGTACCATCTGACATGAACCGCCATGTTCAGTCCCAGTCAAAATCACGTTTTAGTGGAAAGGAGCCCCTTGGCCTACCTTACTGGATCCCCAAGTTCAACAATATTACCTAAGAGCATTAGCTACTCATTCGCTGCCTCAGTAATTCAATCCGCGCATTCTCAGAAGGCAGGGCTCTGCAGGAAGGAGCAGGGGACAGGCACGTATTATAAGAGAAAGGGCATGAAGAGAGGACGGGATGGGGGGAGGTATTTTGGAGACGAGTCTTTGGCAGCCAGAGCCCTGGGTGCTGGGAGTAGACGCTTGCAGGCTCACTGAAAGGGAGAGAGAGAAAAGATAAAGTAAACCTTAGAACCAAGATGAACTTGGCCAACCTCTGAACCTCTGTGAGGTCCTGCTCAGTGCGTAGCTTGGACAAATGCAAAGTCAAGCCGGATCCCATAAACCCTACCCAGGCAGGAAGTGCTGCCTGCCCCCTCCTCTGAGCCATTTGAACGGGTATAGGGCCAAAACAAATTCGGTGATAGTTAGAAAATGAAGATTTGAATTGAATTGAATCCCACATCTACGGTTGCCATCTTGCTCCAAGTCCTCCCAGAGTGTAGGATGTCATATGTTAATAATTTTATTAAGGCCTTCTAGTAAACTAGAAAAGACGTTTCAGGAATAGCGCACACATGTGAATATAGGAAATTCAGAAATTGACAGTAGTCATATATGGGATGGATCTCAAAACACTTTACCTAAAAAAAACAAGTCCGAGTAGCTGCCAGGGCCACTGCTCACTCCTCACAGAGGCCCAGATGGGGACAGTGTGAAGCTTCCCAGAAGTGGGTAGATCAGAGAGAAATGTGGGGGTGGGGAGAAGGGAAACCCATGCTCTAAGACCAGTACCCAATAAAAGCCTAATGCAAGCCACGTGTGAAAATTTAAATTTTCTAGTAATCACATTTAAAAACTAAAGAAACAGGGTGAAATTAACTTTAATAATGTCTTCTATTTAGCCAACATAGCAAAAAAAAAATCATTGTTCCAACGGGTAATCTAAATATAATGGAAATATTTAAACGAGTCATTTCACACCCTTTTTTTCATACTAAGTCTTCGAAGTCCACTACGTATTTTATACCTACGACACATCTCAATTCAGGCTAGTCACATCTCAAGTGCTCAGCAGCCACAGGTGGCCAGTGGCTATGATATTGGACCTCACAGATTTCCAGACTATTCTTGTTGAAGGCTATTTGCAAGGGAAGAAGGCAGCCAGGAGGCCCGGGCTCATGGGCCAGGGTCTGACAAGCAACAGTGGCTTTGCCAGGCACGCCAGTGGTTCTCACCCTTTTTTGAGGTGACAGGCTGATGTGTCATAATCAGTTTTGAGATAAGCTGTAATTTGTTACTAATGGTTCAAAGTACCAACACTTGCAGACAATTTATAGAGGAATTTCAAGATTACCTATCTCATTCACTTGCTTTCTGACATTCCTTCTTGAGTGGGAAAGAGAAGGGTGTATTTATGGCCAACATAGCAGAAATGGTATATAACCCTTGCATATGCCCATGGGGGTGTGCAGCCCACGTGGACGCCATCATCTACACCTTGTTGCAGGAAAAAATAGACAAGTACAAAGATTTTCTAGTAAGTCCAGCACTTATTATAATGCCTTACACAAAGCAAGTTCTTGATAAATATAAGTTAAAGACCCACCTCTCCGCCGATTCCTAACCTGCTGGCTTTGCCCACTTTACTAGATTCTGCCGTGAAATCTCAAGGTGCGTCGAGTTGATCCCCGAGGTTCCTTTCTGCCACAAAGATATAAGATTCTTTGTGTTCTTACGTGTCCAGGGGCTCGAAAGAGCAAAGGCCAACTCAAATGGTGGTATTTCAGATATTTTATCAACAATATATTTTCGAACACTTAGGGCTTTCCATGTCCCTTAATTCTTGCTACTCAAAAGTGTGGTCCTCAGACCAAGAGCACTGTCACCACCTTGGAGCTTGTTAGAAATACAGGATTTCAGGCCCCAGCACAGACCCACTGGATCAAAACTGTCACTTTACCAAGATCCCCAGGAATTTCCTAGGCATATTCAAATTGAGGAGCAGTACCTTAATCGTACTTCACGCGTGCTCACTTGAGTAAGGAGCCTGTTTTGGCTAGGTTTCTTCTAGAAATGTATGCAGTTACCACAGTGTGTAACAACGAGAAGACACAAACTTGGAAACCAACACCAGGGCAGGGACTCATGGGTTCTCTCAAACCATCCCAAGAGTGAGGCAGCACCTCCAACCCGCTCTTGGGGTTCGGGGGAGGAGGCCACCATCTGCCACATCCCCACTTTGGCTACTATGAAATAGACTCCATAAAACTTGGAGAGAAATTCAAGCGTCCTCTCCACCCCGAGCCAGTTACTGCAGCCTGCTGCCCTCCATGCTCTCTGGAAGGAGTCGTTGAGCTCCTTCTAGGTCCTGTAGCATCCTTCATTGCATCCAGGTCCCTAAGAGAAGTCAGGACCCCTGAGACCACTCCAGTTCACCCATAGCTAGATACTGGGCTGCTGGAAGGCCACCCAAAATGTGACAATTTCTTATTTGAAATCCCATAGTTCTCATCTGGAGCCCTCTGATGGGTGAAGGGAGATAAAAATCCACTAGACATGAGCACAAACTCCTTCTTTTTAGGAAGGACCTGTGTGATAAGCACAGCTCCTGAAGTGACACAAATCAATTTGAAAAGGCAGCCAGACCTCAAATCATGACCTGAGGGGACTAAAAGAGAGGACGTAGAAACTATGAAATTTTTCTTCTAGAATGATAGAAAACCACTGATAGAAAATCACAATAACACCTATTGTAGGCCAAAGCTCTCTTTGGATACTAAAATGAGTGGGCAAAAGTATGCTAAGAAACAGAATATTTACATAGCTTCAACATATCTTTGCACAAGATACATATTAATTACAAAGAGGAAAACAGCAACTTGACGGTGGAGACGCCCAGCAGACACAATCCTAAATGAGTGATCAAAGTCAGCATCAGTTACGAAGAAAGACACAGGCACATCATTTATGCCCTGGCGTGATATGCAGAGGAGGGCGCATCTCTTCTGTTTTATTTTTGCCAAAAATGTGTAACTTCAACCTAATCGTGAGTGATATTGTGATATAAGAAGAAATATATACATATTTGGTCTTCGTTATGGTTCCTGGCACAGAGCTCCTAAAACCCTTGTAATTTCCTGAGTGACAGGAGTGAGAGGAGCATCTTTTATTCATAACGAGCCTCTTTCAACCACACCTGAGTTTTTATGCTAATGCGCTGATGAGCTGGGCCCCAACACAGTGTCAGGAGGGAGCTAGGTGCCAGAACCAACCACAGGATCAGAGCATTGGAACTTTCAGCAGATGCACTGCTAAAGGTTGAGAATGTCTGTTTTTATCTAATTTTAGTCTCCTCCACCTGACAAAATCTTACTCTTCACGGCCCAGCCCAAATGTCACCCGCTCTGCACGGCCATCCTTCCTTCCAGGCAGAGTCTCTGTGCCCAGCCTCGAGGAGCCTGTCTTCCTGTGCCGCCATTTCTCTCAGACTGTCCATTGCACTGTGACTCCTCATTGCATCTTTCCTGAGACCTTGGGAGCTCTGCGGGGGCAGAGTCTGTATTCGTATCCTAATCCTCAAAGCACAGGTCACACTGTGCTGTGTGTGGACGCTGCTTAAAAAAACGTTGGAGAGACCTCTTTAAATCTCATTGAGGAAGGAGTTACCATCGTGTGAGGACTGATCCAGAGAAAAAGAAAAACAAGAAAGCTAAGTATGTGAAAGAAAAAAAGTATAATGTTTACAATACCCTTCTTAATACAAGAGCTGGTATGTAGCACTTACTGTAACCTGAGACCTCATTTAACTAACTGCTTTCCATGGCTTAGCTCATTCAAACCTCACAACCACCCTCTGTCATAGCTGTTATTATTATCACTATTTTACCCACATGGCCACTGAAGCACAGAGAGGTCAAGCAACTTGCCGAAGGTCACATAGCTTATAAGTGGCAGCCAGAATTTGAACTCAGGTAACCTGGCTCACCATCTTGGCTCCTCCCTACTCCATCCTACTACCATTTATATGGCAATATGAAGTTATCAATTCATTGACAGTAATATCAACAGGCCTGTCTTCTGTTTTACCTATAAAAACTATAGATAATACTCAATCATTAGCCTTTCCTTAGCCAATTTTCCCTAAAATTATGAGATTATTAATGGTAGACATTTATATAATACTTTCTGTGTGCTGGTTCTGTTCTAAGTGTTTTAGAAATCAACGTATTTAATTCTTCAACAATCCTGTAGGTAGGTACTGTTATCATCCCCCATGTCACATATAGCTGAGGCACAGAGAGGTCAAGGAATAGGCACAGGTCACACAAATTGGGAATGGTGGAGCAAGATCTGACCCCAGGCAACCCCGCGGCGGGTCACCTCTACTCCTCTGCTACACAGCCCTTCTTGCTCAGGGGTTTGGGAGACGTGGTCATGGAACTGAATTTTTTGGTGTTTTTATTACATTATCACATCTGTCACGTGAGAAATAACCTTGTCAATAAATAGAAGGCCCTTAGAACAGAGCCTAACATGCAGAAAGGCCTGTGTTAACTGACGGTTATTATTGTTTTGCAATTCTGGATGTCTAAATGGCTTGTCAGATCGCAGGTCTGGCCGCATGAGGCCCGTTTGAAATCGGGCTCGCATCACCTCTTCCTGTGGGATCCCAAGGAAACAAGGCCGTGGCTGGCTCTGCCTGAGGAGGGAGGCGAATCCACTTGTACTTTTTCTTGCCAAATTTCCTGTTGGGAGTGATACGGTGTCACACGTTTAGTGAAGAACCGTAAGCCAGGAATTAGGTACTGCCCAAGCGTGGCCGTGTGTCTCCAGCACAAACGAAACAGCGAGCTGAACAACCGGCACAGAGGAGGGTCCACCCACCAACCTGTGGTCCGCGCCCCCGCCAGGTGGACTGTCCCCCCGCAGGCCGCGGCCGGAACCCCCCACCCCGCGAATGATGGACTGCGGCCAGGGAGGCAGGGCCCTCAGCATCCGCGATGTCAGAGCCGGTGGTCCTCCTCGGAGCGCGCAGCCGCCCTCACGCTCCAAGCTAAAGGGAGGCTGCGCATGAAGGATGCTGCCGCATCGCAGCACCCAATCCCTTCTTAAATGCGCCAGCTTTGTGATGGTTCTGCGAGCTGATAACCAAATGCCCCCGCCGCTCAGTCGCCGTGCCTCTCAACCATCAATGGTGATTTTCACTCGAGTCGTGCTGCACGTCTGTCATCCCACTGGGCCAGCTGAAACTCTCAGCTTCTCAGGGTGGTCCTTAATCTTTCCTGGGCTGAGGGAACCCTCCCGGCTGTTTGTCTCCTGCCCGCCTCCCATGCCCGTCTATGCTGCTTCCAAATCTGCACGCCTACCCGTAAATCGTTTCACCTGCAGAAACGCGGCTGCCCGAATGCAAGGGCGAACCCTCCTTTCTCCGACCGTTGAAAAGAATCGCGGGAAACAGGCCTCAGGTTGTGGACACCACAGGAAACTTTCTACCCCGGCGCTTTAGACGAGAATCTGGAACAATGATCCTCAACCCTGGCAGCAAGTGAGAATTATCTGGGGAGATTTTTTTAAATATAGATGCTCCAGTTCGAGATGACGACATAGGAGGCTCCTCAACTCCCTTCCTTCCATGGACACGCTGAATCTATGGCTACGTATGGAACATTCTTTCTCTGAAAGAAGTCCAGAAACTGCCTGAGCGACTCCTGCACATCGGGTGAACAGGAAAAAGACCCACAACAAAATGAGGAGAGGCCGAGACACAGTCTCTGCGCAAACCCTACCCCGGGTGCAGTGACACACAATCAAGAGGAAACTCACAACTCCCAGCTTCTCCCTGAGGGGTGAAAGCTTCGGACCTACTCAACATCCAGCACCCCAGCTTTTAACACTTCCACCAGAGGGAGGGACCCCCAAAGCACCCAGCTCTAAATGCCAGCAGGGCTTGATCCCTCACGGCTATAGCAAACACGCAGGCTCTGATGTCGCGCAGTGGCTGTCACCCCAAGGCTGAGCACAGAGGCAGCAGCCTGAAATACCCATTTCCCCAATCTTTCCATGAAACAGGGCTATTCACTTATCCTAAACGATGCAGCCCAAGGGTCAGGCTCCTAACTTAACACAAGTCTAGGGGCCAAGTGCAATCCTCTCCAGAGACCAGAGAGGCTGGGAGGCACCGTCTTGGTACTCTCTCTCTGCCCTCCTGCAGGTCACTGGTATCTCCCTAGAAGGAGCTTGTGTACATGTCTGGCACCCTGGTTCTGTGGTTGCTGCCCAGGGAACACACCCTTTGATAGCCTGGCTCTGGTAGACAGCAAAGCTTACATTCACGAGTCCCACAAGACTGTAACAAACAAAGAAACAGTTCTTAACTGGCTATTCCCCCAGGGGTCAACACAGAGGGAGCAGAAACACCCATTCCCCAGTCTTTAGAAGGAGGTCCTTTTGTATACTTTAGACACTGCTGCCTGAGTGTCCGGCTTCCAAACAGCCTGCATTTAGGTGCTGAGTGAGGTCCTCCCCCTTAGGACACTGATACGTCTTGGCAGACTCTCAACTACTGGGAGCCACTAAGAACAAAGAAGGCAGCTTGGGCAATCACAAAGATTTGAGAGACAATCACAAAGGCTTGAGAGCTAGAGCTGGGCTGAATGATAAGGTTCTCTCCGACAAGGGACCACTCCTTCAAGATGAGGAGAGAGGGCTATTTTATCTAATGCACAGAAACCAACACAAAGACTTGGGGAAAATGGAGATACAAAGGAATATGTTTCAAACATAAGAAGATAAAACTTCAGAAACAGACCTTAATGAAACAGAAATAAGTTATTAACCTGATAAACAGTTCAAAATAATAGTCATAAAGATGCTCACCAAGGTCAGGAGAATAATGAGTGAACAAAATGAGAATTTCAACAAAGAGAGAGAAAATATAGACTCTGGCTGGCAACTGTGGCCATATTTATCTAGAAAGTCTTCTCCCGTGGGGCTGTGGTTAATTAACTAGGCCTTGATTGGCCAAGTTCTGAGATGTGTCTATTAAGAAAATCTGTTTATTGGTTTGTGGTTGCCTGTTTCTCTTAAAGATAGGAAGACCAGAAAATATTTACAAAGAGAATTAGAGATCCAAAAATACCAAGGAGTCTCAGAATACCAAAAAATATAAAATTCCAAAGAACAAACAATTTTAGTCAATTTATTCAGTAAAATTTAAAGGAAACTTGAATAAATGGAGAAAGATAGCATGCTCCTTGATGATAAGTCAAAATAGGTAAACAGGGCAATTTTCCTAAAATTAACTGATAAGTTTGAAGAATTTCTAGTCAAAATCATACTGAGATATCAAAAGGATGCAGCTTTACTAAGTGATTCTAAAGTTCATCTGGAAAAATGAATGGGAAAGAATATGTAAGAAAATACTGAAAAAGGACAGCAAGGAGAGTGAGTTTGTTGTGCCAATTTTTAATGTGTATTCTAAGTCCTCAACAATTAAAATTATGTTGTACCAGTGAAAGCATAGGCATTACAATGGAACAGAAAAGAAAGCCATGAGACAAAATCTAGTGTATCCAATAGTATGACAAACATGGCATTTAAAATCAGTGGAAATATAAAGGATACTTTTTAAAATATATTGGGACAGTTTGTTCAATATTTGAAAACAATTTTTCATTTCTATCTCAAACCATCCACTAAAGTAAAAACAAGTAAGATGTAGCATGTTATACTTAAAACTATCAAAAACAATAAAAATGAGGAAAAGATTTAAACATACTCTAACAAAAAAAGAGATATGAATGGCTAATAAGCACATGAAAAAGTGCTCAACATCAGTCATGAGCAAAATGCAAACTAAAACTGCAAAGATACCACCCACCAACATGGCTAAAATTAAAACATTGACAACACCAAATGTTGACAGATTTAGAGCAACTGGAACTCTCATACTTTGTTGGTGGAAGTATAAAATAATGCAATCGTTATTTTTAAGTTCTGGCAGTTTCTTATAAAACTAACCATATACTTACTCAATGGTTCATCAATTCTACTTCTGGGTATTTGCCTAAAAGAACAAAATCTGTGTCTGGCATTTTCGTCATAAGCAGCTTTGCCATCAACATCTTTGCTGCAAGTATTTTCATCGCACACGTTTTCGCAGCATAACTAATTGGCTGTAGGGCAGTTTTACTGTAAAAGATAAAATAATGAAAAATAAAAGAGGGACGTCAAAAAGGACGTAATGAAACATGAAAAAGGAATAACAAAATTAAAAAGGCTATTGTGAAATACAAAATATTTAAATACATTTAATATGTGTGTAGATTCATGGCCATACTGCACAAACAACTGATTTTATTTTGTGGGTTGTACCTAAGTATTTGTCTTTGAAGTCTTTTGTTCATAGGAGTACACTCTTTTTCTTTTTGCTTGTTGATTCTTCTCTTTGTTTGGCATCCATCACACTTTTTGTTTATGGCTAAGATTTCTTCATTAAGAGAGGTATCGATTTTCAAATACCAGGATGCGTATTTGTAACTGAGCTTTGCATCGCTTTGTGAAAAGCCTTCTACGCTGTTGCTGGTCTTTGGCATGTTGTCACACGTCCGTTGATAGACAGTCCAAAGTTCCATGGGAAATGTGGAGCTAAGATTTATATAATATAAAAGTGGGAGCAAATGTCAACCAGTTATTTTATCTTTTACAGCAGTTATGCGGCAAAAATGTTTGATGCTTACAGTGAAAGTATCTAGAACAATAAAAACAGGTGCCCACAAAAAAGACTTGTGTAAGAATTTTTATAGCAGCTTTACTCATAAGAGCCAGAAACTGAAATCTGTCACTCAGCAATTGGACAACAGTGATAATCAATACAATGGGATATCAGCAATAAAAAGGAATAAACTAATAATACTGGGGGGAAAAAAAAAGCTGAGTGAAAGAAGCCTTATATAAAAAAGTGCATGCTGAATAATTCCACCTGTATGAACATTTAGAACAGGTAAAACTAATCTATGATACAAAAAATCAGAATTCTGCTTGGGATGGCACATGACAGTTGAGGTGAATATTCCATTTCTTGATAGGGCTTTGGGTTACACAGGTGTACGCATTTGTTAAACTTCAGCAAATGTACATTTTAAATTCATGCATTTTCTTGCATGTAAATTTTACCTCAAAATTTAAAGAAAAACAAGGAAATAATAAACTCTACTATGATGTTTACGCTAAAGTATTTAGGGAGAAGTGTATTGATGTCTGCAATTTACTTTGAAATGCACTAAAAAAATAAGATGTATTTTTCTGTAGATGGAGAGAGATGTATAAAGACGTAGATAGTTGGTAAAGAAAATATAATAGTAAAATATTATGATCCGCCGAAAATGTCCACATCCCAATTCCCAATTGAATATTAACATTGTGAGTATTAAGGTTACAGATGGAATTAAGTTAGCTAATTAGTTGATCTTGCAATGGGGAGAGTATGCTGGGTTATCCAGGTGGGCCCAACGTAATCACAGGGGTCATTAAAAGTGAAAGAGGAAGGCAGAAGAGGAGAGCCAGAGGGAGATGTGTCTGTGGAAGAAGGTTCAGAGAGATGCCAGTTGCTGGCTTGAAGCTGGAGGCAGGAAGGCATCAGCCACGGAAGGTAGCGGCATTTAAACTTCTGTATATAAGAAGTATGATTAACAGTTAAAGAGAAAGTGACAAACTAAGAAAACGTTTTGCAAATTTTTAACAGAAGTATAATATCCTTAATATATTAAGAAATTTTTCGAATCAGTTTGAAAAAACGAAAATCCTAATAGAAAAAAACAGAAACAAAATCACACAAAAAAGATACACAGTCAATAATCTTGTGAAAAAATATTTGCCCCTTATCAATTCTCAAATACATGCAAATTGAAATGGCAATTAAACAAGATCTTGGCAAAGATGTACTTTTATTATAATACAGTGTTGGTAAAGACACAGTGAAGGCATATATTTCTGTACTCCTAGTGGGAGTGAAAAATATTCAGGCTTTGTGAAGCACACTTTGTGATATTAAGGATCTTAAACACATTCATTCTCTGTGAATTGAACGTTCAACCTTTAGAGATTTTATAGGGAGATACAAAAAAGGGTTTTAAATATATTCATTGAAGCATTGTTTATAATTCAAAACACTGGAAACAATCTAAACATTTAATGGAAGGATGATTGTATTTCATACATAAAATGGAAAACTATGCCACCACTAAGAGTAAAATCTTTGACAAACATTTAACGATAGAAAATGATACTGCTGACTGGAAAGCAGAACATAGAACCATATACAATGTAATCTCATTTTTGTTTAAACTATGTGTAAACATACCACGTACTTGAAAGGTCACACACCTAATTGTAAGTTGCGGTTCTGTCTGGGTGATGGGGCTAAGAGGTTCTTTAATTTTCTTTTTAACGTCTTGTACAATATTAGTCTACCACACCAGAGCAGAGTGTAAGCTCCTTGTGGGTAGGAAGTAAATCTTGCTCACCATAGAGTATCTTCAGCTTCTTACAGTGTCTACCATAGGAAGGGTGCCCAACAAATCTTTACAGACTTAAAGATTGAACAGTTTTCTCTTTATTTCCAATTTTTCTGCAATCAGAATTTTTGTAATCAAATAGTTTTTGTTAAAACATGAGTATCTTCCCCTTTTCTTTTAAAAAAAGGAAAAACAATAAGACAAAACACAGCTAGACTTATGAGTAACAATTTAGCACAATTCAAATGCCCAGGATTGTGTCTTTAAGAATCTGTTTTTAAAAACTATTTGGTGACCACTGGAAAATGCTTATTATAACAACATTAGGAGAAGTTAGGCAATGAAATTGTACATGTAATATGATCTCTGTATGTGGGGAAAAAAATCTCATCAAGAAAAGACAAAATATAAGAATATTAACAGCAGTTGTTTCTGGATGCTGGAATCATTGCAATTATTTTTTTCCTTCTTTATCCTTTACTTCCTTTCCAAATTTCCCACAGTAAGAATGTATTATTACATAGTTATACAATGTTTAGGTTCAACTCTTAAAAAATAAATGCCAGAAGGAAGAGGCAGCCAGATGTAGCGGTTGAGAGCAGGAGCCTGGAACCAAACTGTCTGGTCTTACTAGCAGTGACCTTGGGCAAGGTCATGGCAAATGGCTTGGGCAAGTGGCTCGGCTCTGTTCCTTTTCCGTAAAATGAGGAACATCATAGAATCTACCTCATAAAGTTATTATCATAGTCGTTACTTTATTTAAACAAGTTGATACAGTGCTTAACACAGCCTCTGGCACATAATAAAGACTATAAAATACTTGCTAAATGAGAACTAGTGAACCATGTCTCTGGAGAATGGAAAGAGAACAGCGTGGCGACCGTATTTGTTTCCTCCTTTCCTCCTTATCTTACCTTCTTTGCACCCCTCTCCCTTTATTTTGTTACCTGCAGGTTCCTTTCCATCGTGGGGAGGACACATACACAGGGAAGAGAGGACAACGTATTATCTAAGTAGAAAAACTGAGACGGCATCAAACTCAGAACTTAATGATTGGACAGAATATTTGAAATCAGAAATAATGTGCCCAAGTTTCTGTGCGTGGTTGTCTCAAGGATTTGGGGGGAGGGAGAGAGAGGAGGAGATGAGCTGAGAGAAGGTCAGAGACACAGGCCTTTACAGGGCAATCGCAGCATCCTCCCGTGGGTCAGTCTAGCCTGGGTCATTCCAACTGAAGCTATGAGGGAGCCTGGGGGAAAAGGGGCGTGCCCGCCTCCTCCACCAGGCAGCACTTTTCCCAAGAGCAGGTTGTGTACCAGCTGGGGAGGGCCTAACCCGTCCTTTCAGCTCTTTGGGTCCTACACTATTTACCAAGTGTCCTGACACATTTCTCCATGCTGTTGTGGCTTCTCTATACCCAGGTCCTACCTGGTCTAAACCAGTGCAGAGGACCCCAGGGTAGTCCCCAGTCAGGGCAGCAGCGCCATTATTTTCCCTCTAGAATGGCACCAGCACTTGGAAAAAAGGAAAATGGATGTCTCGTGCTGGTTCTGCTCCATCTTTAGAGAGCTCGCATTTCCTTTCTTCATAATAAAGCGTAAGCCAGCATTATTCCCGACAGTCATACTTGCTGTGTCTATTTTAAACATTCTCTTTCAAAGGCTTAACCATAAATTAATTGAATTTAAACAAAACGAAAATGTGAGTGAAGTCAGCAAGCACACAACCTCTCCAGATAAATCTCAGAAAGCTGAGAATAAGCAACTGAACCTGAAAATCTATTATACTGGGAGCATTAAGGCACTTTCTCTCTTTCATCTTTTTGTATTACATCAAAACCCTGGCTTCGGACCAGAGTAGCAGAATGCTTGTGTGCTGGTGAGCTTGGAACCTATTGCAAGTAAATTACATCACTCTCTTTCTTAAATGTCAACACACTGAGCACAGCGTCTCCCAGGAACACAAACACTAGGCCTACAGGGACCTGACACCGAGATGAAGCCTTTGCAGATGCTGGGGGCAACTAGTCCCCTCTTTTTACTGTTTATTTAATTAAGATTACAGTTTGTATCTAATGTGAACACTTGCCAGACCATTTTCACAAGAGCTTTTAAACCCACCTTCCTCCAGGTCCTTCGAGGAAGACATAGGGGGCTTGTAATGGGATCCATCATACTTGGACCAAAAGGGCTGTAGTTGTTGCCCTGCGATCCTTAAGGAGACGCAAGAAACTCACCTGGGAGAAGTGGACAGAGAGCTGAGAGTTAGGAAGTACACAGTTCACTTTGGGCTTAGAGAAATTTCGAGAAAGAGGAGAGTCTGGCTTAATGACTTCTCCAACGCACAAAGCAAGATTCTGGTGTAAAAAGGAGAAAGCTGGTATAGGAAGGTCGGGACCTCCCTTTGGGGTGGCATCACTGTAACTCACACAGTGGACTAGGGAGGCCCAGGCACAGAGAGCCAGAGTGGGTAGTGTCCAAGAGCAGCTTGACGTTGGGTGTTGAATGGGATCAAGAGCTGTGGGGCTGAGAAGAGTTGGATGTGTGTGCCAAGCATGTCACACCCAGCATGGCGTGTAGTAAGTGATCATTGCTTTTGGTACATGAATGAACTAATTAGTTAATTAAGGTTTAATCCACGCTTTTGATTTCCCAGCAGTGGGTATGGCTCAGGACATTTAGGTATTATCTATTTAGGGAAACTTCTTACAATCTAGGGTATAAATCTGATTCTTAGCCAGTAGTCTAGAGGAAAAAAATACATTTTATTTTGTTGGCCTTCTTGACCCATCCCATTTTAGCTAAAGGCCACAATTAAAAGTTTTGTTTGGTAACCCACGTCATAGTTTTGCATTGCCTGGAAACTCAAAAATCATACAATGAAAGCTGTACTTGTCATTTGCCATGTTTCTGCGTACACAGTACTGAGATTGATGGCCAGAATTTAGGTAGAGTTTTGCCTCCTTTCCCTAATAGGGTTCCCACAGTTAGTCACCATCAGAGCGCATGACTCTCCACATCCCCCCAGCAGCACCGCCACCGCCACCATCTGGATTTTGCATCAAGATAACCCTACAGAGTTAACAAAGTCTTCCTTCTGGTACTTAAACCCCAATCACTCATCTGCTAGCGGATACAGTCAGATAAAATAAGGATGCACTGGTGCTGTTATCTAGCGAGACAGCAGGCCAGACACTCTGTGTTGTCACCTTGCCCACGTGAGTGGACTGAGGGGACTAATTCACCAGAGTCTGACACACAGTGGGCCATCATTTATTTCTCTTCAGAGAAAACACAAGGGCCCAGTGGGCAGGATGCCTATGAGAGCTGGTCAACACTCAGAGTTTTCTCCCCACAGAGCAGTCTATTTGGAGAGGTGGTTTACAATCCGAAGGATGTTGAATAAGCATCAAGTCTAAGCAAGAACGGTTGTCTTGATGTGTTAATGATGAGTGCCCTCAAGTCTTGTCAGACAGACTGTTGCCTTCGTTTCCACTACGGCCACATTCCAACAAACACCTCAGTGTCCTGAAGAGTCAGGGCTTCTCCCTCAGCTCACTGCTGAAGCCACACTGCCACATTCTATCTTCTGATCTTCTCCAAATTCCATGGACATCGGTCTTCTACTGAGATCTACTGGCTCACGCAGTTTGGTCTCTGCTCCCTTAATTCTTACATCTTTTCAGTTGCCAACTTCTTCAGGAGGTCACTTTACTCATTGATTTCATCTCTCATATGTAGGTTCTGCCTAATTTCAGGCCAGAAAATAAGTTTACATTTAACTTCTTATTTACCACTTTTCTCTCTTTTAAATATCTTTGCATCAAAAAATATATCAGAATTTTCTGTTATGATATGTGGGACCCTTTACGCAACTGTGCGTGGTAGTGTTGTTCTAGTTAAGGGAAGACGAGAGGGACTCAATCCTCTGGCTACACAATTAAACACCTTAATTCAGAATTCACCATGCAACAATTTTTCCTTTGGCAACCATGCACTTCGTGCAGTTCTTTCCCTAAGTTTGATTACAAGAATCAGACATCCACTGAAATTAGCTTAAGTAAAGAGAGGATTTCTCAGAAGCATAACTCTCACAGAAATTAACATGACCAGGCTGAAGGTGAAGCGGAGCTGGACCTTTTTCTCCATTTGAGTGGTTTGATAGTCTTGCGTCTCTTTCTGAGGATCCACCGCTGTGTGGGCTCCTTATCCTGCATCTCTACCTCCTCTCACCTTGGTCAGTTTCCTTTATTGTGTGTGGCCCGAGGATCCATCAGCCCCAAGTCTACAGGATCTGGATAACCCTACAGCTCCACATCTCAAAAATAGTTTAAGATGGATATCAAGATGTTTGTATAAATAAAGGGCAAAATAGGACTAAAATAAATATGGCAAACCTACCCAGCGGGATTGAGACATAACTATGGCTCTGAATTTATAGAATTTTGTCTTAGATAAGGATTTTTAAAATCTGCTGTTGTATTTTTTTATGCATATACAGATTGTATTCACTTTCTAGGGCTGCTGTAACAAACTGTCACAAACTGGAGGCTTAAAACAAGAAATTTCTTGTCTCACAGTTCCAGAGGCTAGAAGTGTGAAATCAAGGTATTAACAGGGCCATGCTCCCTCTGAAAACTGTAGGGGAATCCTTGCTTGCCTCTTCCTAGCTTCCGATGGTTTGCCAGCAATCTTTGGCATTCCTTGGCTTGTGGACGCATCACTCCAATTCCCCGCCTTCACATGGCATTCTCTCTGTGTCTTATATCATCTTCCCTCTACGTGTGTCTGACTCTGTCAAGATTTCCTCTTCTCATAAGGACACCAGTCATATTGGCTCACTCTAATGATCTCATTCTGATCTGATTATCTAAGACCCTATTTCCAAAAGGGTCACATTCTGTACTGGGGGTTAGGATGTCAGCATATCTTCTTTGGGGGAAAACAATCCATAACACATACATATAATTTCATACAAGGCATAAATATGATGATATGCATCGATTTTATTTTAAGTGAACATTGTGTCTTACTTTTTTTTATTTGGCTCTGTCCCTCCCTTCTCTCTCCACCAGCATGTGGTATTATGGCTCTTTCTGCCAGTCTAACTGTGAACTGGTGTTTTATTGTTTGCTTTAATTTGACTTTCTCTGACAACTAGTGAATTTAAACATCTCAAATGTTTATTGGCTTGTTGGCCATTTGAATTTATTCCTCATTGAATTGTTCGTTTGTATCCTTTGAGCACTTTGCTGTCATTGTCTTTTTCTCATCAAATTTAAGAATTTGTATTCTATGTATAAACTTTGTCACTTGTGTTACAAATCTACAAATGTGTCATTATTGACCTATTGACTTTATCATTTTAAAAATCAAATATATTTTCCTTCATACCTCCTGGTCTTGGTTTTAAATGCTCTCCCAATCCTAGAATGGACACGTAGCCTACCAGATTTTTAAACAGTCCCTTCATTGCTGTATTTTTTACATCTAAATATTTAACCTGTTTGAAATGGATTTTGCCATATAGTATAAGGTGGGAGTTCAAGTTCATCTTCTTCCAAGTGGAGAGCTGGGCAGTACTGTCTTTTATCTATTACATCTTTTCTCTGTTGTTATGTATTAAATTCTCATTCATATCGGGATTTGTCTCTGGGTCTTTCTAGCAGCCAATTCAGAGAGGAAACACGAAAGACTGGAAGGGTCCCTGACATCTTAGCCATGGTAGGTAGCTTTGGGGTGGTGACCATTTAGGTGACTTACTTACTTTTCATTTTGCTGGGCTGTATATTCCGATTTTTCCTTTAACAAGCATGTGTTACTGGTTTCACAAAAACAGATAAAGGGGAAAAAACAGTAAACCCACTAGTTTCGTCATTCATAGTGTCCTAGGACAAAAACCAACTGCATCTAGGGAGCAGGACTACTATTCCTGGAATAGAGACCTGAGAAGGGTTTCCCTGGGGACACACACATACCTAATAGGGCTGTTCCCGGCAGACCCTGGACAGTCTATTTAAAGACCCTTTTGCCCTGAGGTGGGGCTGATTAACTTTTGGGAAGTCCTTTCCTGCGGCCAGCTCATTGTGAAGTAGCTGGTGAGGGGGTGCTTTCAAGCGTGATTGGCAGTTCTCGCGTGTTCCAGGGCAATGAGCTTAATTGGAAGAGCAGGTTGCTCCAGAGCTGATGCAATAACCACCAGGGCTGAGTGTTCTGTCCGAATGTGTGAAGTGATGCAATAATTGCCTGCGTTAAGCAGCAGCTGAATTACTGGCAGGAATTTAAATGCTTCAAACACTTCTTTGAATTGGTGATTAGAGGGCGCATTCAAATGATAGCAGAGTGACCGGATCCCCATAACCCCAGGGCACAGCGTCTGTCCCTAAGTGATAAGGGTCAGTTAGAGCCATAAAGTCTCATAAAACTGTCCCAGGGCGCTAATGAAAGCCCTGCAGTAAATTTGCAGGGGCCTGGTTGTCAACTGCTTAAAATAATGACAGCAGTGGGGTCCCCTCCCAGTGCAAAGTGACCACCAGCAGCTCGGCCCAAATTAACCCCGACTGACTCCCCAGGCTTCTCCACCCCAGGCCATGGTGCCTCACCCTAGGGGAGGTCAAAGTGTGAGGGCTGGGCCAAAACCTTCCACTCCTCCTGCCAGGCCTGGGACCTGGGGGGTAGCGCTGTCCGCAGACACTTGGAGGAAACCTCACGGTCCAAGCCCGCTTATGGTAAGCCCAGCTTCATGTTTCTTGGCACCACTTCCTACACCTTGGCCCCTAAACCCACAGTAAAAATCTCAATAAAACTCCCATAGCTCTTTCAACTTTGAGAAATAAAATAGAGCTTCCTGGTGTACCTTCTAAGACAAACTGGCCAGGAGATCAGTGCCTCATTAAACACTGGGGGATGTCTTCCAAAAATTATAACTTTGGTTTTGGAATCACTTGTATTGAATGCATTGTTTATCTCAGAAATGGAAGATAAGATCAAAAGGGCTTTAGTTTTCCTTCTGGGTGGCTGCTTCCAAATGATTTTTACTTCCAGTCATTTCAAGAGGCTGGCTGGGTCTTTTCACTTGCTTGTTATCGGTTTTTGTTTGGTTTTTGCTTTTTCTCTTTTTTCCCCTCTGTCACGGTTGGTCGTTTATTTGCTACTCGACTGTCTATCAAATCCAGCTCTTGAAGATTGAGTCCCAGATGTGCCAGACCATAATGCAGATACAGCTAGATTTAAATTCTTAGCAATACCTCTGAGAGCAGGTGAGAAGAGAGATGTCCTCTTCAAGACGTTTGCAGTGGGCTTGTGGAAAGCTTGGATGTGGCAGCAGGGCACAGAGGCGGTTTGTAAACCTCCAGTTCCCAATGTCCTGGGAGCACAGCCTGTCCTCCAGGACTGGGAACTCAGGGTATTGCAAGGGAGACCTTCCAACTTGGGAGAATTCGCATTTTCCTGCTGTGATAGGATGAAGCAATCAAGTAGCCAGTGTTCTCAGCTCCCCCACCCCCACCTCACACACACAGACTTGCCCTGTGCCCTCCACAGTCCTACCCATCAGACTGGTTCTCCGGGTTTTGTGTAAGAGAATCAGGTGGAAAGGCAGGAGAGGAGGAGGGGGAGTCTTTACATGGGGACCCCGGTGTTGAGGGAGGCTGTGGTATGTGAGAGGGTGGAAGTGGGTAGGATAAGAGGGAACTTCAAGAAGCGTTGGTGAAGCCTTCTGTATGGCCCCCGTGTGGGACAGGGAAAACAAGTGGAGGGCGCCATTTATTTTCACCTGCCTTGGAGACACGGAGAGCGTCTGCTCTTGTAACCTGTCACCCGTTCCCCCTTCAGTTAGGCAGCCTGATTGTCTCTGGAGGGGAGGGCGCCTCACTCTCAGGCTACGAGGTTTGGGCCCGGAGCTCCTGCCTTGTACTCCCCAACCCCCATTTTAGGGGCAGCCTGTGACTCCTTCTCAGGAATCAGCGCCATTCTCCCAGGTCACAGAGTTGGGGTCCGTGAAAGTCAATCCCTGGGGTGTGCTAGAGCCACTGTGAATGACACTGCTCTCATCCAAGGGGTGGCTAATGCTGAGCTATAGCTATAACTGGGACACCAGCGGCTCACTTCTCCACCGCAAGAGCAGGTGGGGGGGCAGGGTAATCCAGCAGTGACTGAAGTCACTCTACCCCTGGCTTCTTCAGGCATTGTTACGTTCCCCCCTTTCTCGTCCTGATGAGCTCCTTTGTGCTGGGGTTCCGTCCCTGGCCAACAAGGGTTTCCTCACCCAGTGCTATTTTGAGCACATCGCTTTGGGGACTGAGTCACGCCAGTGTGAATCCACCTTTTGCAGCTTCCTCTGGATGACACGATTTCCTTGGAACCAATGGAGTAAATCTCTCCCCTCAGACAGGTGACTCCTGTTACTTTCTTTCCAGCACTCCCTTCTTAAGGCTGATACTCCCGGCTCCTTTATACTTTTATGGTATTGACTCAAAGACTTGAAGGTGAAAGATCAGATGGCAAGTTCTCTCCTCAAAAGGGTGCGGGGTTCCTTATCACTGAGCTGCTTTTCTTCTCTTTTCGAAAATGAGGACTAGTCGAAGCTCCAGTGTTCACTTAAATAAAAAAGGGCATACAGGTTGGGGCTGGCCCCGTGGCCGAGTGGTTAAGTTCTCGCGCTCCGCTGCAGGCGGACCAGTGTTTCGTCAGTTCGAATCCTGGGCGCGGACATGGCACTGCTCAGACCATGCTGAGGCAGAGTCCCACATACCACAACTAGAAGGACCCACAACGAAGAATGTACAACTATGTGCCGAGGGGCTTTGGGGAGAAAAAGGAAAAAAATAAAATCTTTAAAAAAAAAAAAGGGCATACAGGCAAGCAGGGCCACATGAGCCACTAAATTACAGGTTCCTACCTGTGAGGCACATTAGCATGACCCATGTCATCTACTACTTATATGGAAGTTTGCCAATAATGTATCTTAAAGATAATTTTCTGTGACTTAGAAAAGTTCTCTCTCGTAATGGTGTTCTCACCCACTGGCCTTCTGGTCTTCTCTCTTAAGAGGGGAAGGAAGGAGAGGGCGTGCCTGGGATTATAGCCAGCAGGCCAAACAAGGAGTGAACAATCCTCCACCATTTGTGCCATGGCACGACAAGGGCAGAGACTGCTGGACTGGACTAGAAACCCATCAAGGAGGGGATTGGGTTCTAACTGCCCGTGTGTTCGCAGAGCCTGGTCCGGGCCTGGCAACGGTAGGCATTCAACGGATGAGGAATGAATGAATGATAAACACGGGTGAATGAACAAGTGTGTGCATTCTTAGGGCAACAAGGAGAGCAATGTGATGAGAGCAAGGTCACCTCGCGTCACAGGAGAAGGTGGCAGTGGATGATACAGTGGAGTCAGAGAACGAAGGGCCCTGAATGTCAGGCCAGAGCGCTGGTAGAGAACAGCCTGTAGGGTGGCAGGAGAACGGAGCTGAGGCATCAGGATACCAGAACCCTAATCCCAGTTCACCCACTAACTCAATCTGTCATTTCCCCTGGGAAGGCTTCCGTCTCCTCTCAGATGAGATGAGTGACTCGTACTGTGGGTTTCTTTCCCATCTAAAATTGAGATCTAGGACTTGTGGGCATCTAGGAGGCCATGGAGTGCCATTGGCAGCACTGCAGCCCCGGTGCCAGGTGACGCTTCCCTATACTCTTTCTGGCACGTGGTGCCCCATTGCTTTGCGTGTTAGTCCCCATCCTCCAGCCTGACCATTTTCCAAGTTAAAGACTTTATCCTATTTCCTATGTGCCTTCATGACGCTTAGCACAGGAATAATGGAGGATCGCAAACTGGCAGCCCATGGGCTCCATCTACCCTGCAAAGTATTTAGTTGGCCACTTTTATAAAGGACGTAGCAGGCAGAATAATGGCCTCCCAAAGACATTCTACGTGCTGATCCCCAGAACCTGTAATACTATACCTGACACGGCAAAGAGGCGTGTGCAGATGTGATTGAGTTAATTTTTAAATAGCAAGATTACCCTAGATTACTTGGGTGGGCCCGATGTGATCACAAGGATCCTTGGAAAGTGGAAGAGGAAGAGAGAGCCAGAACCAGAGAGATGGCATCATGAGAAAGACTCCAAGGGCCGTTGCTGGCTTTGAAGATGGAGGAAGGAGGCCATGAGCAGGTGGCTGCAGGTAGCATCTAGAAGCTGAAAACAAATTGTCCCCCAGAGGCTCCAGGAGAAACACAGCCCTGCCAACGCCTTGATTTTACCCCTATGAGACCTATGCAGACGTCTGACCTTCAGAAGGGTGAGAGAATAAAGCCATTGTGTTAAGTCACTAGGTTGGTAGTAATTTGTCACAGCAACAATAGGAAACGAATACAGGAGGTAAATGTGAATGCCTTAGGCAGGGCAGGCATCTCCAAGTCAGGCCCACTACTTCTGATTGTTCACCAAGAGGCTTGCTTTGCTTATTTCTGCTACATTTGTGACTCCTGGATGAGCCATAGCCATCACTGAAGTTACTAATTGGACACCAAGAACATAGGGTTGGGTATCAGGAGAAGACTGTGGCCCTTAACTCCTCCAATAACCAGTGACTGGACTGTGGACCTATTGGTTGACTTCATTTACTCCCCCTTGCCTTGCCCGTAAAATAAGGGGTTACACTAGGCTGTCTCTGTGGAGTTCTTCTAGGGTGTCATGGTTCTATTACTGACTAGAACCCTATCACCATCATATAATTTGGGTTTTGATGCTGCAGTGGCTATTGCTGCCCTGGTGGTTGGGATCATAGTCCCCAGCATCCTCTCTGGCCACACTGGGTGGCAGCAGTCTGCAAACATTCACAAGTACCTGCTCCATTCTTCAACTAGGAAGAATGAGGACTCAGACCCTGGTCCCTGAACTTGGTATATGGATGCAGTGACAGAAAAGGCCAGTGACCAGATCTAGGTTCTCTGTGCACCAGAGACATTACATTTGTTAAAGGCAACTAATAAGTGGCCAATATATTATTTTAACAAATTCTGTTTGCTGTTCTATAAACAGCCAAAGAGTGAAAATTCTCCCATTGTCTGCCCCTCTGCTTTTCAATCCCCACTATTCCCTGACACATTCCAAGGCGTGGATATTGATGCTGCAAGTGTCAATTATTGCTTTTCCTCCTTCATAGTAGAAAAAATAGTAGTATGTATCCAAAAATGAGCAATGTTTTAACTTTTTTCTCCACTGGACTTAGAACAAGGAAGGAAGGTTGAGAGAGAAAAGCAGAACACAAAATACAATAGGTGCTGGGAAAAGTGGGTAAGCATGTTCCCCAACTCAGTTCAAGGCACCAACTTGACATTTTCCCACTGGAAGAGAGTTTTTACCTTAGGGAGAGAGATCAGCTGTGCTGGGGTGGGGCTTGATTGTCTTCCTAGATAAGAGCCTTGCCTGATATAGAAATTTTTTCAATGATCTTGATTTTCCAAATTGTAAAATCTTATCTTATAAAAAAAATATATCCCTTCATTGTTGGGAAAAATTTCCCAGGCAGTAAAATTAGTTGGGTTCTAGTTCAATGGGCCTCATCGCTTCAGGATGCAACTCTCCAGCCCAGACTGGTCACCAGATTTCCTGCCGAGGGGAAATCGTGAAGAAAGGTGAATTGCAAGTTCCTAGAGATGCAACTCACAGCCTCAAAAGAAAGGACAATCTAATCTTCTTCCCTTGTGCCCCTACAGGTTTATATACTGAGAAGGGAGTCTCCCAGGAGAAAATCCGGAGGAGAGAAGAGGAGTTCATAGCCCCAAACATTTTTCATCATCATTGCAGTAGGGCGTCAATCTGCCATCTGTAACCCCAGACTGTAAAGTGGACCTAGCTGTCTTTATTGTTTCTGATTTGAATTAATTTCTGGCTGAAACCTACATTCCACTGACTGTTGGGAAATGTTACCATTGGGTTCCTTCCCTTACCTCCGTGATGTGCCATAGTTCTGGGATCCTACAAAGTGCTGACCTGTCTAGATTGGAATGTCCAGGTGACCACTGAGGCATCTACTGTCCAGGTCCACGTGGGGCCGTGGTCTGGTGGGTCTCTGCTGCTTGTGTCCCACACTTGAGGCACAGAATTCTTTGACTAGGCTGCCTGGCCCTTCTGCCTGGATGCACCACTCCTCTGGGGTCCTGCTGCCCCCCAGTACTCCCCACCGCCTGGTCTCTGCCATGCCTGGACGCACAGTCCTCTTTCCTCTCCTCCTAAGCTGGAAGGAGCCATCTTTTCCCAGGATGGGAGTGAAACTCCAAACTCAACTTGGCTCCTTCAAGATATCCCGTTTCTATCAGCAAGGCCTGTTCTCCCTCTTAACTCTTCCCAGACCCCGAGGAATCACTTGCGGGAGACAAAAGCCAGAAGGACTGTGGATGACTTCTGCCTTTCAGCCTGCTCCCACCTCGTGAGGCAAGAAGCACGCAAGAGACGGTCAGCTTGCATGAAGGGAGGAGAAAATAGAGGAAAAACTTAATACCTCAAAATACGGTCTAGCCACACGAGGTACTCTTTATAAGCAGTACCCCAGAAAAGGGTGCTGACTCTTACCTCCTGAAAGGGGAGCCTGCTGTGAACACACCTTCTCAGTGCTTCTCATGGCTTTGCCAGCACCGAGAGCACAAAAGAGGAACTCAGTAAATGTATATTCCTTTGGTTCAATTTAAAGCATTTTGCTCAGCGCTAAATTCCTCCTCCCCAGTATTTTACTGTTTTACTGTATAACAAACCGAAGGAACTGCTCATCTCCTTTGTCAAGGTTCAAAATTCTACACACTATGTCTTCATCTTCATTGCTCTTCAGCTACAAATACCTGCTCATCGTGTTCGATTTTTTCTATTTTAGTAATGTTTTTATTTTTATTTTATTTTTGAGGAAGATTAGCCCTGAGCTAACATCTGCTGCCAATCCTCCTCTTTTTGCTGAGGAAGACTGGCCCTGAGCTCACATCCATGCCCATCTTCCTCTACTTTCTATGGGGGACGCCCACCACAGCATGGCTTGCCAAGTGATGTGTAGGTCCACACCTGGGATCCGAACTGGCGAAGCCTGGGCCACCGAAGCAGAACATGTGAACTTAACCGCTGTGCCACCGGGCCAGCTCCAATAATGTTTTTATTTAACCCGATATAAAAAAATCATTTCAACATGTAATCAATGTAAAATTAGGAGACATTTTACATTTTTTCTTTTTTGGTATGAAGTCTTTGTAACCTTGCGTGTATTCAACGCATGGCACACCTCAGAGTAGACTAGCCACATACAGTTGGTGGCCACTTTAAATGTTTTTTTTAAATGCTGGCAGCCTGAGAAATTGCTCTCGTGTTATCTTGCTTAACCTAACGTGAAAAGTACAGTGCTTTGAGTTTGGCCAGAATGGCTCAGATTTGGCACAGCCATGTCTGTGAGGCTCCCGTTACAGGAATGCTGGGGTGGAGGAGGGGGCGGTAAGTAAAAATAGCAATTTCTAACTGGGATATCTTTATTTGTGTTTTCCACAGAGATTTCAGAACACCGAGTGGAAGGCATCAGGGAATTCATAGTTCCGTCAGAGAGAAGGTGCAAATTCTGAAGTACTTGGCATTTACAAATGGATTGTTTCAAACCCACACTGGTCAATCAATTGTTTGGAATTTGAAATGTATTTTTTTTTTTTTTCAAAAAAATGTTATAAACACTGGTTTGCTTTCCAGGCAAGCCCAGAGATACTATGGTGAAAACAAAACTTTTTATTTCTCTTAATACCATTGGAACAGAGAAGAAATGCTAACAAAGTCATAGCTTCAATCATATTTGTTTAGTTTTGTTTGAGATCTGAAGAAATAGTTTGGATTTTTCAAAGGTTTTAGACGCTTAGGGAATCAGCTGCTTGTGTTATGTCCATTTTTACTTCCTTCTTTCTTCTTGATGCTATAGTCAGTGCCAATAATGTTGGGGATGTCAGCTACAATCATAGGCAAGGGAGAAAGGGCTCAAAAACACCAGAAACAGAATGGGAAAATTTTGAGAGAAACTGAGGTATCTTACAGGAAATTAAAGAGAAACGGGAAGGAGAAAAGGAGTCAAAGTGAAGGGTGTGCTTGTGATAAGGAGGTTCCTTGAGGTGTAGTTAATGGAGTTGAGAAATGAGGAAGACATGCAGAATCACTCCAAGGAGGAGGCAGGAGAGAAGTGTGCAGAAATCAAAACCCAAACGCCTTCAGGGCCCAGACAGGTACAGGAAAGGAGCAGGCTGGGGATGAAAGAAAGGGAAATAGTGGGGAGCGTGGCAAACCAGAGTTCAGGAAATTCTAATTTGATTTTTTGTAAAACATCAGTGTGAGCCTAACCAAATACCGCTGCAAGCTGAGTTGTATCTGTTGGCCACCTTTCAGAATCTTTGGCAAAGAGATTAAAAGCAGGAGATCTGGAGTCAGACTGCCTGGGTTCATCACCTGCTTCACCACTTAGTGGTCTGTGACCTCACTTTCCTCGTCTGTATACCGATTTTTCTGACTTCATAGGATTGTTGTGAAGTATGACAACATAGGTGAGAGGCTGGCCCCATGGCTGAACGGTTAAGTTCTCGTGCTCCATTTCAGCGGCCCAGGGTTTCGCCGGTTCGGATCCTGGGCACAGACATGGCACCGTTCATCAGGCCATGTTGAGGTGGCGTCCCACATAGCACAGCCAGAAGGACCTACAGCTAGATTATACAACTATGTGCTGGGCAGCTTTGGGGAGATGAAGAAAAAGGATTGGCAACAGATGTTAGCTCAGGTGCCAATCTTTGGGGAAAAAAAAAAAAAGGAAACTTAAAAAAAAAGAAGATAACATGGGTGAAGTGCTTTGCACAGGGCACAGTAAGCCTCCAATAAATGCTCAGTAAGCATCCACTAGAACATACTCCCCTGGACAGTCTGTTTGTTGCTGGATCCCCAATGCCTACAATAGTGCCTGGCACATAGTAGGTACTCACTAAATATTTGTTAGATGACTGAATAGATGGGCGAAGGGAAAAGAAGGAATTATAGGGAAGAGATGCAGGGTCATAAGAGTTCTCCACACTGACCGTGAGACAGCTCAGGTTAGAGGGGTTGCTGAGCTATGTTTTAAGGAGTATAGAGTATCATCTCCCGAACTCAAAAACTTTTAGAACTAGAAGGCAATGAGTCTTTCTTCTGGTCTTTGATGGTTAATTTTATATGTCAACTCAACCAAGACTCGGGATGCCTAGATATCTTATGAAACAGTATTTCTGAGCGTGTTCACAGAGGGTGTTTCTGGAGAGATTCGCATTTCAATCAGTAGACTGAGTAAAGAAGATTGCCCTCCCCACTGTGGGGGGCATCGTCCTATCTGTCGAGGGCCTGAATAGAACAAAAATGTGAAGAAGGTTGAATTTGCTCTCTGCTTGACTGCGTGAGCTGCAACATCAACCTTCTCCCGCCCTCAGTGCTCCTTCTCAGGCCTGTAGATGAAGACTGGAACCCACACCATCAGCTCTCTGGCTCTCAAGCCTTCGAACTACATCACCAGCTTTCCTGGGTCTCCAGCTTGCAGATGGCAGCTGGTGGGCTTCTCAGCATCCATAGTCATGTGAGCCAATACCTCATAACGCGTCTTCCCAAATTTTTATATATTTTGTATGCACACCCACACATCCTACTGGTTGTGTTTCTCTGGAGAACCCTGACTAATACGCTGTCTGACCCTTTCGTTTAACACATCAGGAAACCAAGATACAAAGAGAGTAAGCCAGGTGTGCAAACCAGGTAGCCATAAACAAGAAAGTCACTGTTTTGGTATGTTTGTGTACATGCGATTTCGCAAGAGAGAAATGCAAATCAAAACCACGATGAGATATCACCTCACCCCTCTTGAATGGCTGTTATCAGAAATATAAGAAGTAAGTGTTGTTGAGGATGTGGAGAAAAGGCAACCTGCAAGCACTGTTGCTGGGAATGCAAATTGGTGCAGCCACTGTGGAAAACACTATGGAGCTTCCTCAAAAAATTAAAAATTGAAATACCGTATGATCCTGCAATTCTACTTCTGGGTATTTATCTGAAGAAAATGAGAACACCAACTTGAAAAGATATACGCACCCACATGTTCACTGCAGCATTATTTACAACAGCCAAGACATGGAAACAACCTAAGTATCCATTGATGGATATATACATACCCATACACACACTGCAATATTATTCAGCCGTATGATATCTTGCCATTTGCAACAACATGAACGGACCTCGAGGGCATTATGCTAAGTGAAATAAGTCAGAGAAAGACAAATACCATATAATCCCTCTCATACATGGAATTTAAAGAAATAAAAAAAAACAAACAACAAACAAGCTCATAGATACAGAGAACAGATTGGTGGTTGCCAGAGGTGAGGGGTGAGGGGTGGAAAAAATGGGTAAAGGAGGTCAAAAGTTAAGAAGAAAATAAAACCTGTAGTATGATTAACCCAGAGACTATCAGGTCCTGGGAAAATTGATTTATGGAGCTAAAACTCATGGTAGTACACTAGAAGTCTGCTAGACTTGGGGTCTGCTAGAAGTAATAAGTACTGGTGCAGTATAATGGCAATTGTTTTAGGGTGCCATTGACATACATTCCTGTGATCTGACTCACGTGATCCTGCCATCAGGAAATAAGCATAGTGTGTTTTATTCTGGCCTAGCAAATGTTATCCATAGATTTGTGTATTCTTTGAGCAGTTCCCCTAAGATCACTTTTGTCAGGGCATTTTTTGCACGATTAGTGATTTCACTTGGCAGTTGTTTTCCATTATTTTGCATTGTGTTGTCAGTTGCTTGGGGGAAAAAATGCTATTCCAGGAACTTAGGCCTCTGAACAACATGGAGCACCATGGGCCAGATTTACCCTCCCAGTTCAAACAAGTAAAAAAGTGGACAAAATACATAAAACAATCGTTTCCAAGACATGGACATGAGACAACTAAGGACAGTGACCTAAAGAGATGGGGGAAAATAAGATGAGCCCTACGACTGCCCCCATTTACTGCCTTGAGTTTACAGGCCATGGCACAAGGAGAGGAAACCCAGACAGAGCCTAGTAGACTCCCTTAGTGAGAAGACAGAGCTGAGTCTGGGGAGACCAAGGCAGGTCGAGTTTGCAGGAGGGAGTACTGGAGAGGAGAATTCTGTGTGAGAGAGAACTCTGGAGGTTTGCAGAGGGTCCTCCTTGAGAATTCAGTGGACTATGCACACGTATGTGAGGAACCTGCTAGAGACTGGGGAAAGAAGCAGCTGAAAGGATTAGAGGGACCCACACAAGGCTGAAATAGTGCCTATTTCCACAAACCAGAATGGAGAATCTCAAAGTTCATGGGGCCGTGGGTAGACTTTAAAGTACTCAAAAAGTCTTGCCTCGGTAATGGGAAATAATTAACTCTAGGCAAAATGCTGCTTTGGTCTTGCCTAAAAAAAGCTTAAGAGCCATGGATTGACCTTGAGGGTGTTATGCTAAATGAAATAAGACAGAGAGAGAGGTGCTGTTACGTGAAGAAAGAGTAATGACTTTGAAGATACAGAAAGGAAAAAAACTAAAAATAAATATCAGTAGGATTTATCCCAGGTATGTAAGCCTGGTGCAGTATTTGAAAATCAATTAATGTAATCCTTCCCATCAACAGGCTAAAGAAGAAAAGTCACATGATCACATCAATAGACATAGAAAAAGCATTTGACAACATTCAAAACCCATTAATGATAAAAATTCTCAGCAAACTAGGAATACAGGGGAACTTCCTCTACCTGATAAAGAATATGTGCAAAAAACCTGCAGCTGACACTACACTGAATGGTGAGAGACTTGAAGTTTTCCCACTAAGATGGGGCACAAGGCAAGGATGTTTCCTCTCACCACTCCTTTTCAACATTGTACTGAAGTTCTAGCTAATACAATAAAAAAAGGAAATGAAAGATACACAGATTGGGAAGTAAGAAATAAAACTGCCTTTGTTTCAGATGACACAGTTACCTATGTGGAAAATCTGAAAGAATTGATTAAAATAAAAACAAACTGCTGGAACTAATAAGCAATTATAGCAAGGTTGCAAGATATAAGATTAATATACAAAAGTCAATCACTTTCCTATATACCAGCAATGAACAAGTGGAATTTGACATTAAAAACACAATACCGTTACATTACACTACCATTACCTTATAATACATTACCATTAGAATACCATTACATTATAATACATTACCATTACAATACATTAGCACCCCCAAAAATGAAAGACTTAGGTATAAATCTAACAAGACATGTACAAGATCTATATTAGTAAAGCTATAAAATTCTGAACAAAAATCAAAGAAGAATTAAACAAATAGATATTACATCTTCATGGATAGGAAGACTCAATATTGTCAAGATGTCAGTTCTTCCCAACTTGATCTATAAATTCAATGCAATCTCAATCAAAATCCCAGCAAGTTATTTTATGGATATCAACAAGCTGATTCTAGTTTATATGGAGAGGCGAAATACCCAGAACAGCCAACATGATATTGAAGCAGAAGAACAAAGTTGGAGTACTGAAACTACCTGACTTTAAGACTTACTATAAAGCTACAGTAATCAAGACAGTATGGTATTGGGGAAAGAATAGACAAATAGATCAATGGAACAGGATAGAGAACCCAGAAACAGAGCCATATAAATATAGTCAACTGATTTTCTACAAAGGAGCAGAGGCAATAAAAAGGAGCAAAGACAGTCTTTTCAACAAATGGTGCTAGAACAACTGGACATCCACAAGCAAAACAATGAATCTAGACACAGACCTTAAACTCTTCACAAAAAATAACTCAAAATGGATTGCAGACCTAAACGTAAAATGCAAGACTATAAAACTTCTAGAAGATAACATAGGAGAAAACCTAGATGATCTTGGGTATGAAAAGTGACTTTTTAGATACAACACCAAAGGCATGACCCATGAAAGAAATGATTGATAATTGGACCCACACAAGGAATGAAGAGCACCAGAAACGAGTTGAGTTTGGCATTTGCGGATGTGAAGTTATCATTGTTCCTTATCACCAGGACCAACATAACATGTACGTCTGCATAGGTTGTACATTGTACAGCTATATGTTGCAACCCTACTAATCATTCCAGACTTCAGAGACTTTCTCTTTTGGGGGACGGATCCCAAGGAAAATCCCTTGGAAGTTTGGACAGTCCAGAAGGCTCTTCTTTGATTTTTTGCTCTAGCAGGAGTAGTGTATTGGTTGAACCAATTCCTAAGATCAATTTATTTCACCTTGGAAAAATATGAGCCTGATCGGCCATTGGATCAAGTCAACATATTGATTAAGTGCTTGTTACATTCATGGCACCATGCCCAGTATTGTAAATACTGCCATCCTTTATTCACACTGGAACTTGGCAGATGGGCAACCAAAAACTCCTGCGCTGCAATTTCCTCACCTCTCAAATAGGGATAACGTTGCCTGTCTCATAAGGCTGCAACCAGAATTAAACAAGATGGTGCACAGAGAGCCCCTGGAACAGGTTCTGACACAGAGTAGGTGTTTCACAAGTAAGCGCTCTAATACCAACTCACTGGCCTGCCATTCAGCCAGACTCTTCTCCAGGGAAACGGTGGCAGAAAGGGAGACAGGTCACGGTCTAGAATCTTATTATGCAAAGTGTGGTGCCAAGACCAGCAGCGGCAGCATCACCCGGGAGCTTTTTAGAAATGCAGAATTTCAAAACTCGACCCAGACCTACTGAATCAAAATCAGGTGATCTGTGTACACATTCAAGTTTCAGAGCACTGCTCTAGAAAATTGCCCTCTCCAGCTCCTGCCTTTCCAGCCTAGACAAGCTCTCTAAAGCTCCAAAGTAACTCAGCCTAGACAATCGGCCATCCCCCTTTGCCCTGCTTCTCAGGTCTTTGTGCTCCTTCCCAGTCCTTTTCTCTGGCAGACAAGAGGAGGAAACGTTTGCCCATGCCGACAAGTGCTGATATCTAACTCCTACGTTTTGCGACCTGTCAGCCAGGAGGGGAATAAGTGTCACATGTCTGATTTTCATTTGGTTTAGGGCTTCCTTGCCTATTTTCCAGTAGGTCACCAGGTCCAGTTGTCTGTATTTATGTAGCAGAAAAGCAACACTACAATGATGCTTCATTATCAAGTATCAAACAGACAGCTTGGGTGGGAAGCCATGGTCCGTATGATAAATGCTTTCGAAACAAGAAAAATGTCTCACTTTTTTTTTTAAACACTCTCTGGAAAAGCTTTGTACATGAGAGAAAATTGCATTACCAGTTCTCGGAATCTCCATGCTACTGGCTTCAAACCGAGTTTGTAGAATCTGAGGACACCAGCTCCAGGCAGATCCACTATGGGCAAAGGACATTCAGCTGGGGCTATTCATTAGGAAGGGGACAGTTTCTGGCTCAAACAAAGAGACTGTGTTTTGCAAGTTGCAATTACATAAAAATCTAACTGCGTAAGAAGTGCAGTGAGGGCCCCAAAAAGGCGACCTCAGGAGGTGCATTCCCACCAGGAAGTATGGCATAGGCACGGGTTGCATTGGCACAAGAGTCTGGGGGCTTTCTGGAAAAGATGGGGACACAGAATTTGGAGAGGAAGAGATGGGGACAAAGAATTTGGAGAGGACTGTTGGGCCAAGAAGAACTCTTGAAAAACAGAATGACAAAGGACACTACCAGATGTGAAAAGATCTCAGCCTAAGGCTGATGTCTGCCTTCATCCTGGGTCACCAAGCGCTTGTTAAGAAGAGTTATTTTGATGAGTGGCATTGTTTAGCGTCTCCCCAAAGTCTGCCACCCTCCTGCAGCGCCCCCACTCGCCATTTCCCGAGAGAGAGAGGAATTTGAAAGTACTGAGAGCCTAAAAAAAAGACTTAAGACATCAGGGCCACTGTAAGACACTCCAAAGACAAGCCTGTCCTGGTGGGAGTCTTGTAAATAATTCTGATCAGAGAGGGCTGTCCACTATCTGTGGTGAGCAGCCACAGGACTCCAAGAGTGGCCCAGACAGAGGAGACTGATGGCTTAGTCTCAATAGGAATGCAGAAACAGAATGTAGTCTCGACTGAGGAAATTACTGGGGGCCACGAGGACTGTTAGAAAGGCAAGCACAGGGTGGGGGCACTGGGAATGTCATCCCTGATTTGCCCCCAGAGAGAAACCTCCTGGGTCATTTTCGTCCCTACAGTGTGCCTCTGTTATCTGTACCCACCACACATTACTCTAGGTTGTTTCCATTTTTCTCTGACGAGACTGTGGCTCCATGATGGATTGGACTGAGTCTGAGTCTTGCTCAATTCGCATCCTTACCCCCTAGCAAAGAGCCTAGAATTTTATCAGTTCTAGTTGAATGAATAGTGAGGTTCAGAGGCAAAAGTTACTTTAATTACCACTTCCACTGGTACTCAGATCCCTTGACTGTCATCTCCTGGCTGGTGTAGCTTGGGGTGAAAAGAGATTAAGTTAGAAACTCAGTTACCAAATGATTATGGTCATTTAGGTTGAGAACCTGAGAACTAAAGCTATAATCCCTGATTCTCAACTGAGAAATCACAACCGCACTACTGCCATCGACTAAATGTTAGCATTCCTCCAAAATTCAAATGTTGACATCCTAACCCCCAAGGTGATGGTCTTAGGAGATGGGGCTTTTAGGAGATGATTAGGTCATGAAGGCAGAGCCCTCATGACTGAGATTAGTGCCCACATAAGAGACCCAAGAGAGCCCCTTGGCCTCTTCCATCTTGTGAGGACACACGGAAAAGATGCCATCCAAGAACTAGGAAGCGGGCTCTCGCCAGACACCAGATCTGCTGGCACAATGACCTTGGACTTCCAGGCTCCAGAACTGTGAGAAATAAATTTCTGCTGTTTATAAACCATCCAGTCTATGGTATTCTGTTATAGCAGCCAAGACGGGCTAAGACAACGACTCTCTTCACGAGTCCATGGAGGAACTGATCTGCTTTCTTGGGAGTGTCCTGTCCTGTTTGATTAGCACGGTTGAAGAGATTTTATGCAAGAATCATAGCATTGAGATTGGTTACAAAAATGGCTGCAATTCTTCACCCCTCTCTATATCTGTACCTGTTGCAACGTGACTCTCTGGCTCCTCCCTCAAGAAGTGGACTCTATATCCCTCGCCCCTTGAATCTGGACAGACCTCGTGACTTGATTTGGCATAAAATACGATGGAAGTGATGGTCTGCCAGCTCTGAGCTTAGCCCTTTAGAGATCTCGCACATTTCTTCTCTCTCAGAATCCTACCATCACTATGTAAACAAACCCAGGCCCACCTACTTGACAATGAAAGATACGTGGCCTGGTCACCCATTGACTCAGCTGACAGCTAGCCAATTGCCAGATATGAGAGACCATCGTTGGTCAGCCAGCCCCAGAAAGAGCTAACTGATACATGTAGGATGTTTAAAAACTGTTTTCCACTCTGGTCAATAACTCTGCTAGTTACATTCTACTTTCAGTCAGACCAGACCCTCAATTACTTTCATATTTTAGCAGGGCCGAAGGGAAAATAATCAAGTCTTCGTATTTTCCTTGACATAGACCATGAGGATGAGTTCAAAAGAATCAATCTTTCCAGGCTTACTGGCAATTGGAAGCCACTGATAATAGAAATATTGGTGTTATAG
Organism: Equus quagga; assembly: GCF_021613505.1. NCBI lineage: Eukaryota > Metazoa > Chordata > Mammalia > Perissodactyla > Equidae > Equus > Equus quagga. Next base: position 32,502,526 of record NC_060274.1, read on the forward strand.
TTTTATGCTAATCAAAGACCTTACTAAAAACCCCAGTTATGCAGACCTTACCTCTAAAGCTGAGCTTATTTATACTAAAGTGAGAGTATGAACGCTTGCAAAGCTCATTTACAAAAGCAACTCAATCTAGGTACTGAGCTAATACCAAAATGGCAGAATCAAGAGTGTCACTATTAAGAGTTAAGATAATAAATGTTTGTTAGAATTAGGTTCAGCTGCAAGGGACAGAAAGCGCCCCCCCCCCCCCCAAAATGACAATAGCTTAAACAGGACTTCAGTTTCTTTCTCTTATGTAAACATCCAGGGAAGATGCTTCATAGTGCCAGGGGCCCAAGCGTCTTCCATCCGCTTGCACTGCCGTGGGTGGCCTTGACTCCAGAACCAAGATGGCAGCAGGTGCATTCCAAGCAGCAAGATGAAGGAAGAAAAGAAGAAGAAAAGGCAAAGGGCGCCCACGTCCAAATCCACCATAATACACATGGCATCCACCTACCATCAAGCACCACTAATGTCGTCTTGTTAGCCCATAAGCCTCCAGCCACACCTAGTTGCAAGGAAGGCTTAGAAAGCAAATCTGAGAGGCCATGTGCTCAGCTACAAATTGGATCACTAATTCTCAGCTGCAGAATACTTAACGTCTTCCTAGTATAAATTTCTACCACATGTCAGTAAGGGCATTCTTTAACTTTCAAAGGAGCTGGGTTCCCAATTATGTTTGCACATCAGTCATTTGTAACCTGGAAAGCGATTCCTCACAGAAAGAATGTTATTTTTGACAGTTATTTTCCCGGACCAATATACAAAACCTATTTTAGCCTAGAATATCTTTGAAATACATTTTCTCATCTATACTCAATAACCCCTCATTCCATCATTTCAAAGAAAAAAAAAATACATTCCCAATGAATGCAGACTGTCTCTTCCTGTCTAAGGAACTGGAAGGGACCTCCTTCAACAGCAAAGGCTGAATCAAGGCAAAGGGGGCCTTCTTGGGCCTACATTTTCATAGAGAAAATAAATCCTCCTTTTCCGGGCATTAGTCATTCTCTAAGGCTTTGACTTGGGGAATACAGGGCCCCAGTCGGGGATGACAGATCAAGACTACACTCTATCCCATTTTAACCTATTCCTCCTGTTGGGCTGGGGGAACTGTGCTCCTGGAGACCATATAGCCCCATGCTTGCTTACAGGATACAAGAGGACAGGTGCAGCGTTGTTCCGGAGCCCGAGGCGGTCCTCTGCCTTCGCTCTGCCCCAGTTCCAGGTCCCACCAAATGCAACATTCAGCCTCCTAGGAAGGCCAGTCTCAGACCAAATCCATGATGGGCCTCATCTGAGGAGTCCCTGACTGTGTGTGTGTGATAAACACAGCCACAACCCCAGAGACACAGAGACCAAGAAATAAAGAACAGAGCAAGGCAAAGAGAGAGTAAAATTTGAAAATTCATAGCGGTTGAATTCTATCATTTCATCAATACCTAAATTGTGAGCGGCATAGACCATGAGGCGTCTCCAACACACAGATCTCTGGGATGATTTGATTTGGCGGTTTATGTTATTTTCTGCTCCCATCAAGCAGCTCCCATTGCTGACAGCTGTCTTTCCTGAGTATCGTGGGGAGCTTTGAAAGCTATTGATTACGCGTCCATCTCCCCAGCCTTGGAAAGCTTTTCGCCGGGCTGCTTGGCAGAGTTGATTAAAAGTCTTCATATTTCAAAGCCGTCGGAAAAATCCTTATTAGGCTCTATAGACCATATGGGGAAGGGAAATCAAGGTTTCCAGGGACAAGTTTTAAATGGGCTTAACTTCTTTTTCGGTCTACTCTGCCGAATCTTGCTTTGCTAACTGGCCAAAGGACATGCCTAATGATAACATAGCCTCCATTTAACTCTCTTTCCAACAGGGAAGGGCTGGGTGATTTTTTTTTTTTTAATTTCATAAGCAGACTAAGTTTCTCCCAAGAGGTCGAGTTTTGATTCAACTTCAGTCACGTGGAAGGTCCCAGAACTTTCCTATGGGTATGCACAAAGTTACTTTTTCTACTGAGTTTCACTAAATTGGTGGTCAATGGGAGAAATCTGTCTATAAACCCCTCCTGCCACTTCCTGTGGGGAGGCTGGAATACTGCATACACTACCACAAGGTTCCAAGAATAGGAACAATTTGCATAGATCCAGGATGGCTAACCCCCAAGTGGGGCTCAGAGCAACTGAGATTCACAGTGTGAGGTCCAGGCTGCTTCCAGCCAAGCTAGACCTGCCTTCTCTTCCAGGAACCAAATAAGCACTAAAATTCTGCCCAAGATGTTTCTGAACTTCCCTCTTTTTCCCTTGGCATTTCATCCTATTCAACAAGCCCTGTCCTTCGATTCTGGTGCCTAATCTTCCTTTCCTCCCAAGGATTTAGGGATATTCAAAAATATGTTTTCCATCAAGTATCTAAGGAGTCAGAATGTACCTTTCCTTGTGTAGCACTTCTCACACCAATAAAATGGGTTAGTGGGTTTGTCCCCTTGGTGAAAAAGCAGGAGTGATGACCGAAACCCTTGACAGCACATAAAGCATGGTGTTCAGCCACCCAGATGGACGCTGGCCAGTATGTGAGATCAGCACAGACTGCAGAATGTCGCCGCATCATGAATGAGGACACTGCCCGGTGACCAGTCTCCAGGTTGGAAGATTCCTCCCTTGTCCCTGCCTTTCCTAAAAAAAGAAACCAGCTCATTGCAGCCTGAGGCTCTTTCTTTTAGAGGATTCCTCCTTTCCTCTTCTGGAAGTTCGAGCGATAGTCTTTTTAAGACTCAGGTAAGCCTGAGAATCTATTTGTACATTCCAAATACATTTATTATTTGTAGAATGCCCCTGGCTTCCAAATCAGTCACCAAGGCCTGTCAACTCTGCCTCCTAAATAGTCCCAAATCACTCCCACCTTTTGTCCCCTCTGTGACTTGGGTCAGGCACGCATTGCGTCTTGTCTGGATTTCTCGTCACTAGTCCCCTGGCTGTGTCCTTCTAATCAGCCTGCACGCACGGACAGGGAAGGGCTTCCAAGTATAAATCTGACTATGTCCCTTCAGTGCTTACGGTAAGTAAACGCTGCTCTGCGGGAGGATAAAAGCCTCTGTAGTGTTTCCAGCCATTTCAGGATGAACCCACCATATCCCCACCCCCGCCAAGGACGCTCTAGCCAAGCCCAACTAGTCACAGGACCCTGAAGGCGCAGGTCTTCCTCCTGTCCGAGACTGCATGAGCCGCTCCCTCATCTGGAAGGCGGGCTGGAAGCCTTCCTGATCTTTCCAGGGCTTTGTCCTCTACAATCTCAGAGAGCCTCACCTGGATGCTTCTATGGAGATATGATTTACAAATGGCACCCTGTGTCTTTGTCCCAACACCTCACCCCCACAAAGTAGTGAGACCCCAAAGGGTGGCACCGTCAGTAATCTGGGAGTGAATTAGACATTGCTCCCAGGTTGAGTGGGGTAGTAGAAAGAAGGGGGGTTTAGGGTCTCAGGAGGACACACTGCCTGGGATAACCTCGGTTAATTCACTCAGTCTCTACTAGATTGTAGCATATGACATTGTCATTTTTGTAAGTCAAAAAGTATAAAATCAGCAATTTCATATAGTTTAGCCTGCTAGACACCAAAATCTCGTGCTCTTTGAAAATGCAGCTTAGTCCCCACCTGCCAGGTCTGCTGTGAGGTGGATTAGCATCTTGGTTAAAAGCTTGGGTGGCGAACTCAGAACCGGGTTAGAGTTTCATCTCTAACTACCAGCTGTGTGTGACCTTGGACAAGTTATTTGACCTTTCTGGGCTTTGGTTTCCTCATTATAAAATTGGGGATAAGAGCAATGCCCTCTTCATAGAGAAGTTGTGAGAATTAAATGAGATAATTTGCGCATAGGGTTGAGTTCACAGCAAACACTCCCTAAGTGGAAGTCATGCTGAGCGAATACAATACCTGTGGCTCGCTTTGTAAAATGCTCTAATTTTAATTGCTCTGTGTCTAGCTTAACAATATAACTAATCCGCAACCTGACTGCTTTGCTGTGAACACTGTCCTTAGATCCTGAATACCTTCCCTCACCATTTAAAAGCCTCTATTCCCACTCAGCATTGATCGGGATCCTGGGGGAAGGTGTCTGCGTGTTGTTTCCTTCTCTCTCCTTCCCTCCTGCATAGTCCACGTGCCACCATTCTGACCTCAAAAGGTTGGAAGAGGGGCTCTGGAGACCCCAACGCCTGCTCCATTCCCTTTCTCAGCCTCCCACTCACTCTTGAAAAAGCCAAAGTAGTAGTCAAGGAGCAGTGTTTGGACAGGTGTGTTATGAGGCTGTTTTACCTGCAAGATCGCAGTGAAGCCATCCCTGGTGTCAAGAGTAAGTCATAAGATGACCACACTCCTCTGTGGGGCATCTCCTGGCATGGCCTCTGTGTTCACAAGGCCACACGGAGCCCCGAGTGTGGGTCGGTTAACTGTCTCACCCACTGGCTCTGCTCAGTCCTCCACAGAGAGAGACACACACAGAGTGATCGGGGCAGCTCAGGCCAGGTCCAGCATCTTAAGCAGCCCATTCTCCTCACCCACCTTTTACTCTCCACCCTCTCATGGCCCTTTAGCAAATGTCCACTGGATTTGGAACACGTGACTCTCCTCTTACGTACTTCAGAAATGGCTTGGTCATATCTGGGTCTCCTCTGATTTTGAGGAGAAGCTGTAATCTTCTCCAGAAAGAAAGACACACATTCCCTGAGATGACCCAAAGCCCAGGGAACCACAGTGCCAGCTACGCTGAGCTTGCCCTGCCCTTCCTGGGCTTCCCCTGACTCTGGTTTGGAGGAGGTGCTCATGGGGAGAACAAGGCCTCTCTTCCTTCCTTAGCCCAGGTCCCAGCCAGAGACCCCTAGGAATGGCCAGTGGTTCCCAGATGTGCACCCCCCCTCCCTCTGGCCATCACTCTTCTCTGCTATGGGCCAATCCTGAACCTGGGCAGGTAAATCCAAGAAGCCTGTGCAGCAGCTGGCGTGACAGCTTCCTTGTTCTTGCTGCTTTGACCTTTCTTGGCCTCTCATTTTGATAACTGACTTCCACATGGTTACGACGAACAGGCCCGACCAGTTCCCAGTTCCTCTCGTGCTCCCGATCATTTGCCCGATACCTCACTTCTAAAGGTGAGGGCCTGCCTAGCCCCCACCAGCCCTCCCCAGGACCACAGCCTCCATCTTAAAACCCAACCAGAACTGAAGAGAACTGTCTGCCCTATGACGTGGTGCGGCGCAGGGAGCAGCTGAAATTTATTGCTGGAGACAAGAGACAAAGTGGTCAACAGAGAGATAAGGCACAGATGAGGAAAGAAAGAGCCGAAAAGAATATCCAGGAAAAAAAGAGGGAATATGTGAAGAGGAGCCAAGTGGGACAGCTGTTGGGATCCAAGACTTGGCTCTTCTGCCTCAGATAGTTGTGAGGAACCGAACACAACTTGATTTTACCCACCTGGCTCCTCAGGGGGTTTCCAGGGCTTTGAAAGAAGCGATGTCAGTAGAAAACACACAGAAAGCTACCCTAGGCATTCCTTCGCAGCTTTTATTTTTAGCACAGGGTGTGCACCTGTGAGGCATCGAGGACACCCCTAATTACTGCCTCACAACGTGTCTAGCTTGTTTCCCCATCCTTGCTTCCTTTTTAACGTTGCCAAAACGCGAACCTTGGAGGAGTGTCTTCAGTCTGTCACAGCCACCGTGACATCTTGGTCTATGAATGGCACCCCTAGAGTTGTGCCCACTGAGCCCCAGCAGCTGTCTACAGTAGCCCTGAATTTACTTCCAGGATTTCTCGCTCTGTATAAGAATTTTCTTAGGATTGGGTCAGTTTTCTGGGTCTATTCAGAAAGCAGACAATATGTACCCTCCATAAGTTATCACAATCATAAAAATTTGAGTTTTCCATGATTCCTTCATTTCCTATCACCATTTCTGGTAGGATTTTCTTCCCACAGCATTCCATTTCTAACGTCTGCCACTAGTTATCCACTGAGATCTAGGTATGTTGCTAATAATAATAATAATAGCTGCTAATATTTACGGAGACCTTCTTGTCCAGCAGGTCTGAACTAAGGACTTGACCAGCATTCTCTCATTTGATTCTCACTGTCTGGAGGGATTTTTCCAGACTTCGATTTCTAGCAATACGGCAGAATAGATATCCTGAAAAGCCTCTTGATGCAAAATATCTAGAAACGATTAATAAACTATAGCATGCAGACTTGTAAATGCAAACCTGACCTGGTGAGAAAGAGAAGGAATTCCCTGGGAGTGAAAACAACAACAGATAAGCTGGTCAGCAAGCCCTAACAGCTTTGGCTGCCCTAGGATGTTGGCTGGTCTTCCCAACCAAGGGATCTGGGTGTCAATAGCCACTTGGCAAAGGAAGACTAAGCCTTGATCCCACGCTGGGTAGAGAGTTGGAACTTAAATGCCTGTGTTAGCAAAAAAGCAAGGCTGAAAAACCAACGATTGAAGCACCGGGTTGAGAAGTTAAAGAACTACAAATGAAACCCAATAAAAGTAGTAATAAAGAGCTGAAACGAACACAAAAGATAACACCAGGCATGCCACCTAAAGCTGGAGCCCTTGAAGAAAGTACAACTTCAGTGGAAACAGGGGCCTAGAAAAATCTGTCCACTGGCAAAGGAGACTGCAAAGAAACTGCCTGTCTTGCCTGGTTCTGGATCGAGGACCACACAGCTCTTGTAATTCATAATCGGGGCCTCCCCCAGCTCAGGGTGGAGCAGGCAAACAACAAGTGAATAAATAAGCATAAAAGGAGTCCCACTGCGCAAGGCCCCAAAGCCCCTGGCAGAAGCAAAGGCAGGTGTCTGACACAGGACACACCCTCCTCCCCAGGATGCCTCCACTCACCATCACAGGACCGGGACGTCAAGAAGCTATTGAGTCCAGACATCCCTTTAGCCTTGAGGGTCCAAGTCCACATCCGTGCTTTAAAGCACTGATTCTTAAAGGGTGGTGCTGGAACCAATTGCATCAGCATCACCTGGAACTTGCTAGAAACGCAAATTATCAGGCCCACTGAATCGGAACTCTGGGGATGAAGCCCTGAAACCTGCGTTTAACAAGCTCTCCAGGTGATTTTGATGCACTCAGTTTGAGAAGTTTATGCCCATTCTTCCTCTCAAGGTCTACCACCAAGACAAACATATCCAGTGAGTTCCAGTAAGATGGGGAATCATTGCCCTAGATCTTAGATAGATCTTATGCCTACCAAACCTAACAGAATTTTTAGAGCACCAAACAGAATTTTTATTTTTAAAGCATTGGAACTCATATAAGTCATTCTTTTCCTGTTTTATATAATAAAATAGTAGACCCTTTAAAGGAATAGGTGGAGTTTCAGCTTAAAAAAGGAAATCGTCTCACATAATTGTTTATGATCTGTTTATGTAATAATTAGCATATGACTGAGAGATACCAATTACCTTCACATGAATAGAGCAGCCATTTACATAAATTATAATGCTAATAATCTTCTATTTTCAGTGCAGAATTTGGGTCTATGTGCTGCATTTTCACTTGGATAGAAAGAATCACTACCTCTTAAATAGAATGGGGATTTATTCTGTTGCTTTGAATACATGAATAATTTTGAAACTAGGACATCCTGCTTGGGACACAACTAAATCATCCGGTCACCTCTGATTCCTCACACCCTGAAATGTTAGTTCTTATTCACAGTTGTTCATCGTGTTCATTTCAACTTCAGGCAGGTCTGAAATGGTGGCAGATCTCATTAAAAATAAGAACGTTTATTTCATAGTCTATGACATCATGTTTTCTATTTCAGATTGCCGCTTCATCAGAAAATGTGTCACATTGTAATAAAGACGAGAGGACTTGTTGTTTTAAGCAGGATCTTAGAACACTCAGGCATCCTCTGTGTTGGTAGAGCTGCTACAAACTGGAGTTTATTGGCTCAGTTCAATGAATCTAGAATTTAAGTAGATGGCTCATTTTAAGATGATCAGACCCTGGGCCAGCCCTGTGGTGTAGGGGTTAAGTTCAGCACGCTCTGCTTTGGCAGCCCGGGTTCATGGATTCAGATCCCGGGGTAGACCTACACCACTCATCAGCCATTCTGTGGCAATGACCCACATATAAAATGGAGGAAGATTGGCACAGATGTCAGCTCGGGGCTAATCTTCCTCAGCAAAAAAAAAAAAAAAAAAAAAAAGATCAGACCCTGGCACAGGCTGTATCCCAGTAATTATTTATGACAAATGACACCATTCAAGTGATAAGAACCTTTGTGTCTACCATGCAAAGCTTGTCTTGCCTAATTTCAAGATTTCAGACCAATACAATCAGTGATCAGAAAGAACTTTTATACCATCTGCTTCCATTCCTTTCACTTACGCACAGCGGCAGGGTCCATGGGCATGTGTGGAATAGATGTAAGAGCAAAGTGCCTGTGAGAACCGCCATAGGTGGGGCAAGTATTTCCAGGCACGCCACCTGCTTTGTCCAAGCAGTCTTTGCTGCTGACTCAGCAAAGTGACTCAACCCGAGTCCCCTCACCCACCTCTCCTGTCCTCTGACACCATTCCCTCAGTTCTCTACTCTCCAGACCTAATAGTCAGAACTTCTTCTCTTCTTGACAGAAGGTCTTTGACCCAGGACAGCCAGGCAAGTTCTGGCCTCTGTCATTCCATGTCAACTACAGAAGGACGAGACATCACAGAGAACCGCTCTCTCTACCACCGAATCATACACATCCCGTCCACAGCCCCCTCTCCAATATCCACATTGCCTTCGTTTCCTTTTCCATGCCCCCCAATATCAACTTCCTCATCGATATTTCACTGGCACATGGACATCAACACAAGCGTTATCACGATCTCAAACACCATCACTATTTCCTACATGTTCCCCACTTCTGAAGCGGCGTGGCATGTTGGAAAAAGCAAAGGCGCTCTGAAGGCAGCTGAAATCCTTTCCAGTTACAGCCGCGGCTCTCGCCACCTGTGAGAGCTCGGGCACACTCCTCACCTCGAATGCTTTTCCTCATCTAGTAAATAACAGGGACAATACCTTCCTCACGCGGTGTTTGCAAAGATTAATTGAGGTCAAGCACGTACAGCCGCTAACACAGGCGTGGCTCCTAGCGGTGCTCAAGAAGTGTGGGGAATTTTTGTATGCTGTGTCTCCTCAATAAACGTAGAACAAGTAACCAAACAAAGAAATGAATGAACAAAAGGAACTGGATGTTCTTACAGAATACTTTATCTAGAACAGAGGTTTTCAAACGTTTGGTTGTTGTTAGTGGAGAAAACCGTGCCTCAAGTAAGATCTTATGCAGAAGGTCAGCATCGAAAAATAAGAAAAATGCAGCAGCTTCAAAAGTAGGAGGGGATCCTGTCGCCCTCTTACCCAGACCCCTTGGTCCTCTTCTTTGCATACCAGGTCATCTTTGCCGTGAGACTCCAAAAAGTGCAGTTCCAAAACCACAGATCTGGGCGATATTTTCAAAACTACATTTTATTACAGCCTTTATCTAGATTCCACAAATTTTGTATTAGTTCTATTTTCTCTTTGTTAATAATCTCAGTGAAATGTTTATCATTACATCTTCTAACTTGTATTGTTGTGGATACATAGGAAAGCTGCCTTTGGAGAGAAGGAAATTCTCTTAAAAATACATCCACTGTTTCAGCGTATTCTCCTGGGGTTCTCCAAGTACATAACCATATTGGTTACAGATTATTTTATTTCCTCCTGGCCAGTATTTTTCTCTCTTATTTGTTTCATGTTTTAGTGTACGCACCAGAACCTCCAAAGTAATGTCGTATAAAAATGGTCACAGGCACCGTCCTTCGCTTCTTGGTTTGAAGGAGCTTCCTCCTAGAACAGTTCTCTATTGCCGGACTCCCAAGCCCTCGAGAGTCTGATTTAATTGGTCAGGGCTGCGTCTCAGGCATCAGCAGGCCTTAAACGTTCCCCAGGTGATGCTGATGTTCAAAGGATTGAGACCCTCAGCTCCAGACAATTTAACATGGAGTATGATGTTGGCTGCTCATTTAACACAGATATTCCTTATCACATTTAGGAAAGATATGCAGTTCTCAGGTATCTAAGATTTGTTCGTTTTTTCGTTTGTTTTCTAGTTTAGAAAGAGTGTTGCAATTATCTATTGAGATGATTGCATTATACATATATTCTTATTGAATACATTAAAGCGGTGAATACAACATCCTTGTGTTCTTCAGTTAAACTCAACTCGGCCGTGGTGGGTAATTCCTTTATTGTTTTGAGTTGTTGGCGTTTATGTTTATAATTTAGTATGACGTCTCTTTTTTTCTTTGTGTGTACACGTACGTTTGTCATTTTGGGTAGAGTTCTAGGAATGGAGTTGCTAGGTCATAGAAATCTATGATTCATTTTTAAAGAAAGTTCAATATTTTCCAAACAAACTTGTTTTTGAAAAGGGAAAGTAAATTTGTATATCATACATGTGTTCTTGGTTTGTATTTGTTTTTCTCTAAAAGTCTCTCAGAAATTGTTTGATCAAAAAATTACGTCTCTAGTTTTTTCCCTGTTTTAATTTTGAAACTTTATTGGCAAAACTGTTATAATACCTTAAGCCATGACTGTTTCTAAAAAGTTCATTACCTCAAAAATGTCATTTGATATTAGGTGAATTAAAGTAAAACCCCTTGACGATTTGTGTTGTATGAAATCGGGATGACAAGTTTTGAAGTCAATCTCTAAAAGATTCTCAAACTCTTACAGATATTGCACCTGAAAATATTGCCAACATTTCTGAAATTGTCAGCAGCTTTTCTTTGTGAATGAGTTGTCTGTTAGCAACCCTTTCAGACTTCAAATACTGCTTAGAATATTAAAAGAAAAATCAAAGCTTTAGAGTACTTTAGGATTGTCTTTATATTTTTGGCGTCAGGAGATTAAATTTTGTGCATATATGCGAATGATGTCTCTATGTATTCTCTGTCCTGTTTTAGTAAAAATAACAATAACAACAGGATTATGGTTAAGGGGTGTTTGCTATGTTCTGGATTGTTGCTGTCACCTGCCATCCAGTCAGCTCCCACTTCTGGCAACACTGTAAATGAGCCATGTCCTCAGTGTCCTGTCCTCAACATACATACTCAGCTTCTGTAGACTCGTGCCTGTGGCTTCCTTCATGGAGTCAATCCAGCTCATATTTGGTCTTTCTCTTTTCCTGCTGCCTTCTACTTTTCCCAGTATTAATTGTCTTTTCCAAAGAATCTTGCTATCTCAGGATGCGCCCCCAGGTTTATCATTTTTGCCTCCAGCCATAGGTCAGGCCTAATTTGCTCTGGGACCCACTTGTCATCTTCCTGGCAGGGCAGGGTGACTGTAGAGCTCTCCTCCAACATTGCATTTCAGATGAATCCCTTTCTTTCCTGTCAGCTTACTTCACTGTTCAGCTTTCGTGCCTGGACGTACTAATTGGGAATCCGAGGGTGTGGATCATCTTGGCCGTGGTGTCTAAGGACACTTCCTTACATGTGATGATCTTTCATTATACTGTTCTAAGTTCTTTACATGATTATTTTATTTCTTTCTCAGTCTTACACATATGCTTACACTGTGCTTACCATGCTTACACTGAAGCACAAAATGATTAAAAGTTGTCCCCAAGGTCATACAGCCAGCACACGAGAGAGCCAGGATTTGAACTGGGGTAGGCTGATGCTGGAAGTCACGCTTTAGGGCACTGTTTCATGCCGCCTCTCGGGGCCACCAGAGGCACCTTTGTGAGCTTGGTTAGCAGACAAGCCCCTTAACCTGCGACTTCTTCAGGGTGCTCATCGGTAAAATGAGGATTATAGTTCCCCCTCCCTCATAGGGTTGTCAGGAGAATTATAGAACTAATATTTGAGAAGTGCTCAGAACCACGCCCAGCACCGAGTGAGCACTGTGTTAAATGCTTGCGAGCAGATCCGAGCCAGGCTCTCCGGTTCCGGGTCTCGTCCATCGCTCTTTAGGATCAGGGTTCTGCGAGTTTTAAAAAATGACTTGAATAGCTTTTATTCTCTTGCTACTTTTTATTAAATCAATTTTAGTCACTTACGTTTTCTCCCAAATCATTCATTTTCTATTTTATTGGCATAGGTGTATAGAATGTTTTTTAATAATAAAAAGCTCTATGCTGTTTTCACCTTTTACTTTTCTAATTTTGTTTGTTTACTTGCATTTTCTGTTTACAAAAAAGCTAGTCTTGATTTTATTGATTTTGTTTTGGTTACTTTTTCCCAAAAAAAACCACACCTTGTACTTATCTCTTAATGCTACTAATTTTCTGTTTTGTAAATAATTAATTTCTGATTTTTTATGTCTATCTTCTTGAGCAAAAGGCTTCATTTATCTAGTTTTAATTCAATATCCCTTAAAATGATAGGAAGCACTCAACACTATAAATTTAGCTATGTACAGCTTTGATCTCAATCCGACAGTTTTTATTTGTGCTATTTCAAGTCAACCTGCTTTCGGCATGTTCCCCAGTCACCGTTCACAGTCAGCCCTTCTCCCATCACATTTATTCCACCCCCCCCCCCCCCCCGCCATTGGTTCTCTCAAGCTACCAGCTCCTCTGGGGCCTCTCTTCTAAAGCAAGTATTCTCTTGACTCAGTTTATCTCCTTCCAACATATGGCGATTTCACATAATTGCAATGAGGGAAAGGAGATTAGAAGATTTTATTTAGTTTTTCTGATCCAGTTACATGGTCCAGGCTCACAAAGGGACAATCAATTATTCTCCCATACAACAAGAAGCAATTAGAAACTATAATAAAAGAACCAGTACCATTTAGCATACCAGAAGAAAGAGGAGGAGGAGGAAAAAGGAAGAGAGGGAGGAAGGAGGGAAAGAAGGAAGAAAGAAAGGAAAGAGAAAAAATAGGAGTAAATTTAATGAGAAACATGCAGGAACTATATAAAGAAGACTTCCAGAAAATTTTAAAACTCTTCTGAGAGACATTTAAAAAGAAAAACAGCTTGAATAGAAATGGAGAGCTATTCTTTGTATTGATATAGGAAAAGCCAATATTGTAAGAATGTCAGTTCTCTCTAAATTTAACATGTAAATTGGTTGCAACCTCAATAAAATATTAATTGATTTTTTAAATCAGAGCAGCTGGTTCTAAGATTTTTGTATAAATATCAAAATTCAAGTTTAGCCAGAAAAAAAATTCTGAAAAGGAAGCATATGAATCAAGCAAGTTCTTCCAGATAATAAAGTATATGATAAAGCAAATGTGATCAAGCTGCATGAATGAATCATGACAGAGAATCCAGAACTAGACTCAAATGCATATGCAAATACAGTATTTACCCAAATGACATTTCAAAGCAAACGTACTGTTCAAATACTAATAATGATACTATTCATAAAGTTATATTTTTTCTGATAAACGTTTTAATTTTTGTTAAATGTCATACACTTATTATATGTTATAACATTTATTATGAATGTTATACATTTTTTATATAAATGAATCTGTAAAGTCCTAGGAGAAAACAGAGGACTTATTTTTATATTCTGGATTGGAAAAGGCCTTTTTAACATTTACTGAGCACTCGTTGCCAAGAATTTTTTCAGCGCTTTACATGTATTTATTTATTTAATCCCCACACTCTGTTCTAATCCCTATTTGACAGAGAAGAAACCGAAGCACAGAAAGGTGAAGCAAAGTTGGTGCTTGACCCCATCGCTCAAAAGGGGCAGAGTGGAAGAACGCGTGTGACCAGAAACCAGGCAGGAAAGGGTTAAAGTCTGATCCATAACTAAACAAAGTCTGTCAAGTGTTTTCCAGACAAGGAGAAAACTATATGTGCTGTTTTCCAGAAGTTGATGTCCTCCTTTTGGCAGATGGTGCCCTCCTACAGTGAGACTTACACCGTTGCAGCAGGACCCCTGTAAATTCCTCCAGTTCCAAGTATCCAAAACTTACCTTGGACCTGTTCTGTAAGGCATGTTGCATTGAGCTCACTATGTAATGGCCTGCACATGCTCCCTGATTAGGCCCATTTGTTACACAGTTGTAACATATGGACACTCCGGAGCATAAAGTCTCCACCTGCACTAAGGGGGGAGGGGATGGGGAAGGCAGTGCTGTGGAAGCTATGCCCAGTGTCCTCCATTGCTTACTGCAAGCAACTAAACCATTTTTCTTCACTCACTTAGCCTTGGTTGTGCTTTTCAGCCCTGCGCTCACCCATTGAGTTCGGTTACACATGGGCAGATGGTTTTACTCTAGAGCTTGTATTCTCAACCATTATGATAACAACTGACAAACCACCTGGAAAAAACCAAAGATGGAGCCCAGCAGTAGGTCCTGGTCCAGCTTGCTGGGCTCAACCCTTGCTCTTTGGCCTTGAAACATGGGCGGTATCTGAGTGCATATGTCCACAGATGGGTCATTGTTAGCACAGGGATAGAAATATCTTGGCGTTATTATCTAACCTGTGAACAGGTAGCAGGATGGCCCTGGTGGCAGAGAAAGAAATTGTGCCCACCACCAGGAAGTGAGAACCAGGCGATGAGATGTGTTAAAGGCAGGTTTGCAACCTGGTAAAGTAATTATGCTGGACTTGAAAGGACCTCACCCTGGAAATGCAAAATGCCATTGTAAACAACCTACGTGTTTCCCACCAAGAAGAGGAGAAAGCTGAGAAGGAAAGCTCCCCCAACATCTGCATGCTGGGTGGGTCCTGGAATGTTTTGTTTAAAATGTATCTGTTGTGTGGATCATAGTAAATTACAACTTCTGTGGGATTTATGTGTCAGGGGGATCATCTTTGTCAACCCTCCAACTCACTCTCCTGCAGAATTACTTCAATTCCTACCTCATTGCCTACCCCAAATTAAATTCCTGATGGAGAAAAGATTTTTTATATAAATCAATCTATAAAGTCCTAGGAGAAAACATGGGGGGATTATTTTTATGATCCAAAGTGAGAAAGATCTTTCTGAGATGGGACCACTAAGCTCAGATGTTACGATGGAAAAGAAGGATTATTTTTTCTATATTAAAATTTAAAAGTTTTGTATGGAAAAAATAAAGTCAAAAGGCAAATCAAAATTAGGGAAAGTATTTGTACCACCCATTGCAGACAAAAGGCTAATTTCCATAATACTTTAATTGCTTTAAAAAAACAAAATACAATACAAAGAAAACAAAAATCCAATAGAATGAACAGAGGGCACAAAAAAAGATGTTCACCAGAAAATAAATATAAATGGCTTAAAAATATAAAAAGTACAACCTCATAATTTTAGAAAGCAATTTAAAATAAAAATGAAACACCACCATTCAACTATTGGAGAAAAATCTTCACTAATATATAGCATTGATAAGGGAAGAGGAAAGAGACTCTTTCAGACACTGAATAGACTAATTGGCACATCTTCTTTGGAAGACAATTAAACATGATAATAGTAATAATAGTAATAGCTTACATTTATTGCATACTTGCTATGCT
The DNA here is from genome assembly GCF_021613505.1 of Equus quagga. Classification (NCBI taxonomy): domain Eukaryota; kingdom Metazoa; phylum Chordata; class Mammalia; order Perissodactyla; family Equidae; genus Equus; species Equus quagga. The sequence continues at coordinate 32,518,064 of NC_060274.1, forward strand.
GAACAGACATTGGTCTATGTGTTTCAGATATTTTAACCCATTTACTCCTCATAACAAAATGAAGTAGTTTCTATTATTATCCCTATGAGAAAACTGAGGCACAAAAAGAGTAAAAAACTTGCTCAAGGTCACATGTGTAATCAATGTGGCTGGATTCAAACTCAGATGGTCTGAAAAATCCAGTTTAAAATGCCAAACTTGACAATATTCTTAAAAATTTGAAATGTTTATACCCATTATTTATACCTGTTCATTAGGATTAGGTTTGGCTACACAACACGGAAAAGAAAATGATTACAACTTAAACAAGGTAAAAGCGTATTTGTCTCCCAAGTAGAAAAAGTCTGGAGGGATGTACTGCAAGTCTGGTAGGGCACCTCTAGTCTACGACGTGCTCAAGAATCTGGATCCTCTCACTTCATCACTCACCATCACAGGGTGTGGCCCTACAGCTCATGGTCCAAGGCAGCACGTGAATTATAGCAAAGGATAAATAGTCAGAGACAAAAGGCACACATCAGCTAGCTGTCTCTCAAAGAAATTTCTCAGACGCTACCAAGCGACACTTCCTCTTACGTTACTTTGGCTGCAAGGGAGGCTGGGAAATGTAGTCTTAATTCTGAGCAGCTGTAGGCACAGCTAAGCATTGGTACCAATCATGGAAGAGGAGGGGAATGGATATTGGGGGGCTCTTTCCTTCCTACTGACACTACACTTTCAGTTCTATGAAATTTTCTGACAGATGAATGGCACATTTGTGCAAAAGCATTTCATACTGATTATTCTCCATTTATCCTTCCAGATATACCTTTGACTCCGCTCTGCCTGCCTGTGCCCTGGGACCTGACCTCCATGGCCTGCATCTCTTGGGCTTTCTTGTCCTCTGGCTTCCATTTGTCTTCAATGGATGTACCAGCAGGAAACCAGAGATCCAGAGGAGAGAGCAGTTAGAATGTTTACTCTGATGGCTGCAGATTTGGCAGTGGCTGCATTCCTCAATCTATGGCCACATCTCCTGGTGGGTGGCCTCTTTCCCATGACGATGGGCTCACTGGCTTCCACTAACACTGCTCCCTCCCCTTGTCCCTTTGTGCCTAGGGGAGGGGAAGTCTTCTCACTCTTGCTAATTCCTGAGTACTTAACCATTTATTGTTGAGTCCATTAATCCTGCCAGCACCTGTGTCAACAGTCTTTCCATTAAACTCTCTTCAGTTAAGCTTTGGATGTACTACCTGCCTCCTCTTTGTCCCTGGATGATGCATATAGGTACAAGGCTTTTCACTGCTGGAGTGCTTGAAATAGCAATAGACTAGAAACGAATTAAATATTCATCAGTGGGGGCTGATTAAATACATATAGTGCAGTCAGAGTAGAAATATTATGTAGCAGTTTAAAAAATAATGTCTCACTGTACTATATACTAAAAATTTTAAGAGGGTCATCTCATGTTATGTGTTCTTACCACAAGAAAAAAATGTCTTTATGAGCTAAAATGAAGAACTCTTGATGATAGAATGCTACCAACTATGTTTAAAATATAGATATAATACATATTTAAGTTTAGATTTAGATAGATTTGCAGATGTGTTTATATATATATAAAGGCTTTGGGAAAAAACAAGAAACTGATAATAGTGCTTACCTCCAGGGAAGAATAATGGGGGCCTAGGGTAAGATGGAGACATACTTTCATTGAACACCCTTTTATACAATACGAATTTTTATCATATCTATATTACCTTGAAAAAAACCTAGTAGGGAAAAAATACTGTTTTCCTCAGGACACATATAGGGAAGTATATGAATGGGACAATAGCATTCCTTTGATATTCCATTAGTAATTGGGATTCCGACTTCCTCTCCTCGCCACTGTCTGTCCTCCCTCTGTCCCCTCCCTGCCTACAGGGCCACTCAGGACCCCTTTCTAAGAAAGGGCAGCACTGCATCCCCTGGGGCCACTGTGGTCCTTACTGTGGCTCTCCCCATGTGACCACTGCCCTCACCGCACTTGATTTTCCATGACCCAGAACCTTCTTCCCTACTTGCAGTTCTTACAGTTAACCTTTCAAGGGCTGGCCTCAGCAAATTAAGCTACCTTTCAGGTTTCTGCAAAAAGATCTTACTCTTAAGCTGACAGCTCTTAGAATGCAGTGAATTCTGCTAGGATTGACCCAAAGGACCCTTGGGTGGAATCCAAAAGCTCTGATTTGACTCTGGGTTGAAATGAAAAGGACCAGGGTTCTTGGTGAGACTTTTGTCTTTGGATTCCATTTCTCCTTTATTTATTGATTTAGCATCAATTTATTGAGCAGCTGCTCTGTTCCAAAACTATAGGGGGTGCTAGAAATTAAGAAAATGAATGAGCCCTGTCCTCAGAGAGATTAAGCCTTATGGAGGGGACATGAAAGTAAAAGAGGTGTCAACAGAAGTGAATAGAGGGATTAGAGTCAGGGCACAGAGAGGGGTCGACTGTAGTCGGGGACTAGGAGGGGTGACCAGAAGGACTTCCTAAGAGTATGAGAGTTGGGGGAGGGTGGTAATAAAAGGTGAGTAGGGGTGCCCTAGGAAGGCGAGTGAAAGGGAAGCGCATTTAAAGCAGCAGAAACAATATAACTTGGAGTAGGACCATTAAAGTAATTTTAGACTGTTGAGGGAAGACTAAAATGGGAGTCAATCTGTTGAAGGTCACTGATGTCATCCTCATCCTGGAGAGAATCAAAAGGGAAAGGTGGAGGGATGGATTAAGAGTGCTCATTACAGTCATTACTCAGGAGAGGAAAAAAAAGAATAGTTAAATGTTTAGTTGTTGTTTTAGACTGCATCAAAATGTGTCCATATTAAGATGCTACATCAATGTTCTTGTACCTGTGCATAAAAAAGACATCTAGGCATGAAATCATGGGGCATATTAAGGAAATTGCTGATAGTTGATCGTGCTAGAGCCTATGGGCATGAACGAATGGCCCGGGAATGATAAGGATGCAGAAATGGGGACAGGGGCTGTATGGGAAAGGCCTTTCCTATGATGTTGGAATTGTGGGGAACCATGGCTCAGCCGGGCAGTGATGTAATCAACTGTGCACGTTGGAAAGATCACTCTGGGGGAGTATGGATGTGAGGTCAATTACGAGACTGTTGCACCGATGTTGAACAAAGATGTAGAAGGGAGAAGCATACAAGAAATGTTGATGCCTTAGAATCAATACACGTTTGTTGCTAGTTGAATGATGGGGGTGAGAGAACGGGAGGAACTGAAGAAATATTCTAGGTTTCTGGTGACTCCACAGGTGGGGCTGTCATATACTATCATATACTAGGATAAAGAGTAAAGAAAGAGGGGGCGGCCCCGTGGCCAAGTGGTTAAGTTCACGCGCTCTGCTTCAGTGGCCCAGGGTTTTGCTGGTTCAGATCCTGGGCACGAACATGGCATTGCTCATCAGTCCACGCTGAGGTGGCGTCCCACATACCACAACTAGAAGGACCCACAACTAAAATATACAACTATATACTGGGGGTATTTGGGGAGAAAAAGCAGGAAAAAAAGAAGATTGGCAACAGTTGTTACCTCAGGTGCCAATCTTTAAAAAAAAAAAAAAGAATAAAGAAAGAGAAGGAAATTTGGGGGAAATGTGTTGAATTTGAGGTTATTCGTGGGATGGCCACATAACGAGGTCTGGGACACAGTCAAGAATAAGAGTAACTCAATTTCATGCTTTTACTTATACCCTCTTCCTATACTCAATCTTGCTTTCCCTTGCCCTCTCATCCTTGACCCTCCTGTCTCCTTCCCACTCCAGCTTTGCCTAGTTAACACATACCCACTCTTTAATGATTACCTCAGGTAACACCCCATCCAAGAAGTCCCTCACGACACTTCATCTCTGTCCCATGAAGGCTGTTAGGTGCCTTTTTCCCTCATGCTCTCGTAATGCTCTATGCGTCTTTCTCTCATTACACCATAAGGCACATCGAATTATAATTCATTTATAGGTCTGTCTCCTCTACATGATTTTAAGCTCCTTGTGAGTAGGGCCTACATCTTCATCTCTAATATTGCCAGGATACAGCACAGTGTTTATTAGGACATAGTGGGCTTCAGTGATTGTGGAATGAATGAATAAGTATGGAGTGGGAGAAGAAAGCATTTCTTTCTCTTAGACTTGGGAGGAGGTATTAGAGCAGGTTAAAGTTGTAGTTGTAGGAAGCTGAGTGAGGGTTTGAAAGCATCTGTAATCTAAGTTCTATCTATGAAGTAACAGTCATTTCCCAAGAGAAAGATGAGAGAGATAGGTTGAGGAAAATGACGAAAGTTTGAAATAGCTGCTGTGGAGAGTGGAAATAGGAGGTGACCCAACCCATTTAAGACTGTCAGGGGGTCCTAAGGGTCCAGGTGACATTGGCAACAATAAAATTATAGTGGCAGTGACCCCAATGACTGTATGATTCCCTCTAGCAGCTCAGTAGGTTGAGCATGAGAGAGGAGGGGGCTGACAGTGGGACTCCTCCAAGGTTCAAGGCCAGCAAGGCAGATTCAGCAGGGGACAAAGAGGTTCTGACACAAAGTGGCACACTGTGGGTGTAGACTGGATCAGGAAGGGAAATGGAGCCGCGAGGGACAACAGACAGAGAAACGAGAGAGAGGGAGAAAGGGACTCTAAGTCTCTATGAGGCAGAAGAAGAGAAGTTGTGGGGTAAGGTAGAAGGACACCAAGTCAGGGGAGGCTCTCGAGAGACTAGGACGTAGGACGTTGAGTTTGAGATTCCTGAGTGCAGCCATGGAAGTCAGTTGCTAAAGGGACCTAGTGGTTAAGGCTGTGGGAGTGAGAAAAGTTAGAGAACTATGAAGCTACATTGTTGGAACGACTGTACCAGGATTCTGAAATTACCCACAACAGAGGCAGGAGCAAGGTGAAGAGTAATAACAGGGCTCCCGAGAGTTCAGTGAAAAGTGGGTGGTGCCCAGGGATTGAATAGTTGGAGTGGGGAGGATGGGGGCAGGAATTTCAGGGGAGGAGGGAAAGGATTTCCACGTGAGAGTTGGAAGGTAATGAGGAGCCTGTAGAACACTGACCAGTCTCCCCCCAACTCTGAAGGAGCTTTTCCCCTCCCGGAGCAAGCTCGCCGAGCTCTACAGGTCAGACAGCCTTTGTCTTTGCTCTTTCTTCTGGCGTCTTGTCTCTGCTTTCTGAGACAACTCTCACCTGGAGTCCCCCGTCCCGTGCTCCTATCTTGTTTTTCCATGGCCATTGCTCCATGTTCCTGGAATGTTTGATGCCTTTTCTCATCAAAACTAACCTGTCCTGTTTCTCACTCCTTAATGTGACTACTATGATCAATGTGACCGGAAGTAAGCAGACTTTCCCACTAGAGGATAATGGCCTAACACGCTACTCTGCTCAAGAAATATATTTGCATCTTAGAAAATCCTTCCAGAAACACAGTGCTGTAACCCAACGCACCCCACAAAGTCAGGAAATAAGGCAGCCTTCCGGCGTACCTCAAAACACAACAGCTATGTGTTTTCTAGACCTTCCTTTTTTATGAATTTAAATCCCATATGAGCAGGTAGCCCAAAGGCAATGCTGTAAATTACTTTAAGTTAGGGAGTGAAAGGAAGATAATCTGCCATAAAGATATTTTTAATTGTTGGGAAGGGGGAGTATAATAACAGTGCCCTGAACCCGCAGTCATTCATGCAGGACATCCCATGTTCCCAGGGTTTCAGGTTAAGCAACGTGTGGTTTACACAGTAGAGAAAGCCCCACGCTCGCTTCCTCTTTATGCTCTGCCTGTACCTGGTCACTGCGACAGCTGCCTGACACCTTCTAAAAAACAACCCAACCACTAACAGATGGGAACTGAGTGCTCATAAAATACTGCGGTAGGCATGTGTGGGCAGAGGATATGAAGCAAAAAACATGGTCGCTGCCCCTAAGAAACTTGAAACTGAAGGGGAAACTAAGACAAGTACCCATGATTAATTAACTAACAATAAAAATCAAAGTGTGTGTTAAAGTAGTCCTACTTCCTGTCAGCATCAGGGATCAAACACCTGATGGCTTTGGAATTGTTAAGATTGCCAACGTGTCAGAAAATTCCCTGAGTGTTGGAATGTTGTGGAAGGTTGGCCTTTTCTGAGCATGGACATTCCCAGACCAGTGCATTGTGACCCCAGCCAGACAGCTCAGCAGGCTCCTTGTCCTCTGCTTCTTGCAGAATGCGCTGGCACTTTTGTCTGTCTACGACACCACCTGGCTTCACAAAGTAGGTCACATCAGGGCTTCTGGCTCAGAGACAATGAAAGGCACTGAAACATGCTGTAAGTGAAAGAGACCATGAGGACATCTTCGGTAGAGACTTTTAAGAGAAGAAAGGCCAACAAGAAGATTATGGCTACAACCACTCTTTTGATCTTTAACCCATCCTTCTCTTCCTTTGTTATACAACTATACTCTAGTAAAATATACAAATTCAACTCATTTCTATTATCTTGCCATAGAGTGTTGTGAGAAATGATATCTTACATTGTGTAGTACGTTTTTATTTACAAAATTCTTCCACATATGTGTCTTTTGATCTTCAAAGTAAACTTCATAGAAGTCAGTGTTATTGACCCAATTTACACAGGCTTCATTTCAGGTTCAGGCCCCACTTCATCCCACCACTAGAGTTGGGTAAGCGGTTATCTTACCCATCCCCAGGGGCAAGAGCCTCCCTCCCTTCCAAGCAGCCGAGCCTGGCTCTCAATGTCACCACTCTCCTTCTCTAGATCCTGCCTCTCCTACCCACCAATTCTATCTGCAGATTCTCTCCGTGGAATTCAATTCAACTCAACAGGCAATTAATGAATGCCAACCATGGGCCAATCACCATACTAGGAATTGAGATGACCACACTGACACCCTCAAGGTGTGGCCAAACTAACTGGGGAGACGGGGAAGCAAATTATTGTAACATGGCAACGATTACAACAGAGGGATGTACATGGCACCACAATAGTGCCAAGAAGGAAGTAATTAACTCTACCCAGTAGGCTTAAGTGGTGGTAGAGCCAGAAGTTGAAAGATGAGTCAACAGGGGTAAGGAGGGCATTCCAGGCAGATGGAAGAGATCGCGCAAAGGCAAAGGAGGAGTGGGAAACTGCGAGAACGGCAATGTAACTCACTTTTTAGCCCTGTCAACACCCAACATGATTGGAGAAGAACACGCAATAATTACTTCAGGGCCGCTGACCTCAAGTGAGGTCACAAGACTACTTACTCACACCCCTAGACTACTACTTCATAACTTCTTTCTCCGCGAAGCTTCATCTGTTCCCAGCCCTTTCTTCTCTTGCATCTTATAACTTTGCTTGCTGTTGCACTGAGAAACTTGCATCAGTGAGAAGAGAACTTGCAAAGTCACCCGCCAGCACATCTACTATCCCACCTACATCTATTCCCACGTCCCCTGCTCTCCCCAACATTAGTGTGGATGATCTGTTCATCCCTCTCTTGGCCAACTCTTCTTTGGACACGAGACTTGAGGCCCCCTGGCGTTCTCAAGGACATTGCTGCAAGCAATTCTCCCCCACTCTCCTGTATCATCATTTCCATCAGCAAAATGGAAAATACAAAAATGCTCTTATTTCTCAAATCTTAAAAAGTAAAAAAGCCCTCTCTTGACCCTACTTCCTTCATTTTTCTCCTTCACTTTCTAACAAAACTCCTTGAAGGAACTGCCTTACCCACTGCCCACTGCCCACAGTCCCCGTCCTCCAATTCTCTGTAGAGCCCACTCCAATCAGGCTTTTCCCCTAGTGTTGCTGAAACTGCTCTTGTCACGTGTCAATGATCTCCACATTGCAAAATCCAGTGATCATTTCTTTGACCTCACCCTGTCTGACCTGCCATGGCACTTGACCCATTTGATCCCTCCCTTCTTGAATGTTTCTTCACTTGCCTTCCAGGACTAGACGCCCTCCTGATATCTCTCTTCCTCCTTCATGGCCACTCCCTCTAGTTTCCTTTGTTGATTCTTACACATGTGCTAGAAGTTTAAAACCTGGGCTCAGTCCTTGTACTTCTCATCTTCCTCATCTACTCTCACTCCCTAGATGATCTCATCTAACCTCATAGCTTTATTTTATATATATTTTTTCTCATAGCTTTAAATACCAAGTGAATCACCCATGAGACTCCCTGAAACTCTCCCCTAACTCCAGATGCCAATATCTAACTGCATCTCAAAGTGGAGCTTGGATGTCTGATAGGCATCTCAAAATCACCGTGTTAAAAAAAACCCGTGATATTTCCCCTAAAACCCTCTCTTCCCATGATCCCTAACACACAAATGGAAACTAAAACTTTGGTATCATCCTTGATTCTGCTTTTTTCTCATATCCCACATTCAATCCACCAGCAAATCATATTATATATACAGAATCTACCTTTAAAATAAGTACAGAATCATGACCCTTCTCCTATCTCCACCACTTCCATCCCAATCTAAGCTACAGCCATTTCTGGATTATTACAATAACCTCCTTATCCGTCTCTTTGCTCACACTCTTGCCTCTCACCCCATTCCAGACAGTAGCCAGGGTGACTCTTTTAAAATGTAAATTACATCAGGTCTCTTGACTGACTTTCCATCTTCTCTAGAACAAAAGCCAAAGTCCTTTCAATGATCTGCCCAGGCTACTGATATGCGCCAGTCACACCTCTCTGACTAAATAAATGAATGAGTAAATGAGTGAATGGAAGGTAGCAAAGAGGAAAATGGGATGAGAGCATACTAGAGAGTTAGTCAGGTGATGAACAATCCTTTTAACCAAACAAAGGAGTTCAGACTTTATTTGAATATAGTACATAGTCATCACAGGTTAGGAATTTTAGTATAATAACTATCTCCAGTAAACTCTGTTTCTAGGATCTGATCCACATGTCACTTTCTATACAAATTCTGACTTTATTTCTCTACCAATCTCCCATTTGCACCCAGAAATCCAGCCACAGCAAACTCCTCATTATTCCGTTAATATGTCACATTTTCAAACTTCCATGACTTTGCCCTCTCTGTTCCTTCAGACTGGAGCGCCCTTCCTTACTTTGTCTATCTGAAACATGTCTACTCTAGAATACTCACCCAGAGTACCATCATCTTCGGGATGTGCTCCCTGACCGCCCCGAGTTATATGTTTTCCTCTTTGGATCTCCAGGGTCCATTTTATCCATCTCTATTATAGATGGTATCGCCTCACTAAGTTACTTGTTTACATGTGGACAAGTCCCTGGAGGGCAAGGTCCACGATCAGTTCTCGATGGGGTCCCTGCACTTTGCACACACAGTGTCTTCAACCTGGTACATGCTCAACACCTGTTTGTTGAATGAAAATGAGCCAGAACAAAAGAGTAAAAATTAGTAGAAGAAATGTATAAGAGAAACCAGGAGAATGAGATGTCATCAAAAACAAAAGAAGAGTGATTTTCAGGAAGTAAGAAGTGGTCAGTGCTTCCGAGATTTGAATAAGCTGACAGATGTGATTGTATTTAACAAGTAGGTGAGATCTGAAGATATAACAGTCAAGGTTCAGTAGCATATAACAGAGTATCTTATATTTAAGCAGTGATTTAATATGAGGAATTGGGTGCTCAAAACCATTAGAAGGGCTGGATAAGTACAGTCTAGACGGCACTCCTGGAATCCAAGGGCAACACAGTAGAATTGTCCTACCAGAGTAACCCCAACCTCTGCCACAATGGGAAAGCTGGAAACAGGAAGGCCACCACTGGCACTGTTGGCTCCAGAGTCACTGTACCTGCTAGGTCTACACCAGCTGAAACAGACGTCCTACAGCCTGCCTCTTGACACCAATGACTCACCCCTAAATCTCTGCTAGTGCTGCCATAGGAAGCCACATCTCTTTGTCTATGTGCATCAGTTTTCTACTCTGTGTAACAAATTACCACTGGCTCTTAAAACAATACCCACTTATTATCCCAATCCTATAGGTCCAAAGTCCAGGTGGGTCCTCCTGGGTTCTCCGCTTAGGGTCTCTCCAGGCAGAAGTCAAGATGTCAGCAGGCTGGGTGCTCCTCTGCAGGCTGTGTGGAAAATCTGCTTCCAAGCTCACTCAGGTTTGGCAGAATTCAGTTCCTTGCAGTTGTAGGACTGAGGTCTTTGTCTCCTGACTGTTGGCCAGGAGTCACTCTCAACTTCTATGGGCCATCTACAGTTCCTTCCAGAGGCTTCCTTCCAGGCCCCATCACAGCATCACAGCCTGTGGCAAGACCCCTCATCTAGACTCCCTCTCACACTAATCCTCTGACTTCCACTACCCTTCCAACCAGAGAAAACTCTCTGCCTTTAGCCGGGTTTATGTGATAAGATTAGGGACACCTGGACAATCTCTCTATTTTAAGATCCAGTGAGCCACATAGCACCAGAGCATCACAGGAGTGGGATCTCAGCCCATTCACAGGTTCTCAGGATTAGGGTGTGGACCTCGGGGGCTGTTTTGAGAATTCTGCCTACCACAGTGTGCTGGCCAGAGAAAGCAGTAGACCCAACGGATGCACCTTTCACCTTCCGAATTAATCAAGATCCCCGAGAGAAAGAGAACCAATAAAAAATATATATATATACAGAAAGAGACTTATTATAAGGAATTAGTTCACATGATTGTGGAGGCCGACAAGTCCCACGATCTGCAGGGTGGGCTGGCAAGCTGGAGACCCGGAGAGCTGATGGTGTATTTCCAGTCCAAAGGCTGCCAGGCGTGAATCCCACAAAGAGCCAATGATCAGTTTGAGTCTAAAGGCAGGAAAAAACCAATGTCCCAGTTTGAAGGCAGGCAGGTAGGCAGGCGAGATTCCCTCTTACTCGTGGGAGGGTCAGTCTTTTTATTCTATTCAAGACTTCAACTGATCAGATGAGGTCCACCTGCAGATTAGAGAAGGTAATCTCCTTTATTCAGTCTACCATTCAAATGCTAATCTCATCCAAAACATCCTCGCAGAGATACCCAGAAGAATGTTTATTCAGGTATCTGGGCACCCCTTGGCCCAGTCAAGTTGACACATAAAATTAACCCTCACATTTTCCAAATCTCATGCAAGTACATCCGATTGGCTGAACCTAAGTGCTATCCAGAACTCCAGCTGCAGAGGAGTCAGGCACTTCAGGAAGGTGCATCATAGCAGTGTCTGTCAAACATTTTGACCGCAGTCTACTATAACGAACACACATTTCATCACAACCCAGTGTAAGCACACACACACACGCATATATAAATAAATGAAACAAAACTTCATGAAACATTATTTGTCCCTACTAAGTGTAATGTACTCTGATATTTTCTTTATGCTTCTATTTCATTTTAAACCACGCTGATCTTCGCCTACTAAATGGTTTCATGACCTTCCAGAAAACAAGGCATCATTAGGAAAGTGGATTTTGAGGGTCAGTCTACTGTATCCATGACAGGTGATCTTTGGGAAGCAATTTTCCTTCAGTCATATGTCTCACAGTGTCTGATATGAAATACTATGTTTGTTAAGTTGAACTGAACATGGGCAAAGGGCTTTCAATTCAATCTGAAGACAGACTGAGGAAAGTCTGAATCCTTTTACATGGGTAGGTCCATAACTATCCAATTCAATCACGCAATGGATGTCAAGGGATCCCCTTTTGCTATCCCATTCAGGAAGGCTAAATTTGCAAATCTGATGGAATATATGACTCATTTTTTACGGGAAAAAAATGGCTATCCAAGTGGGTGTTCATGTGCAAAGTACAGACATGACTAAGTATTATACATGGGTGTTGAAGCATGCAAAAATTGTCAGCTTCTATACCACTTATGATAAGTGCTTAATGACTCCCCTGGATTAGTATGTCAATGTGTAAGGCACAATTTAGAGAATGTAGTCAGTCAGACAACCCTGCCCCTTCAACAACTATAGTCATGTGCCACATAATGATGTTTCAGTCAATGACACATCACATACTTGACAGTGGCCCCATAAGATTAGTACCAAGTGGCCTCAGTGTGTAGCAAGTTATGCCATCTAGGTTTGTGTAAGTACTGTAGGGGTGGAAGAAATTTTCCTCTCCCCTTCTAGGTTCTTCTGGCAAGTATAAGAATTAAATTGACATGAGACAGATTAACAAGAGAAAAACAAAAGTTTAATAACATGTTTATGTGGGAGAAACCCCGGAAAACCAAGTAACTCGCCAAAATGGCTGAAGCCCTCACCTTAAATACCATCCTCAGCTAAAGAAAAAAGAGGATGTTGGGGGTGGGGAGAGTCAGGGACTTCAAAGGGAAGGAAGGCAATTCACAGGTAGGTGAAAAGGAGCAAACGTCTACAAAACAAGTGTTTGGCCACACAGAAACAGAAGAACCCAGAGGGGAGCCCAGCAAACAGGCTTTTCTAGGTTCCTCCTGTCTGCTACCTAGTTTGTGTGATGATAAGGTGTTAGCTCACTTCCTGAGACAGGTTTCTTTATCTGAATTCTTTTAGGCAGTTAAGAGGGTGGTTAAAGAGACACAGTTTGGAGTGGCAAATTTTGTCCCCCTTCAGGACACTCCATGATGTTCACACAACAACAAAATTGTCTAACAATGCATTTCTCACAAAGTATTCTTGTCGCTAAGTAATGCATGACTGTACTCAGGTTTCATGTTTCTGTTGCACACCCCCCAGGTGGTGAACTCTGCCTCTGGAATAGGAAAAGTCCTAAAGAAGTCATTGATTTTCTGCTGCTCGATCTCTCTTACAAAACTGTTCTCCAGTGAAATGACTTAGTTGCTTAAATGCTCAATTTTGGTTATTTGGATAAGCAGTAGACATATTCCTGAGTGCAGCATTCCCATTTAACTGCACTCATGCCCTAGGCAGCTTACAAGGGCCAGCCCAGAGAGTTCAACTTGAATCGATCCTATTTATCTTTGTTGCCACATCACTGTCAGAGTGTCACAAGGTCAGATTTAATTCTGAGAGAAGAAATTAGAAATATGGACTCATTAAATAAGGATCATATGATAGAGTCCTCTTCATTTACTTGCACAAGAGTGTGAATGAGGGGGAAATAGGGGCATTGTGTGATCCAGGAAGTTATGCTTTAGGGTGAGTTTGTGGTGGTTGTAATAAAACCTAAACATTGGTTAAAGACTAGAAAACCTTTAAACCAGTGAAATTGTGATGGTTTGGGGCCTTTTACCATTAGGATTCTCAAATATCTGGATATATGCTCTATACAGACACAATAAAACTTAATCACTCATTTAATAAAGACTTAATGAGCATCTACTGTGTGATATTTATACCTCTGCTATAAACACAGAAGTGATCAAAACAGACCAAGGCCCTCTTATTATCTAGTAGGAGGAGGCAGAAGCCCACTAACTCATAAGCAAGTAATTAATGAATGGACAAGGCAAAGGGCACACTGGGACTTAGCATCTGGGACCCACGGCCAGCTCCAAGTTGCCGAAAGCAAAAACGTGGACTATGTCAGCCAGCCCATCTACGGACCATAGTTCCAACGGCTGTGACACATCTCTGATCGCTACACATTAGAACTGCTAGGAGGTTTCTCCTTTCTCCCAATTACCTTTATTTTTAAGAAATGGTGTGATTTATTGAAGGGTACTGAAGGTGCAGAGAACAGGTGGATGCTGGAGGACCAGATTTGCAATAGCAGCCCTGAAGGATGAAAGAAAAGATAGCTCATGGTGTCTTCTTTATAAACAGCTTTCTTGAGGTATAACTGATAATACAATAAACGGCACACATTTAAAGTCTATAACTTGATAGTTTTGACATATGTGCACACCCATGTAGGCATCACCACATCAAGGCAAAGAACATCTCTGTCAACTCCAAAAATTTTCCTGTATCCCTTAGTTATCCCTCAATCCCACACCTCCCCAAATCCCACCCCAAGGTGACCACTTGTCTGTTTTCTGTCCCTGTAGATTATCTCGCATTTTCTAGAACATTATATAAATGAAATCATAAAGGACACAACTTTTTATTTTTTGAGGGAGGATGAGTCAGGTTTCTTTAACTCAGCATAATTATTATGAATTTTATCCATGTTGTTGTGTGTATCAATGTTCATTGCTTTTTTGTTTACCCATTAACATGCCAGTGGACATTTGGGTTGTTTCCACATTTGGCCTATTATCAACAAAGCTTCTATGAACGTTCATGTAAAATTCTTTGTATGGACATACACTTTGATCTCCTTTGGGAAAATATCTTAGGGTAGATTGGCTGAGTCATATGCTAGGTGTATGTTTAACTTTTTAAGACACTGTCAAACTGGTTTCCATAGTGGTCGTACCATTTGTATGTTCCCCTCAACAGTATATGAGAGTTCCAGTTGTTCCACATCCCAGCTAACACTTGGTAGTCCAGTCTTTCAATTTTAGACATTCTAATAGTTGTGTAGCGTTATCTCATTGTGATTTTCATTTGCATTTCTCCTTAGGATGTTGAACAGTTTTTCATGTGCTTATTTGCCATGCATATATCTTCTTTGGTATTGTGTCTTTTCAAATCTTCTGCTCATTTTTTATTGGATTGTTTATCTTCACAATACTGAGTCCTGAAATTTCTTTATATGCTCTAGAGGCAAGTCTTGTGTCACATATATGATTTGCAAATATTTTCTCCCAGTCTGTGTCTTGTCATCTCATACTCTTAACAGTTTTTTAAAAGCAAAAGTTCTTAGTTTGATGAAGTCCCAATATACTTTTTCTTTTAATGAATCAGGCCTTTGGTGTTGTAGCTAAGAAATCTTTGCCTAATCCAAGATCATAACTTTTTATTTAGGTAATTTAAAAATGTTGTTCCACTGTCTTCTAGATTACATTGGTTCTGATGAGAAATCTACTTTCATTTTTATCTTTTTCCTTTAGCTTCTTTTAAAATTTTCCCTTTATCTCTGAATGGAAGCAATTTGGTTATGGAGTGCCTTGATGTGGTTTTCCTCTTGTTTCCTGAGCTTGGGGTTCATTGAGCTTATTGGATCTATGTGTTTACAATTTTCATCAACTTTGAAAATCCATATCCATTTATTCAATTAGTTTTCATGCCTGCCTTCCCTCTTGGGGATCCAATTACCTGTATATTATGCCACTTGAAGTCTTTTTTTCTCTGTGTGTTTCATTTTCATGGCTTCCATTGCTGTCTTCAAGTTCACTAATCTTTTCTCTTGCACTGTCTATATGCCATTAATCCCATTCGGTAATCATAGACAAGATTTTTCATTTTAGTCATTCTAGTTGTCATCTTAGAAGGTTGATTTGGGTTTCATTTATTACTTGCATGTCTCTATTTAATATGCTCAATCTGTCCTCTAAATTCTTGAACATATGGAATACAGTTATAATAACTATTATAATGTACTTATCTACTAATTCTATCGTCTGTGTAACTTCTGGGTCAGTTTCAATTGATTGATCGTCTCTCTGATTATGGGGTGTA
Organism: Equus quagga; assembly: GCF_021613505.1. Lineage (NCBI taxonomy): Eukaryota > Metazoa > Chordata > Mammalia > Perissodactyla > Equidae > Equus > Equus quagga. The sequence goes on from NC_060274.1 coordinate 32,533,543, forward strand.
TTTTCCTGCTTCTTTGCCTGCCCAGTAATTTTTGATTGGATGTTGAACATTGTAAGTTTTACCTTGTTGGGTGCTGGATATTTTTATATTCCTAAAAATATGCTTGGTGTTTGTTCTGGGACACAGTTAAATTAGTTGGAAAAAGTTTGATCCTTTCAGGTCTTGCTTTTAAGCTTTTTTAGGCAGGACAAGAGCAGCATATAGTGGAGGGATAATTTTTCCCCCCAGTATTGATGCAAGACTCTCTTAAGTATTCTTCCAAATGGCATGTAAATTATGAGGTTTTCCACACTGGTTATTGGGGACAGGAATTATTCCTGGTCCTGTGTGACCCCAGATCTTGTTCCCTCTAATCCTTTTGAGTGTTTCTTCCCCTGGTCTCAGATCTTTTCCTAATATGCATGAGCAGATCAATACTCAAATACTCAAGGCAGACACTCTGTTGATCCTGGAGTTCTCTTTCTGGGCAACTTTCTCCTCTCTGATATGATACTCTTCCCTATGAAATCTAGCAGCCCCTCTGAACTAGTGACTCCATCGCCACAATTTAGGGAAACTGCCAGGATCTGGTTTCTTTCTCTCTACACCACAGCCTCAAAACTCTGTCCAGATAGTAAGTTAAGGCATTGTAGGGATCACTTCATTTATTTCCCAACCTCAGGCATCATTATCCTTCCTTGACTGGTATCTGATGTTTTGAGAACAGTTGTTTCATATATGTGGTCTACTTTTTTTTTTTTTTTGAGGAAGATTAGCCCTGAGCTAACATCTGCCACCAATCCTCCTCTTTTTGCTGAGGAAGATTGGCCCTGAGCTAACATCTGTGCCTATCTTCCTCTACTTTAAATGTGGGATGCCTGCCACAGCATGGCTTGATAAGCAGTGTGTAGGTCTGCACCCAGGATCCAAACCAGCGAACCCCAGACCACTGAAGCAGAACATGCGAACTTAACCACCGGGCCACCAGGCTGGCCCCTGTCATCTACTTTTTTAGTGGTTTCCAGAAGGAGTATAAATCTGGTCCCTGGTATTATATTTTGGCTGGAAGTGGAAGTGTTAACTTCAAACTACATTTTAATGTTGAGTCTTCTCTAGTTTTGTTTTCTTATTTTTTTTCTTCTTAGATGGTAGATTTAATGTGGACATATGGGGAATGACAATTGCTAGACATGGGGAGAAATTAGAAGGAATGAACTGACAGATGGAAAATATAGTTAAAACAGAAAAAAGGGAAAGAATTAGGAATGGAATGAGAACAAGCAGTCAAATTCTGCAGAAAGGAATTGATGGAAATTATCAAAGCCATTGGAAATCCCAACTCTTACCTTTAACAGACCTAATACGTGGCTGCAGAAGGATTCAAACTACTCTTTTCAACTTGGAAACTTTAATCTGTCAGTGAGCTTTGCTAATTTTTACTGGTCTTCACAACAGACCAACAAAGGCAAAGCTTAGGAATTGTCATCTCTCTTTCCCAGACAGAACATCAAAACCATTGAGTGAGTGACTCAGGTCACCTAGAAAACAGCGAGAACTGGGTGAGGACCAGAACTAGAAGCCTTCAATATACCTTTTTACTACTTTGTTCAAATGATTACCCGGCACGTTGAGAGAGAGCTGGTTGGGGTACAGAGGAAAACACTGGACTTGGAGTCGGAATCCAGGGTTCTAGTCTATCCCTGTCACTAAATGGCTGTGTGACCTTGAGGAAGTCACTTCACTTCCCCAGGTCTCAGTTTCCTCACCTGGAAACTAGTATAAAAATTCCTCCATGAGGGAGTCACCCTGAGAGTCAAATGAGATGATGTGGGTAAAGTTTTACACAGTGCCTGACACTTAACATTACATGCAAGATTCCATCTATTATCTCTTCTAGAGGGATTTGCATTTTTTTACTGAGAGGATGTCTTAAATACAGAGATGACTCTCCAGCTGTGGACTGTCCACAAAGAGCTGGCTGGAGGACTGGCTTACTGGCCCACTTCTGCTCGTCAGGCCATCCCAGCCACGGGCTCCCTCCTAACCAAAGAATCAAAGTCAAAAGACCTGAGGTTCACCTCCTGAATAATCACCCTAAATAATCTGACCTCAGAATAATCTGACCTCAGATTATTGAGTCCCTCTGCGCTATTAAAGTGAAGATACTAATCGCTGTCATTTATTGAGCACTTGTTCTGTGTTGTCAGGTGCAGCCCTAAGCACTTTGCACATGTTGTCATTTAACCCTCACACCCCATTGTTATTGTCTCCATTTTATAGGAGAGATTCTCTCCATTCTCTGAGCCAACTGAGACTCAGATGTTAAGTAACTTGTCCAAGATCATACACAACCCAAGTAGTATGGCTGGCATGGGCGCCAACTCTGCTTCTATGCCAACACGCACACTCTCAGCCATAGTGTTCTACTGCCTGCTCATCTGCATGTTCAGGATGCGGTGAGCTAAGGGCTCTAAGTGTTAAGGGAGTGGGTGGCATATTGATGCCCTCACTAAGTTCTTCTTCCCTTCCTTTACCCAGAACATTCTCACATTAACTGCAACCTCACTCCCTATACAACAGAACTTCCCTCAAAGCAAAGGCTGCCCACTCTTACGTAACCTACCTGTCTCCCATTCCTTAGAAGATGAGGTGGACCTTCCTATAGGATTCTGCTGCCACATCTAGACTATGGCTCTGCCACTTGGAAACACTTTGAACAACTCCTCCTGTGGGCCTCATATACCACTTGACAGTCTTCATGCTTCCCTCTGCCAATCCTACACCACTCGTCAGCAGCCATGCTGTGGCAGAGACCCACATACAAAATAGAGGAAGATGAGCACAGACGTTAGCTCAGGGTGAAAAAGAAGACCTGTGGTGGAAAGAGTATGAAAGGGAATCCCCACTATTTTTTCACTCTCTATTTTCTTGTTGCTTTGCCCCAAAGGCAGATGAGTCTAGCAGAAATGTGAGACAGCAGGCCCAGCTAAAACTCCAAAAGAAATCCTAGCTTCCTAGGCAAGGGACCAAGAATAGAGGCCATTTGAATGTGAAGAGTGTGAGAGAAATGCAAGAAAAGAGAGAATTGAAGAAGGGAATATCCCAATTCTGTACATCAATAGACACAAACCCCCATACCTCTCCTGAGCACATGCATGGTGTTGACACAACACAGCATAGAAAAGGCTTACAGATTGGAAAGAAAAATAAAAGTATCTCAACTCCCAAATGACATGATTATCTACATGAAAAATCATAAGGAATATACAAAAAAGTTCCTAGAACTAATAAATAGTTTAATAAGGCTCCAGAATACAAGGTCAATATATGGAAATCAGTTTTATTTTTATATACTAGCAATGAACAATTAGAATATGAAACTTTCAAAAAAAAGTAGCATTTTAAATCACACCAAAAAGTAAACACCTAGATTTAAATCTAACAAAACATGTATAGGATCTGTATCCTGAAAGCTGACAAAAGACTGACAGAGACTGAAGAAAGAAATCGAGGAAGACCTAAATAAATGGAGAGATATTTCATGTTCACAGATGGAAGCCTCAATATTGTTAAGATATAAATTTTCCTCAAAGTGATCTATAGATTAAACACAATCCCTATCAAAATTTCAGAATTTTTTATAAATATCAACAAGCTAATTCCAAAATATGTATGGAAAGACAAAGAAACTAGAATAGCCAAAACAGTTTTGAAAAAGAACAAAGCTAGAGAACCCACACTACTCTATTTTAAGACTTTCTATAAAGCTGTAATAATCAAGGTAGGGTGTTATTGAGGAAAAGATAGACACGCGGATCAAGGAGACATAACAGAGAGTCCAGAAACTGACCCTATACACAAGTGTAGCCAACTGAGTTTTGGCAAAGGTACAGAGCGACTTTAATGGAACAAGGAGAGTCTTTCAACAAATGTTACGGAACAACTGAAGCCACGCACCACATGACATTTCAGTCAATGATGGACCACATATACAATGCTGGTCTCATGAGAGTAGTACCATATAGCCTTGGTGTGTAGTAGGCTATGCTATCTAGGTTTGTGTAAGCACACTTTATGGTATTTGCACAATGACAAAATCGCCTAACACCACATTTCTCAGAACATAGTCCCATCATGAAGCAATAGGATGACTGTAGTTGTAGGCAAAAAACAAACCTTGACCTAAATTCACACCTTAGACAAAAATTAATTCAAATGAATTATAGATATAAATGTAAAGTGTAAAACTTTAAAGCTTTTAGAAGAAAACATAGGAGGAAATCTTCAGAAACTAGAGTTAAGCAAAGAGTTCTTAGACACAAGACAAAAATACATGATCTATACATTTTTTAAAAATAGTAAATTGGACTTCAACAAAATTAAAAGCTTCTGCTCTGCAAAAGACACTGTTAAGAAAATGAAAAGACAAGTCACACGTTGGGAGAAAACGTTTGTAGATCATGTATCTGACGAAAGGTTTGCATCCAGAATATATTAAGAAATTTCCAGACTCAACAGTAAAAGAATGAACAACCCAAATAGAAAATGGGTGAAAGTTGAACAGATCCTTCACCAAAGAAAATATACGGATGGTGAATAAGCACCCGAAAGGATGCTTAACAGCCTTAGTCATTAGGAAAATACAAATCAAAACCAGAAATTCACACCCACAAGGATGGATATAATAAAAAAGACAGGTAATAATAATTGTTGGCAAAGATGTGGAGAAATTGGAACTCTTATACACTGCTGGTGGAATTGTAAAATGTTACAGTCACTTTGGAAAATGGTTTGGCAGTTCCTCAAAATGTTAAACATAGAGTTACCCTGTGACCCGGCAACTCTATTCCTTGGTATCTACCCCAGAGAAATGAAAACATGCATCCCCACAAAAACCCGTGCATGAATGTTCATAGCAGCATGATTCATAACAGCCAACAGGTGGAAACAGCCCAAATGTCCATCACTGATAAATAGACAAAATATAGCATATTCATAAAATGGAACGTTATTTGCCAGAAAAAAAAACCAAAGTACACGCTACAACATGGAAGAACCTTGAAATCATTATGCTAACTGAAGAAGCCAGCCACATAGTACATGATTCTCTTTGTATGAAATATCCAGAATAGGAAAATCCATAGGGATGGATGGTAGAGAAATGGATGCCTTGGGCTAGCAGGAGGGCCAGATGGGGAGTGACTGCTTAATGGGTACAGGACTTTCTCTTAAGTGGTGAAATATCTTGGAACTAGATAGAGGTGATGGTTGCACGACACTGTAAATGTTCTAAATGCCACTGAATCAAACACTTTAAAATGGTTAATGGTTAATTTAATGATATGTGAATTTTACCTCAATAAATCTTTTAAAAAAGCCTGCAGTCCAGGACCCATGATTTTAGCCACACTCTCAGGAGCACCCCAGAGTTCACTCACTCTTTTGGCCTTCTGCTCCACTGGCTCTGACAATTCCCAACTGTGGGTTGGTCTGTCCACTGACTAACCCAGGTGGTTCCATGATTGTTAACCTTTGTGAGGCCGTCAACAATGCCCAGTGCTAGAAGTTGTTCCAAATCTTTACTGCTCGTCTAAACTATAACCACACCCCTCTTCCCTTCATTCCTAACATATGACGTTCACCTTAGAGCACAGAGTAAGTAGAAAGGATCAATTATCTGGTACTTCGTAGGGGCTCAATCAACATGTCTCAGATAGATGAATGAGGCTCTCCATTCTCCCACACTTCACCTCTACCAATATCAGTATCTGCATCCTTTGCTCCTTTCCACCTGTCCTAAAGAAGGTTTGCTCAATCTTCCTCCTTCCCAAGCTAGCCTCCCCATCACCTTCCATGGTTTCTTAATGCCCCCAAAGAGAAGTCCAGACTCCTCATCAGGACATTTCCAGCCTCACTTTCCCTCACACCTGTCACAGGGACTGTTTGCCCTGCATTCTCGGCCATCTCTGCGCCTCCTTTTACCTTCACTTGGCAAATTCAGAGTCAGTCTTCAATTCCTACCTCAATGCCCATGATGCCGTCCCCAGTCCTTCCGGGACATGAACACTATCATTGGATCTGACAATAATTAGGAGGTTATTGACAACACAAGCAAAAACTATCGGGGACCAGTGGGGAGACAGATTCAGTGCATATGACAAATTGAAGACAACTGAAGGGTAAATTATATAATAATGACACAATTTACCTTTTCCCTCCCACTCTTTCATGAGTGAACAGCAGTTTTCCAGAGGCTACATGGAATGTCATATCTCAACAGATGGAATGCAGAAGCAGACATGAGACTCCAGCTGTCTTTTATTAAACCAATCATTAAAGAGATTGGCAAAAAGGCAAACAAATGCTCCTCTTCTCGCTGATTTTTTGGAGCAAATATTCTTATTTTTTCATAAAAATATGTTATTTGTGTTAACATGTATTGGTTTAGTATTGCTATTTTTAAATGATTTAAATATTTATTTTGAAATTCTCTCTTTTAATTTCTAATATAATAAACATCAATAGGTATGATGCATATAAACAAAAGCTCTTTGGGGTCCTCAAGAATTTAGTTAAAAGGGGGTCCTGAGTCCAAAAACTTTGAGAACCACTCCATTCCAGGTTTGCTAAGCAGAGTTGTGGGCCTGCCTGAGGCTGGGTATCACATATTAGCAATGAGGCTAGTTACTCGGTTTCCTTCAACAGCATCTGTTGGTCTTGGAGCAGGAAGAGGAACAAAGAAAACGTATTGTTGAGTTGATCCAGGACTGGGCTTTGGCAGAGTTGCTGGGGCTGGACTAGGTCAGGCTGTCTTGTTCTTCTAGATAAGGAGGATAAACCCATCATCTCAATAAACTACTCTCCACATTTGGGAGAAAAAATTGAGAAGATTAAGAGGTTTCTAATCCTGAACTTCCTTTTCCTTCACAAATCCCCTTTGGATCATTTTAACCAGGTTAATTATGTACTTAGGGTATTTTTTCCAGCTTCTTATTGTCTAGCCATTATGTTCAGTAACATAAACAAGGACCATCTATTCAACTTCATGGTTTGATCTATTTCTGATGATATACTCACTCCCGGGTCACTTCATAGAGTGGAATCTGCTCAATTATGTGTCCAATCACTCTGAGCAGATTATAAATTTACACTCAGCTTGGATATTCAATAAGGGAGTCCCGACAGAGATGGGCTACTGATAACGTTTATGATGACAATGACGTGGATTCATTGATTCACTTAACAATTTTTTCTTGAGCACTTAGAATGAGACAGGCACTGTCCAGACACTGAGGATTCAGCAGAGAACAAAGGAGGCAAAGATCCCTGTTCTCTCGGTGCTTACAGTCCAGTGGGGGAGACCAAGAATGAAAAGCAACTGAAATAAAAACCATGGTAGATAATAATAAACACTAGAGGGAAAAAAGTAAATCTTGGGAGATGCTAGAAGAATTGGGGTTATGCGTGTGAAATGTAAGATAGGGTGGCCAGAGAAGTTCTCACTAAAAAGGTAATATTTGGGGGCCAGCCCGCTGGCATAGCGATTAAGTTTGCATCTGCTTTGGTGGCCTGGGATTCACAGGTTTGGATCCCGGGTGTGGACCTACACACCACTCATCAAGCCATGCTGTGGCAGCATCCCACATGCAAAAATTAGAAGAAGATTGGCACAGATGTTAGCTCAGGGCCAATCTTCCCCATCAAAAAGAAAAAAAAGTGACGTTTGAATAAAGACCTCAAGAAAGTTAGGGAGCCACATGGCGACAGTAAAGAGAAGTACTCCAGGCAGAAGGACTAACAAATTTCCTCAGGCAGGAGAGTACCTGGGGTATTGATGGACATCAAGGAGGCCAGGGTGGCTGGAGAAGAAGAGGAGGAGGAAAAAGAGGGAGAAGGAGGAAGAGGAGGAGGAGGAGGAAGAAAAGGGAGGAGGAGGGGGGAGGGGAGAAAAAGAAGAGGAAGAGGAGGGGGAGGAGGATGCAAATGCCGCCCGCAGTAGATAAGGCATAGCAAAATTTGGCCATGCCAGCTCCTCCCCGTTACATTACCAGCCTGTAATTCTTTTTTTTTTTTAATTGAGATATAATTGGCATTCTTTAGTGTGTTTTCTTCACCACACAAGGATCGTTCCATTCTTAGCATCTCATGGAAACAAGAAAATGGAAATAACCTAAATGTTCAACAATAGTCTGTAAATAAATTGTGACATGCTGCATGACCTTTGAAATTCGTAGCTCTGCAGAACACTTACGGCTTAGGAAAACACTTATACTATCTTACTAGGTGAAACAAGTGGGGCTCAAATCTACATAGCTAATTTTGTTTAACGTGTGCATATACACATTCCTCCTCCTTCCCAGAGAAGCATCACAGTGCTAAAAGTGCTTACCTCCAGGTGGTTGAATTATGAGCATTTTCATTATTTTCCAACTTTCTTATAGTAAACCTATATTACTGTCATAATTAGAAAACAATAACATTTAGAAGTAAATTAAACAAGTCAGTCCAGTATCATTTGAATCAATAAAATATTTCATCTCATAAATTTATTAGGCATCCTCAAGATTTAACAGTGGTTTAAAAATAGTCCAGTGTTGGGGCTGAGTGGTTAAGTTCGCGCGCTCTGCTACAGGCGGCCCAGTGTTTCGTTGGTTCGAATCCTGGGCGTGGACATGGCACCACTCATCAAACCACGCTGAGGCAGCGTCCCACATGCCACAACTAGAAGGACCCACAACGAAGAATGTACAACTATATACTGGGGGGCTTTGGGGAGAAAAGGAAAAAAAATAAAATCTTTAAAAATAGTCCAGTGTTAACACTGCTAAGGTCTATATTACAATCTGAGTCCATAAGATATTAACATTTATTTGAAAATCATGTAATTGGCTTTATACCATATGCTTATTTGCTTTAGAACAGAATTAAAAGAACAGATTCATCTTGGACCCCCATTTACTGTGATTAATATATTAACTTCCAAAATACTGTGTTAAGTAGATTGGTCTCAAAGATTATAATATTATATTTGAAAGTCCAAGAACTAGGAGATGACTCGCAGTGATAAACGTCTTATTATTGTTGTGACCAAACATCTTCTTCCAAAATATTCTATTGTTTGATCTTTCAGGCGAACCTCTTTAACTACCTCAGTGTATAGATTTGAGAACACACTGAAATGATGTCTTAACCCCTGGTGGCACACGAGAATCACCCTGGTGCCCTGGGCGCCACATCCACAGGTAATTCCAATCTGAGCCGGGGTCAAGAAGCAATGAGCTAGATGTTGAGACCCCCAGACACAAGGAGGAGAGAAGTCCAGCTCAGGGAATTCTCAATGAATTGTTTCCAGAAAGTGGACAATAAACTGCATAGTAAAAATTAGGTTGTATCCACATTGACTTTGTCTTTCTTTTTTTTTTTGCTTCAAGCTCCTAAATCAAAAGACTGCATGAACTGGCTTTATGATACTGTAAGTGGCCTCCAGATTATTTTGAAAATTCCCCAAATTCTTAATGCAAAGTTACTTTGGACATGTTTTAAAGATAGATGTGTCATGATTTGGCACAATTTGGGTGGGAGATTAGGCCAGCAAATATTGAGACAGACATTAGTTTGGTGTCCCAGCTCCATAAGTATCAAGATTTCAAAAAGGCAAGAGTTAATTTTCCAGGGTCCAGATCACAGCCTGGAATTAAATGAGACCCACTTAATAATTATTGTTGCCAATGAAAATCTGTTTGGTGCTGTTCAATTCCCTGGTTTCTTGAAACTGTGTTTTGGACCCCCGCCCAGGAGCTGTCTTGATTAATGTAGTTCAGAGAATGAAAAACAGAGATGAACAATGTGGCTCTAGAAAGTACAGCAACAGAGAGCACTGAAATATCACGAAGTTCTAAAAATATGCTCCTATTCAAGTTCAATCCCCAAATGCATTGGTAGATAGGAGAGAACAAAGGACATAAATATAATTCTTTTGTGAAGTTTCATATTATTTATGTGTAGTCAGGGAGTTGAATGCCTTCAATTTGTAGTGTGAGAGTTGTTTTAAGGTCCCATCTGACCCAGAATAACTCCTTCACCAGTCTCCCCTCCTACCTAGCTTGACATGAACTCAATCATTTGACCACGAAACCTTTGAACTTTGACCACGTGTCAGGAGTCATGAAAGGTTCTGTAGGCATGTAAAGATCTCATCCCTGCCTTCGAGGAACTTCCTATCTTTGGGGAGAGGGAAGAACTACATGCATACAAAGAAAGTCAAGATTGCAAGGCCAATATGATGTGTCAGAAGAAGCCAAGTAAGCTGAGTGATCCGTACAGGCTTCTCAGAGGCAGTAGGCATGAACTGAATCTTAAGATGGCCAGACTTCTAGTTGGCAGGCATTGCAGGGCATTGCAGACAAGGGCAAAGGTATAGGAAAAGAAGGGGGCAGATGTTCAGAGAACAATGAGAACAATCCTGTTGGAGTTTGAGATTCTTCTAAAGCAGTGGTTATTAAAAGTTTATGCCTGTGACTAAGGCAGAGCAGAAGATGGTAGATATGTATCTAACCCACCAGTTCCATAGTCCTGTGTAAGAAGACCTTGTTGACAGCAAAGAATTGGAGACAATCAACCAGACAGTCAAGATGGTAATAACTAAGCAATTCAATAGGAACAAAACAATCAAGAAAGAAAATCCTAAACACAATTCTCTAAATATATGAATTAATACCAAAAATAGCAGCAATTGAAATTCATGATCAACTAACTTAAGATCACTCTTATGCCTCTCTGTCGACAGGGTATTCTTCCCTGCTGCTCAAGGAAGAAACCTGTAATTCATCTTCCATCCCTCCCTCATCAGCCTCTTTCCTATGATCCATCCATAGCTGATGCTCCCAGCTCGGCCTCCACCCTAGGCCAAGCCAGCTGGTCTTCCTGCCTTCTTTCTTAATCTCTTCGCCCTCCTCATTCTTCCCACCCCAATCCCAATCCATCCTTTACACAGCAGCTAGAATGTCATCTAAAAATCCTGAATTTGAGCAGATAATTCCCCTGCTTAAAACACGCCTATGGTTCCCATTGTATCCAGGATAACGTGTAAAATCTATAACATGACCACAAGACCCTGCTGCCCTGTCCCCTCTTTAATGCCATCTTTCTTCATGCTCCCCTTCATTAGATGATTGGGACCCATTCGCTTCTGGTTCCTCAAACTAGATCTGCTTTTTCCAGCTTCACTTAGAATGGACTTTGAATCCACTCTTTTCCTGGCTATCTCCTATCGTAAGTCAAAGCTTAAAGGTCATTTCCCTACAGAGTTCTGCTTTGACCAATCCCCCAATCTAAATCTTGTCCCCCACGTCATTCTCTCTCATAGCCTTTAGGTTTTTATTTCATGGCACTTATCACAATTTGTAATTATACATATAACTTCTGTGTTTGTTTACAGCTTGAAGCATCATGAAAATATGGACCATATACATTGATTCATCGCTGTGTACCTGAGCCTAGCAGTGTGACATCTAGGAGTGGCAATAAATAGATCTACAATGTGTGAAATGGAGGGAGTTCCAACTACCTCTCTGTGTGCTACACCACAATACAGATTCAAGTCCTCAGTAATTTCTACAGCCAAATTTAGTAACTCATTTGACTAATTACTTGTACGTAGTCTTTACTCATATATAAAAAGGGGAGGGGTCATATCCCTCAGGCATAGAAGAAAAATATTGCATTTTTGATAGCTTAAGCCTCTTATGCATGCCATTTTGACCTACCAAAGGCCCCACTCTTGAGATACAATGCATTTGGAAGTAGCGGGAGGTATGGAAAGGAAATCACAATAATAACACAGTGTTTGTTGAGTGTGATGTGCCAGGCTTTCTGCTATGCCTTTTACAGGCATTATCTGTAATCTTACAACTATCCTGAACATAGGTATTATAGTCCCATTTACAAATGAGAAAAATAAACTTTGAGAGATGATCTGTCCACAATCTCAGAGCTAGCTGGCAGGAGGGATTGATGGAGCAAGGTCTTGAAAAAAACCCACAGTTTGCACAATGTAATCTCTGTGAAATTAGCAAAACACTGTGAAATTTCCACCTTGTTTGATATTTCCCATATTGGTTGAAATGACATTTACCAATGCTCATCTTATTTTTCAAAAGAACCATGAATGCATTTTGAATATTAAAGGCTATCATTTAGGAATAAACATCTTCTGAGCCCAAAGCTTGGGTTGGAGAGAATTTGGGATTAAAAAAACTAAGATCCAATTAAGATAAGTTTATAAATAGCAAGTGTCTGATACAAATGATAAAAAATAGCCCTTGACCTACATACTTGGGAAATGTATGTGGCTCCCTGGTATGTGAATCCGTAGGCTGGGATAGCAAATACTTAAGCCTGTGTAAGAGCAATAATGGCTTTTTTGGAAATCGTCAATGCACTAGAATGCACTAAAACCATAAATATTCCAGGAGATGCGGCACTGTTAAGGAGCGAAATCCAAATTGACCTGGCATGAAGCAGGAGACTGCTCGACAGCTTTGAAACTTCTTCAAAGTTGGACATTCCAAGAATCCTGGAAGGGAGATACTGTGGAAAAAAACAGGAGAACTGCAAGGTAATCCTGACTTGGGGTATATAGTTAAATTCCTTTCTTTATGGGCCTTAAACCAAAGTTTTAAACATTACAGACTATTGTAGAGAGAAATGTCACATTCCTCTTAGAAGGAAAGATCTTCCTATAAGAATTAAGAGGAAGAGAACTACTATATGCAGGAGTTTTAAATATTGTATTTATTCCATATAACTCCCTGAAGGTGGAATTATTTCTCACTTATAAATGAGGAAACTATGGTCCAGAGAATTAAACTCATTAACCCATAATCACACAACCTGTGACAGAGTTGGGATTTGAATCTAAACATTTTGACTTCAGACACCTCTTTCTCTGGTAGTCAAGTGTTCAGCGTGGCTAGAAGAAGTCTGGTGGATTTATCATCTGATGGGAAAACTACAGAATCACAGGATCCTGAGGTCAAAAGACGTGTGACTTCAGCACCATGATATGTTCTTTACATCCCTTACAGAGCCCAATGCATCATAGATGCTCAGTGTGTTGTAGGATGATGGGTGGGTGGATGGATGGATGGATGGATGGACGGACGGACGGATGGATGGATTGATGGATGAATTCCCTTATTCCTGGGCTATTCAGATCAATCATCTTTTTCATCTTGGGAGACTTCTTCCCAGAGAACAGCAGGCAGTGGCCAATAGTGTGACACCGTGTCTCCTTCCTCTGGGCAAACTCAGGCAGGTAAAATGTGAAAAAGATTATTTAACAATTTGTCCCTAAATTAAATTAAATTAAATTATATACGTGTGTAGGTTATTTCAGCTGTTTCAGTCCCATAAAGATAAGGAACATCTTACCGCCTTCATTTAAGGAGGTGAAATACACCTTATTTGTGGCTGTTTCAGTCCAGTGAATGTAGAGAATACTGTCCCTCTTTATTTTAAGGTGTTTTATCTCCCTTTCTGGTCTCATTCCTTTTTTGCGTAGTCCTACATCTGGCATTAATCTTGGGAAACTAGTTCTCTTCTCTCTTTAACTCAATCCCACAGATTTAATTCTTGCCAAGCCAACCCCGAGCTGCCCAGCCAATCCTGCAGGTATCTAAGGTGCACTCTCATGTGTCACCACTGAGGCTAAGGGATCCTTCAATGAGATTCAGCCACTATTTTTTTTCCTAGTCTTGGCATCGTCCAACACAGAGTGGGTACGAGTGATGGGGAAAAGGAACAGGAACTGGGGCCTTCGTTAGAAGAGCTCCATCTTTGTATTGGCCTCTGCTCCCTTGTGGTAAGCAGAGTGGGCGTTCTTGAGAACAGGCTGGCATCATTGCTCGCTCGCTGTCTCTCTCTTTCTCTGGCTTCCACCTCTCCTCGTCATCCTTCTTTCTCCCAGGAGACTTGGTTTCCTGGCCTCTGCTCCCTTGTGGTAAGCAGAGTGGGTGTTCTTGGGAACAGGCTGGCATCATTGCTCGCTCGCTGTCTCTCTCTTTCCCTGGCTTCCACCTCTCCTCGTCATCCTTCCTTCTCCCAGGAGACTTGGTTTCCTTGCCTGGTATTTGTGACTGGTCTCTGTAGACTTTAGACTATTCTCTCTTGGCCAAGGAGACTCTTATTTCACAGTCTTTTCCAGGAATGAGTTTTTGATTCTGCTCAGGAAGTACTTGAGAATGGCAATAAATCTCATCTCTTTTTTTTCTAGAAGGCTCCATGTCATCAATCTGGGATGAGATAAGCAGTAATTCTTCTTAGTTACTAAGTGGAGCCTGGTATCAGCAACCAACATTATAAGCTCATCAAAAGGCAAAGCCTGTAGGTCAAGCAATACGAGAACTAATGACACGACTCTAAGGAGCTCCAGCGTCCGGGTGAGGTTTCCTGCTGGCTTCTGAGCAGGAGGAGCAGGTGGCCATTGTCAGCTGGAGTCCACAGGAGGGCGGGGCAGTCAGGAATCCTTCCACCATCAAATTCGGGGGAGGAAGGCATTGAGAAGAGGCATTCCCTAAGCCAGGGCTGCCTGTGCCTTAAACAATACAGCTGAGAAACACTCTTAGAAAAGGTAAATCACTTGTCCAACTCTGGGTGAAGGTAGAGGATGGAACGTCTTGTGGAAAACTGAGAGGCAATTCACCTCAGAAAATGAGAAGATTATTTAAAGTACAGAATTACAATAAAATTGTTTTTTGGAGAGTGTATGTGTGTCTGTATGTGTGTGTGTGTGTCCCTAAATCCCATTAATAATAAACACTCTTCAGAGCACCAAACATAATCTTCCTAACCTTAAAGGCAGAAGGGAGCCATCTCCCAGTTGATTCCAAAAAGGCAAGTATCAGATAAAGCTTTTTTGTAGGTCACCATCTTGGTGGAATGACTGAGGCAGAAATGGCATTGGGTCCTGGGGTGGGTTGAAGAGTGGCCCCAAAAGATATGTCCAAGTCCTGACCCCCTATACCTGTGAATGTGACCTTATTTGGAAATAGGGTCCTACAGACATCATTAAGTTAAGGATCTTGAGATGAGATCATCCTGGATTTAGGGTGGCCCCAAATCCAATGACAGGTATCCTTATAAGAGAAAGGAAAGGGAGACTTATCCAGAAACACTGAGAAGAACATGTGAAGATGAGGCAGACATTGGAGCCAAGGCACGCCAAGGGCCGCCAGCAGCCTCCAGAAGCCAGCAGAGAGGCACGGAACAGACAGTTGCTCAGAGCTTCCAGAAAGAACCAGCCCTGTGACACATTGATTTTGGACTCCTGGCCTCCAGAATTGTAAGGGAGTAAAGGTCTGTTGTTCTGAGCCACCCAGCTTGTGGTAATTTGTGCCAACAGCCCTCAAAAACTAAAACAGGCCCCATGCCTCAGGTATGAGCATAGAAATGAAGAGGAAATTACTTACAGGAAGTGTTACTTTGACCTACTTCAGGAACCTGTTCGGGCAGGAATTATACAACACTTACGATTGAATAATCTCTATATGAGAGAGAAGAATACACTAAAATTCTAGCAATCTTGCCTGAAATCTCTATTACATCAAAGCAAGAGGCCAGCGGGAAGACCTAAGCGCATACCCTTGGCTGAATTCAGGACACCTGAGTAGGGCCACTAGGGTTTCACGTGCAGGAAAGCCCCAGAAGCCTCATGTGGACAGTGGCTGGATCCTGTGGGGATGGAAGCCATCCTGCAAGGTGAGGCTCCAAGTGGGTGGAGACCAGGGGCTGCTCCTTCATCTCCAGGACGATATCCAGGCTGGAGAAGGGACCTGCACCAGGGGAGGAGGAGGGAGTGATGGCAGACAGGCTTAGCCTGCAGAAAAGGGCAATGCTGCAGTGCGGCGCAGTGTCGTGTCTTCCACCTTATTCTCCAGCCCTTCCGCTCGTGTCAGGTAAGTTAGAGAGGGGGCAGCGATGGACTGCAATGGAAGCCAAATGATAGGTTCAGGGCAGCGGGGGAAAAGAGGCTTCGAGGGCTCTGTGGGAGCAGATGGGCAGTTGGGGGAAGGTGGGTGCTCCGCTCTGCTTGATGGCTGTTGGAGTAGAGCAAGAAGTAGCCACCTGCCAGTGTAGGGACATCATGAGGGATGGCAGGAATGGCCATTTTGGACACTGGCTCAGCAAGAGAATGACATCCACGTCTAGGAGGGATATCACAACAGTGATGGGGGAAAAGCAAGGGGACGAGCAGTGGTATGAGCCACACGAGGAAACCCCATGGACCCTCAACTGTAAGAGAGGATTTCAGGGTTGAGCTTGCAGCTGCTCTAGCTAACGGAGGCTGGAGCAAAAGGCCATTGCTAAACCACAGTTCCTTCCGACCTCACACCCATTAGCGTGGCTACCACCAAAAATAAAAAAATCTTAAAAACAGAAAATAACAAGTGCTGGTGAGGATGGAAAGAAAGTGGAACCCTCGTACGCTGTTAGTGAGATGTAAAATGGTACGGCCACTGAGGAAAACAGTATGGTGGTTCCTCAAAAAATTAAAAATACAACTACCATATGCTCCAGCAATAGTACTTCTGGGTATATGTCCAAAGGCACTGAAAGCAAGGTGTTGAAGAGATATGTGTACACCCATATTCACAGAGCATTATACACAACGGCCAAAGGTGGAAGTAATCCAAGTGTCCATCCATGGATGAATGGACAAATGAAATGTGGTATATAACACAATGGAGTATTATTCAGCCATAAAAAGGAAGGAAATTCTGACACACACTATAACATGGATGACCCTTGAGGACATTATACTAAGTGAAATAACCTTGTCACAAAAAGACAAACACTGTATGATTCCACTTAGCTGAGGTCCCCACAGCAGTGAAATTCATAGAGACAGAAAGAATGGTGCTTGTCAGGACCTGGGGAGGAGGGGAATGAGGAATTTTTACAGAATGGGTACAGAGTTTCAGTTTTGCAAGATGAAAAGACTTCTAGTGATGGATGGTGGTAATAGTTGTACAACAGTGTAAATACACTTCATACCCCCGAACTGTATATTAACAATGGTTGAGATGGTAAATTTCATGTTGTTGTATTTTACCACAATTTAAAAAAACAAAACAAAACCAACAAAAGCCATTACTTCATTCCCATATTCTACCCTGAACACCTGCACACACACTCCACAGCCCTGTCCCCACATCCACACATTCAAGGCTGGGGCAACTTGCAGAAACACGGTTCTCTTTCCACGCTGCCCAGCTAAGTCTCAAGACAGCTGGTCCCGTATGACTGAGCCTGCAAAACAAATCGTGCTTTGAGGTTTAGTGTCTGCTGCTGTCATAAGCTGTCTGGCTGGTCAAAGAAAACACCTAGAAGTCAGTTTGACTCACTGTCTTCTTTGTATCTATCACCATTGGCCAGGTCTTGTTCGTTCTGCTTCCCTGATGTATTTTAGATTTACCCCTTCCTCTCTAATCACGTTAGTTCAAGTCTTCCGGCTTGGGTTTCGCAACAGCCTCCTTACTCATCTCCCCGCCCCCCGTCTCACTCCTCCTACACTCATCTTCCTCCAGGCTGCCCAAGGGATCCTGCAAAAGGGCAAGTCGCATCATGTCCCATGTCTGAGAACCCTCCCACTGTTGTCCTTCGGCTCCAGGCTGTGCCTCCCAAGGCCTGAAAGGTCCCCCACCATTCGTGGGGCCAGCTTGGCTCTCTAGCCTCACCTCCTAACTTCTGCCAATTACCAACTCCGGCTTTATCTCCCAAATGTCACCCTCTAGCAACATTAATGATCGTCTTCTGACCATGCTGACTCATGTCTGATTCTTCACATGCTTCTCCTGGGTCTGGAAATACCCTCCGGGCTTGCCAGCCTTCCGTCATCTCTACATCACCCCCCCAGCCCACCCTGAATACCTCTAACCTCTCCTCCTTTTCTACTCTCTCTTCATTCAAATGTAATTCCATGCTGGTACACGTTACACGGCAGGAGAATTCTTACGTTTTTGACAAGTGTCACTTCCCTCCCAAATTGGAGTTTCTTAAAAGTGAGGCGCATACTTAGTATGTGATAAAGGTTTGCCAAATGAAAATCTCTTAAAGAATTCAGCTGGCTCAAGTGGTCATAATTATACGATTTCGACCATAATTAGAAGATTAGATAATTCTGTTCAAATTAAAGTAACTGTGGGGGCCGGCTCCATGGCCGAGTGGTTAAGTTCGCACGCTCCGCTGCGGTGGCCCAGGGTTCAGATCCTGGGCGTGGACATGGCACTGCTGGTCAGGTCACGTTGAGGTGGCGTCCCACATCCCACAACTAGAAGGACCTGCAACTAAGATATACAACTATGTATGGGGTGGGGGGAGGTGAGGGGGGGAGGGGGGTGGTGGGGGTGGTGTTTGGGAAATAAAGCAGAAAAAAAAAAGATTGGCAACAGTTGTTAGCTCAGGTGCCAATCCTTAAAAAAAAAAAGGAAGATTGGCAACAGTTGTTAGCCCAGGTGCCAATCTTTAAAAAAACAAAAAAAGTAACCGTAAATACGATCACTTGAGGAAAATTAAGTGATCCTAATTATAAAAATTCTGTCAGTCAAGGAATTTTTACATTTTCAAGGAACTCCAGGCCTCATATAGTTCTGTGTCTCAGCCAGTTATATCAGAATATCTGGATTTATGGCCTGGGCATCAGTATTTTTTAAAGCTCTCTAACTGGAGAAAAGAACTTCAAACCCATTGGCAGCCAAATTTAAAAGGTTCTGATCTCATCTATTCACCTAGGAGCTGGCAGCTATTTTTCATATCCGGAAATATATTCTATTTCCCAGGAAAACAGATGTCTTGTTATTTTTATTTATTTATTTAAGAATCTCTGGGGACACAATTTTGGAATCTCCCTTGCCTTATAAAATAGTGTTCCTCTCTAAAATAAATAAAATCAAGTATTAAAAGAAAGTTGTAGCTATCATAATTTATTTTCCAAATAAAGATTGCTTTGATAATTTTTGAAGTTTTGAAGTCCTTTTCTGGGCGTCTGATCTTTTATTCCCTGTTTGGCATGAAGTCCTCTTAATTTGCTATGTCTTTGAAAAACAGTTCCAGCATCACTGTTTCCTAAGAAGTTTGGGGTCATGACAGAATGAGCTGGCTAGCAGAGTTTATTTTTAGCCCAGAGATTCGGATCCAAGCTCCATAGCAAGCGGGAAGCCAAACTTCTGTCCTGCCCTGACGTCTTTCTTTGCTCGTGGGCAAACTGTCCTTTTCAGGGAACATCCCACCTATGAGCTGTTTGCTTTGCTACGAAGATTTTTTAGCTCCCCGAACCCAAGTGGAGACTTTAACACCCCTAGATACAATACTCCGAGAGAGCCTTCCGACACGCTTGTGTTTATAACGCGAACAAGGGCGTCCGTGGGAGGCCATCTGGAAGGCACGACGGTGCTGTGATCACTTGGGAGCGTTTTGAATCTGAAAACACGCACGCACCTCCTAAGTTCTGTCCTTCATTTAAGAAAACACCACCTCTTTTCTACAAACTTAAATCACTTTTATTACAAATTTCAGGCCGGAGACAGAATCTGCCTGTCTTTCGAAATCCTCTCCCAAAGAACACCTGCCTGGAACAGGGCAGAAGCAGAGACGTCCCTTCTGATGGCTCGTCGCCCCAGCTGCGCATGCGCCCAGTGCTGCCTCGTCTCTCCTGCATCGGTCCTGGCCTCAGTTTCTCCACCGTGTCCTTCCTTCATCCCCAGCCAGGACGCACTCTGTCTAGCTATGGGAACCAGCTGAACCAGCTCTCTTTCTGTGGTTGCTACAGCAAATTACTGCTAACTTAGTGGTTTAACACAATACAAATTTATTCTCCTACAGTTCTGGGAGTCAGAAGTCCGAAATGACTCTTATGAGGCTAACATCAAGCTGTGAGTAGGGCTGTGTTCCTCCTAGGAGGTCCGTGGAGAATCTATGTTCTTTTCTCTTCCAGATTCTGGAGGCTGCAGGCATTCCTTGGCTCAGTGCCCCTCCCCCCTTCAAAGCTCATCGTTCCAACTCCTGCTTCTGTCACTGCATCTTTCTTCTGCCGTTGACCCTCCTGCCTCCCTCTTATAAGGACCCTTGTGATTATATTGGGCACGTCCAGATAATCCAGGATAATCTCCCCATCTCAAAATCCTTAGTGTAGTTACGTCAGCACAGTCCATTTGGACGTATGAAGCAGTATATTCACACATCTCAGGGGTCAGGGCGTGAATCCCTTTGGGGGGAGGGGGGTCATTTTTCTGTCCCCTGCATGTCCTGAAGCCTAGCCAAGCACCATTTTGATCACTTCCTCCTTTCACTGCTAAAACATATGGAGTTGAATTGGGCGCCCTACTCTGGCCAAATTCACGTCCATCTAGACCCTGGGAACGTGGCCTTTTTTGGAAATAGGATCTTTGCAGATGTAATCAGCTAAGAGGAGGTCAAACTGAAGTAGAGTGGGCCCTAAATCCAATACGACTGGCACCCTTATAAGAAGAGGGCATTTGGACACAGAGACACAAAGACCCACAGGGAAGAAGGCCACGTGATGATGGAGGTAGAGACTGGAGTGATGACGCTACAACCCAAAGGATGCTGAGGATGGCTGGCAACCACCGGAAGCTAGAAAAAGGCAACATAAGATTCTTTTCTAGAGATTTCAGAGGAAACATGGCCTTGCTAATACTTTGATTCAGACATGCAGCCTCCAGACCTGAGGGAGAATAGATTTCTGTTGTTTTAAGTCCCCAGTTTGTGGTACTTCATTACAGCAGCCCTAAGAAACTAATATGGACATGTTGGCAAAGAGCACCCTCTTTTGTTCAAGTGCCAGGTTTTCCTAAGAGACAGTCTGACTGATGTGTCAGCTGACCAACCCCTAAAAGTTTTTTTTGTTCTATTTATAATATACAGAGATCTTTGTGGATTATTGGCTCTGTGCATGGGGCTTCCTCATTTGAGGGCCTCAGACTGTCTTCTCGCACATAGGAAGTCAAGAGCAGACTAGGTCAGAGGTCAGCACACAGTTTCTATAAAGGGGTGGATAGTAAATATTTCAGGCCTTGTGGACCAAGAGGCAAAATCAAGGACATGATATAATCACTTATGTAACAAGAAAGAAAACAAATTTCCCTACATTTCTTACTGACAAAATTCAAACTATAGTAACAATTTAGTACAATTTTTTAATAATATAGGTCTATAATGAGAAGAATGAAATTCTTTTTGGAGTGAGAACACTTCACTTAATTGGAGTTCAAATGTAATTGGCTTGTCATCAACATAGGTTGCTCATGCTCATCTGATGATGCTGAACTATAATGAGATTTTGCCTCATTGAGTAGTTCAATTTGAAGATGAACATTGCATCTTTGAAAATGTCTTTTAACACAGAAAAGTACTACCAAATGCTGATATCAATTCACTAGCATATACATGATTTTAATTGACCATATTGATCGTTTGAAAGGCATTTCTAGCATTCTATTCAATTTTTCTATTGACATTTGTCTTTTAACTTAATCATTATCTTGCAGATTAATCGCTTCCAGTTGAAGATTAGGAGCAAGCTCCTCAAGTGGTCAGTTAAATGGGTTTTGAAATATGGAAATTTTCTCTCCACTAGCATTGAAGTCCAAAAAATGCTGCTGGACCTGCATCTTGAACTCAGAAAATACATCCACTGCAAATTTGTGTGGAAATGGAGATCTCACCTCTTGTTTTACCTTTTGACACCACTGGAAGTGTGTAAGGCAGCTTGACGTTCCAACCATGTTAGTTGTCGAAATGACTTTACAGCAGTGTAACTTTCTCATATGAGCACTGTTTGGCCTTGTTATTTTAGGTTGGATTCATCAAAATACAAGCGTGCAGCAAAAACTCATTTCCAAAGCCATTCAGTGTTCACTAGTAGTGGTTGAAGGCAGTTCTTCTCATTTAAAAAAAATTCAATCTGAGCCCCAAGCTCAAAAAATCACTGTAAAACTTGACCTCTGCCATTGAACTGCTGGGTGGCACAACAAATCAGGACATTCCGCTTCTTTTCCAGACAAAAATTTATAGAAACGCCTACAGATCAGTGCATGAGAGCAAATGAATTCACCAATGGAGCTACTGGATCAGTGACACGTGATACAGTCAAGTATTTTCTGAAAAGTACATGCTGGTGAATAACACAAGAAATATTAAAACCCCTGGGAGCCCAGTCTTAGGGGAGCGCCCACACTTCCATTTGTTTTACCTCCTGAAGCCCCATCAAGTTCTCAAGGTAAAGAGTGGAGGAAAAAAATTCCCTTATGCTTCTGGCAGGGGGAGGGAAAAAGTAAACATTTTGAACTACATCCAAAGTTCTTCCAACTTACAACTAGGATATACAACTACGTACTGGCGCTTTGGGGAGAGCAAAATAAAAGAGGATTGGCAACAGATGTTAGCGCAGGGCCAATCTTCTGCACCAAAATGCATAACTTAAAAAAAAAGATTTAGATTAAATGTAAGATAATGGAGCGCTTCCCCCTCCAACATCTTACCACCACATCAACTGGGTTCCAGCATAATAGTAGTAGATTACAACTGAGAGAGATGCAAGACACAGACCCTATTTAAGAAGGAATTCTTAGGGAAACACAAAGACAAAATGAGCAAAAAAAAGAAACTGAAGCCTCTAGAACCTACAGCTAGAGAAAACATTAAACACAGCCCAGCTCCCAGCCAGATTAACACAAAACCCCACATAAAAGCCTGATTATCTCAGTTCCTATCATCAGCTACATCATGTCTGGCTTTCAACAAAAAATTGCAAGGCACATTTACTAAAAGGCAAGAAAAAAAAGCAGTCTAAAAAGACAAAGCAAGCATCAGAACCAGACAGAGATGACACAGATTTTGGAATCTAAAGATTGGAAGTTTAACTATGATTAATATGTTATGGGCTCTAACGGGGGAAAAAAAAGTAGACAACATCCAAGAAAAGATGGGTAATGTAAGCAGAGAGATGGAAATTCTAAGAAAGAAAATAAATACCTTACCCACAGAGAGAAAAAGATAAGAATAACATAAGACATCTCTTCAGAAACCATGCAAGCAAGAAAAGACTGGAGTGAAATATTTTAAAGTGTTGTAAGGATAAAAACCATCAACTTAGAATTCTGTATCCAGCAAAATTATCTTTCAAAAATGGAGGAGAAACAGAAAGTTTCTTAGACAAACAAAAACTGAGGGAATTTATCACTAGTAGACCTGCCTTGCACGATGTGTTAAAAGAAGTTCTTTAGAGAGAAGGAAAATGATACAGGTTGAAAATTCAGATCTACATAAAGAAAGGAAGAGCATTAAGGAAGGAATAGATGCAGGTAAAATAAAGTCTTTTATTTTTCTTGCTCTTAATTGATCTAATAGATAACCATTTGTCCAAAGTCATGATAGCAGAAACATATTGGGTGATTATAGCATGTGGATAAGTGAGATAGATGACAGCGATGTTATAAGAGATGAAAGAGCGGAAGTGGGAGTACTATGTTATAAGGTACCTGCACTACCCATGAAGTGGTATAGCGTTATTTGAAAGTGGACTTAGAGTAGATGGAAATGTATATCACAAACACTAGGGAAACCATTAAAACTTTTTTAAAAAGAAGTATAATTGATATACTAAGAAAGGAAAGAAAGTGGAATCATATAAGCTGCTCAATTAAAATCAGAGAAGGGAGAAAAAGAGGGGAAGATCAAAAAGAAGCAAAGTACAAGTGCAAGGAATAGAAAAGTTAAAAATATGGTAGGTATTGGGGCTGGCCCCGAGGCCGAGTGGTTAAGTTCACGTGCTCCGCTGCAGGCGGCCCAGTGTTTCGTTGGTTCGAATCCTGGGCGCGGACATGGCACTGCTCATCAGACCACGTGAGGCAGTGTCCCACATGCCACAACTAGAAGGACCCACAACGAAGAATATACAACTATGTACTGGGGGGCTTTGGGGAGAAAAAGGAAAAAAATAAAATCTTTAAAAAAAAAAAATATGGTAGGTATCAATCCAACCATATCAATAATCCCGTCAAAGGTGAATGGTCTAAATACACCAATTGAAAGTCAGAGACTGTCAGAGTGGATAAAAAACGAGACCCAAGTATGTGTCGTCTACTGGAAATGCACTTCACATGTATAAAGACAAAGATAGATTAAAGGAGAGGCATGAAGAAAGATATACCATGCTAGCACTAATCAAATGAAAGCTGGAATCATTACATTAATTTCAGACAAAGCAGACTTCAGAACAAGGAAAATTCTGAGGATAAAGAGCAGCATTATATAATAATAATGGCATCAATTCTCCAAGACATAACAATATACCCAACAAGAGAGCATCAAAATACTTGAAGAAAAAACTGATGAAGTGCAAGGAGAAAGAGAAAATTCACTAGTACAGTTGGAGACTTCAGCACCCCGTCAGTAACTGACAGATCCAGAAGGCAGGAAATCAGTGAGCTATAGTTGACCTAAACAGCAGCATCAATCAACTGGATCTGGTTGATCTTTATAGACTACTTCATCCAACAATAGCTTAACAAACATGCTTCTCGAATTCACATGGAACATTCACCAAGCTAGACCACATTATGGGCCATAAAACACATCTTAACAAATTTAAAAGAACAGAAGTCATATAAAGCATGCTCTCGGGCTGCAATGGAATTAAACTAGAAATCAATAACAGAAAGGTAGCTGAAAAAAAATCCCAAAATATTTGGAGATTAAATAACGTACTTTTAAACAACACGAGTCAAAGAAGTCTGGAGAGAAATTTAAAAGTACTTCTAACTGAATGAAAATGAAAATACAACCTATCAAAACATGTGGGATGCAGTGAAAGCATTGCTCAGAGTGAAACTTATAGCACTAAAAGTATATATTAGAAAAGAAGAAAGATCTAGGGGGCCGGCCCGGTGGCGCAGCGGTTAAGTGTGCACGTTCTGCTTCAGCGGCCCGGGGTTCACCGGTTCAGATCCCGGGGGTGAACCTACGTACTGCTTGTCCAGCCCTGCTGTGGCAGGCGTCCCACATATAAGGTGACAGAAGATGGGCACGGATGTGAGCTCAGGGCGTCTTCCTCAGCAAAAAGAGGAGGATTGGCAGCAGATGTTAGCTCAGGGCTAATCTTCCTCAAAAATAAAAAATGTTATGAACAACTCTATGCCCCAAAGTTTGATAACTTAGATGAAAAGGATCAATTCTTTAAAAGACAGACTACTAAAACTCAACACAAGGAGAAATAGATTATCTGAAGAGGCCTATATTTATTACATAAATTTAATCAAGAATTAATAACCTTCCAAAAAAGAAAGTGTCAGGCCCACATGACTTCACTAATTGTACTAAACATTTCAAGGAAAAATGATGCTAATTCTCTACAATCTCTTTCTGAAAATTAAAGCAGAGAACACTTACTAACTCATCCTATGAGGTCAGCATTAACAAAATCAGCTCATAACAAAACGAGATAAGACATTATAAGAAAGGAAAACTAGAGAGAAATATCTTTTATTTACATCGATGCAAAAATCCTCAATAGAATGTTAGTGAGTCAAATCAAACAATGTATTAAAAGAATTATATACGATGACTAGGTGGGATTTATTGCAAGTATGCAAGATGGCTTCAACATCTGAAGTCAGCTAACGTAATCCATCACATCGGCAGGCCAAATAAGAAAAATCATATGATCGTAACAATAGATGGGAAAAAGCATTTGGCAAAATTCAATACCCGTTCATAAAAAATTTTTTAAAAAAATCTCAGCAAACTAGAAATAGAGGGAGAATTAATCAACTTGGTAAAGAACGTCTATAAAACAAAAAAACCAAAAAGCCTACAGCTAGCATCATATTGAATGGTGAAAAACTGGATACTTTCTGACATCATACTGGAGCTGATTATGAAGAAGCCGGGTAGGTGCAAGACCTCCCTGGGGAAGACCACCTTCTGTACTAGGTTCACGGACTTACTTAAAAAACAAAAATCACCTGCTGGTTCCACCCCTTTGGTTATCATTACTTCTTAGAGCGGGATCGATAAATCATTTCCTTCCTTCAACCCTCAAACCACTTTTTTGGACCCTCCAAGCAGTGATGCCCTCTCAACCCATCTTTTTACCTTCCTGTGATATTACACACTCGCTCCTCCCAAACCTTCAGCTTTCCAAATCCACACCTTCCAAGATGGCCTCCTTGACGACTTCCCAGTGTAAGTGACACCCATTCGCAAGGTACAATCCTATTCTGTGCCTTCCCTACATAAAAACATAATCAGCCTGATTTCAGATAAAAACAATTCATAAATAGGACGCTGGTTCCTTCTTCCCCATCCCTGCCTTCCATGCAGCATTTTAGAGCCCACCATAATTGATGAAGATGATGACGTAGCAGCACACTGAGAACAATCCTCTTCTGTTGAAGCTTTTCTGGTTCTGCTCTGACATGAACTGCTGACCGATTAACAGCTTGTGACCCCATCTTTAACTGGGGGCGAGAAAGTACAACCAGCCAAGTATTCAGAATATAAAAATCTCAGACACCAAATGGTACCTCACATTGTCAGAGGGGAACCGTGTGCCACCTCGAAGTTTACTTGGAGCTACTCGGAGTTAATGATGTATTACTCGTAGCCAAAATATTACCTGCAAATGGCATTTGTCTTTATATTCGGCTGCTTTTGAATGCAAATCCAGAGTTGCATGATAGATGATGCTACAAATCTTAAGTTTTTAGTCATTTGTTTAGATTGGAGTTTCAAGACGGTAGCTGTCTAGACGCTACGACTGGCTGCAGGCAGGGAGTTTCCATGTTCCGTAAGTGAACTGCTGGGAAGAGACAGCTGAGGAAACCGGCCCGAAAGCATGATGTTGCTGGAAGCCCAAGGATGGGCCATCAGCTAGCTGAAGAGTCAGTGGGAACAAGTTAGCTTTAGATGGTTCATTTACAGGAGCTTCTTAAATAGAGCTTTCATATAGACCCCACATAATAAATAAATGGCAGGAGAAATAAAACAGAACCACAGCAATGATGGCAATCTGTGCACTAAAGAAGACACCAGAGAGATAATGTACGGTTGTACAAGTTGTACACTTTACAGCTCGTGGGGGTGCCATTCACATTGTAGGCCAAATAAATTATGCCTCCTAGAGTTGTGCAGCGCACAATTAGTGCAACCATAAGCAACAAATCTGAAAACATTCCGATGCTGGTACATAATAGCAAATGCATGCCTACAAAGAGCACAGATTTCATGTCTGAAGTCTTAAGCTTTATAAATTAGATTTACTTAAAAGAGAAAAATCAATAAAATGGACTTCATCAAAACTAAAACTTTTGCTGTTTCAAAGACATTGAGAAAACAGAAAGTCAAGCTACAGACTGGGAGAAAATATTTGCAAATCATATATCCAGCAAAGGTCTCGTATCCAGCATATCAAATATTTAAGTAGATGAAAAGATGCTCAACATCATCAGACTTTAGGCAAATGCAAATAAAAGCCACAGTGAGGTACTGGGACACAGCTACTAAAATGTTTTTTTAAGAAAAGCACAATACCAAATACTTGCAAGGATGCAGAGTAACTGCAAGTTTCCTGCATTGCTTGTAGGATGCAAAATGGAACATCTGCCCTGGAAAATAGGTTGGCAGTTTCCTATGAAGTTAAACATACACTTATCATATGACCCATTAACCCCACTCCTAAGAATTTATTGTAGAGAAGTGAAAGCTTATGTTTATACAAAAACTTGTACACAGATGTTTATAGCAGTTCTTTTCCTAATTGACAAAAACTGGGAATAACACAAAGATCCTTGAGGAGATGAATGGTTACACAAACTCTGGTATATCCACACAATGGAATGCTACTCAGAAAAAAAAGAACCAAACATCGATGTCTCTCTCTTAAAGGCATTATGCGGAATGGAAGAAACCAGTTTCAAAAAGTTAAATACAGTGACGTTCCATTTATATGATATGACAGAAAAGGCAAAGATATAGGGAAGGATATGGGTGGTTGTCAGGGGTTAGTGGTGGGGGGGTTGACTACAACACGAGGGAATTGTGGAAGGTGATGAAACTGTTCTGTATTATGATTGGGCTGGTGTTTACATGACTGTGTACCTTTGTTAAAACTCATAGCACTATACACCAAAAAAAGTTATTTTTACAGTATGTTAATTAAACAACCAAAAGCATTTTTTAAAAACCCCAAAATCTGTCCTCATCTCTCCATCTCCTGGCCCCACTCTAACCCCTGTCACTTTCACCTCTTTTGCACCACTGCAAAGATTCCTGGCTAGATTTCCTCACAATTACAATCTTGAAGTCTGGCTCTTTTTCCTTTTTTCCTTGGTGAGGAAGATTGGCCCTGAGCTAAAATCTGTTGCCAATCTTCCTCTTTTTGCTTGAGGAAGATTGTCGCTGAGCTAACATCTGTGGCAATCTTCTTCTGTTTTGTGGGATGCCACCACAGCGTGACTTGATGATCAGTGTGTAGGTCTGCACCTGGGATCTGAACCTGCAAACCTGGGGCCACCGACGCGGAGTGCATGAACTCAACCACTATGCCACCAGGCTGCCCCCTTGAAGCCTGTTTTTTTAAATTAATTAATTATAAAATATTTCTATTGTACAAAATGTTAGAAAGAAAAAAATCAGTCAGCTCTAAACACCTCCTTTAGATAGGGCATGAAGACCACTGCCTATGGTATCCCCAACACTGAGACCCAAGGTGAAAATTAAAATAAGCATTCAAAAGAATATGTCTTTGTAGCATGTTACACTCTTACACCATAGTTTAACAAAAATAAAGAAAGGTTGATTATAGTGCTGGAAATAGTTTTTATCTTATATCCAGCCAATTTTGCTCATTTGTGGCTCATTGCCCCGTCTCCTGCCCTAACCACCATGCCCACCACCTTTAGCAAGTGCTAACCTAATCCCAGTTAAATTGAATTTCTCCCTGTTTCAACTCAGTAGCTTCTTTGGCCTATTGCCTTTATCATGTGGTCCCGGAGTACAAGTCAGTGAAAGAATTAACATGCGAGGCCTAGCATGACAACACTAATGCCTGGCAAAGATCATCAGCCTCCTAGAGATAACATCTATTAAGCAATTAATGGGCTATTTAGGAAACACGAGCCAGAAAACAGAAGAACTAGAACTTCCCCAAGAGATGCTAAAAAGCAAAAATGCGCTGGAGTTAAAAATTGAAAAAAAATTAAACCCAAGAATTTATCCCAATGTTATTGCAGGTGTTTCTGGATGGACTGGATGAACCTGAGGTGAATGATTTCAAAACAAACAAAAATTTTAAAATACGCACCAGTATAATTTAGCAGGTAATCAGAGCTGCAGAAAACTACCTTTATGTGGAAATAATTAGTATGCCAGAGCTACTCAGAGGAGCAGCATTTATTGCTAATAACTGATGCTCAGGTGGTGTGGATCATTCTATCACCCAAAACTAATTAAGGGCCTTAAAAAGGAGGAGGGAACCCACACAGGGAGACAGAGAAAGCTGAACAGATGGGGTGGCTCAAGGGCTCAGTGAAATGGGAGGCCTTCCTCGCAAAGGGAACAATGAGCCTGAAAATTCAGGCATGCGTGCACACGAGGCCGCCAGGCCCCCTGGCATGAGCGCTGGGAGTATTGGGGAGCAATGAGATGAGCTGGCAGTTGCAGAGCACTTCCTCTGTGCCAGGCACCTTACCTGACAGAAACCTCCCAGTCGGCCCTGTTTGCAGAAGAACGGATTGAGGCTTAAGGAGGCCTTGGAAACTGCTTGAGCTCACCCAGCTGAGAAAGTCATGGAGCTGGCCTTGAAACCCAGGCATTCTGATGCCTCAGCCCATGACCCTAACCATGGTGCGCTATGTCTCAAGGATGCAAAATTCAGCTTCGGTGACCTTTTGCCATCTCTGAGACCAGTTTCACAAGGACGAGTCTTGGCCTATGTTCAGAAGTGTTCTACTTGCAACCCTCTCTCTCCACCCCAAATCAGAATTTATTTGTTTTCAGAACTCCGGTCTCTGAGCTGCAAAATATGAAAAATAAATTTTAAAATGAATAAATGGCTAATAATATGTTATCCCTTGATCTTAGCAACATATTTACAACTAACAGAAATATAATGTTACAGTAAAAGACGTAGCTCTAATTTCGCTCATGGAGGCCAAATCCCGGAGGAGGAGTTTTGGGACCCACGTGTTTTTCCTTAGTCCTTCATCCTTACCCCATAAAGAGGTGCCTACTTCCTGTGTGTGTGGGTTTGCTGGTAAGTTTCCTGTAAGTTGCAAGAAACAGAGCCCCACTCAAGTTGTCTAAAGTAATGGGGGTTTGTTCTAAGGGTGGATGTGCAAGCAAAAAATACGCATTTCTCAACTGTTGGACTAGACCACAGAGAAGAAGAGGACCCACAATGAAGCCAGGCCTCCAGGCTCTGCAGAGCAGTTCAGAAATCGACAAATGGGGGACTGAGTATCCATCACCCTCTCAGCAACATAATCTGCTGAGCCCTCTTTCAGAGGCCAGCTTCTCTCAGTCTCTGCTTCTACTGCGTTTATTTTCACTGTCATTCTTCGCCATATTGTGTCTGCTCACTCACAGACTGCTGCTCACTCGTGCTAATTATAGAAACACTTAGAAAATATCAGAGGTAAAAAATAGAACCACCATTCAAGCATATCCTTCAGTGTTTTATATATTTATATATATGTGTGTGTGTTAAAATAAAAAGGTCTATTCAGCAAATAGTGCTACAACAACTAAATGCCCACACAGAAAAGAAAAAAAAGGAATCTCAACATTACTGCAATTCAGACACAAACTTTAACTCAAAATGTATCATAGACCTAAACGTAAAAGCTAAAACTATAAAATTTCTGCATAAAAACACACAAAATCATGAAGACTTTGGGGGAGGCAAAGATTTCTTGGGTCACAAAAAGCATAAACCACATTCACTGGTTGTGACAAATGGGCCATACTAATATTAATAAAAGGAAAGCTGGGTGTAGAGTGTAGGGGAACTCTCTGTGCTATTTTTGCATTTTTTAAATAAATCTAAAACTATTTTAAACTAAAAAGTTTATTAAAGAAAAGGACGAGGCATAGAATTAAAAATAAAGTCGATAAATTAAAAACTTTGGCTCCTTAAAAGACACTATTATGAAAATGAAAAGATAAGCTATAAACTGGGGAAAATATCTGCAAATCACTTATCTGACAAGCGAATTGTATAGAGCACATATAAAGAACTCTCAAAACTCAGTAATAAGAAAACAAACAACTCCAATTTTTTTTTTTTTGAGGAAGATTAGCCCTGAGCTAACTACTGCCAATCCTCCTCTTTTTTTTGCTGAGGAAGACTGGCCCTGAGCTAACATCCATGCCCATCTTCCTCTACTTTATACGTGGGACGCCTACCACAGCGTAGCTTTTGTCAAGCGGTGCCATGTCCGCACCCGGGATCCGAACCGGCGAACCCCGGGCCGCTGAGAATTAGAATGTGTGAACATAACGCTGCACCACCGGGCCGGCCCCACGACTCCAATTTTAAAAGATTTAAATAGACATTTCACTAGAGAAGATATATGGATGGCTTATAAGCACATGAAAAGATGCTTGATATTAGTCACTAGGAAAATGAGATACCATTTCACACCTATTAGAATGGCTAAAACTTTAAAAATGGACAATCTCATGAGCTTAGAGGATGCAAAACAATTAGAACTCCCATTGCTGGTAGGAATGCAAAATGGGGCAGGCACTTCGAAAAAGAGATGGGCAATTTCTTACCATATAACCCAGTAATCCTTCTCCTAAGGTTTCACCCCAGAGAAATACAAACATTATGTCTTATACACAAATGGTTCGTGAGCATCAGGAACTGGAAACGACGCAAATGTCTATGGGCTGGTGAACGAACAAATTGTGAGACGTCCATACCATGTAACACTGTTCAGCAATAAAAGGAGTGAAATTCTGACGCACACGGCATTAATGAATCTCAGAAGTGAAAGAAGCCAGCTGCAAAAGGCAACAGACTGTAGGATTCCATTTATCTAACATTCTGGAAAATGCTAAACTACAGTTTGCCAGAGACTGGGGGACTAGAGGGAGAGCATTGACTACAAAGGGGCAAGAGGAAAATTTGGGGGGTGGTAGAGTCTATATCTTGATAGGCACATTTGTCAAAACCAGTCAAAGCATATACTTGAAAAGGGAAAATCTTACTAAGCGTAAATTACATCTCAAAATGTTTTAAGGTATTTGATTGAAAAATGAAATAAAACTGTGAACATATCTTCCTGCTACTTCATATACTGATTCTCTTTTTCATTTAACATCAGAGCACTAAATGTGCTATGAAAACATGACTTTGATGACTACATAAAATTAATTGTGTGGGTATATTGTACACAATGATTGTCTCATTATTGGACATTGTTTATTTCCAATTTTCTTACATATATTCTTACATGAACCTCTCTGTACACCAACTTAGTCTTTCATCTCTGATTATCTCATTAGAACCAAACTCTAGATGTGAAATTACTTAGCCAAGAGGTATGAGCCGTAGTTCAAGGTTCTAGATATTTCTCAACAATTTGTTTCCAGAAAAAGTGGAAACATCTTATGCGTGTCTCATCATCGGAGTCCTCTATAATCGAAAACTTAAATGCATCTTTTTTTTAACACGAAGCAATCATACAAGAAAAGATTTACTCAAAGTATCTGAGGGAGGCAGCACCCTACCTGTCAGCTCCAGACCACTAAACTAAAACATCAGAAAAAGGTCTACGGGGCAGTGAGAAAATGAACAAATCTACAGAAAAGAGGAACTTCTGTGCAATTTCCAGGGGCTCTTTATAATCAAAGTTTTCTTGAATAATACTTTTCCTCAAGAAGAGAGATTAGTTTTTCCATTTATAATACATTATTTTGTATACTGAAAAACAATTAGCAAAACAACTCATCAGAATCCTATTTACACTTCTATTTTCGAGAGCGATCGTTTATGTTGACTAAGACATCCCTCTCCTTTTAGCCATCAGAGCCAATGAGTAAGAAGGTTGGAATTTTCATAGTCCACTTTCGATGTAACAAATCCTGTATTCCACAACAGAATCTTAGGCTCACAATATTCTTTCATGTGATGGTCACTATATTCAAGGTATAATTTATGCTAATGGATGACTCTCCTTTCTAACAGAAACAGAAAAACTTGTTGGTTAATTTTCGAGTGATGTCCCGATGATGGAACTAAATCTGAACGTTAAATTTAGTTTGAAATGTCCTTACGGTGAAGGAACAAAATTTCGGAAGCTTGGCCATACGATCCTGGAGTTCTGAACATCACTTTCCGTCGCTGACTTGAAAGACGAACAAGGCCAGTCTGAACAGCTCCATCTGAAGCCCCCTTTTCTGTACTACTCATGCAGGCAGGTATTTTGACTGTACAGAATTCATGCAGAACTTTAACCTGCATCGGGAGACTTCAGAATAGAGAGAAGACTCGTTTGCACAAGTCCTCACAGCGGGTTGGTAGTTGTGCTGCCTGTGAACTCAGCTTCCAAACCTTGAACTCTCTGTACTTAGCCCACCCTACCTTGCTCTCTGCCCCACGTTGGCTGGGCTAACTCGTTTGACTGTACATTTTAGGTTTCCCCTGCCAGAATGCTTGCTCTGTGAAATGAACGAAAAATCACACCAACGAAGGTGCCACTCCAAACCATCTTTAATATTCCATTACATCTTCCAGGATTCAGAGGGGACCAAAGCCAACTTCTAAAATCAAAGAAAAGTATTTAGAAGGAATTTTTTAACAACAACGCACATCGATTTCTAGATCTAATTTTATTATTTCTTCTTCTTCTTTGGGATTTACTTTCTGTTTTAAGGAAGATGCCCCATGATTTGAGTCACTGGAAAATGATTTGAATAGGTGATCAGAGTAAATATCACATCCCTCCACTGCGATCCTCTCACTCTCTCTCTTGAACACACACACACACCCCGCTATGTCCCACAGATGCCCAAAATCTACCCAAGCTGCCCCTGACCCTGCGCCATCGCCGATGCCTGAAACTCCACCAGCACTCAGGACTAGGCCGCCCAGACACCCTTACAAAGGCCAGCCCAGAGCACGAGGGAAGGAGGCAGTGTCCCTCAGGCCCACTCCCCTGGCTTTTGAATCATCTCTCCTTTGAGGTCTCCCTGCCTCTCATCTCACTCTGCTGTCACAGCCCCTTCCCCCAGCCACGACTACCTGAGAAATCTACCTTGTGTTTGATTCCGACAGCAAAACACAATAAAGGTCCAAGAAGGGCTAAGCCCTCCTAGGCAAATAGATGGACAGAAAGAACACTTGACAGAGTTCTCGTCCCAGCTGTGCCACTCACTAGCTGAGCAACCCTGGGCAAAGCTCTGTGGCTCTCTGGGCCAAAACAGTAAAAGGGGGGGGCTGGGCTGAGTTGTTTCCAGAGGTTGCTCTAAGCCACACTTTTCAAGGTCCAGTATGGCTGCACTTTAATTGGAATAAAGAGCCTTCAAGCATCCTAAAGTCCATGAGTGGTGGAGTCACTTCAGGAGCGCTGGCTGCTACAGCAGGTACAATCCGGCAGCAGCTCCTTCTTGCATCGCTTCTGAGGCGGGTCCCGAGGACAGGCAGGGGGGTTCCCAGCCAAGGGTCAAGCTCCACACTCAGGGGCCCTACAGCCCAATCTGCACTTGCCCCCAGGTTTGGGCACTCACTCAATGACTTTGTCTCTTGACCAAATGCTTCCTCAAAAACCCACTGAATATTTGTCAAACCCTTAGGATGTACAGTTTTAATGAGCTTCTTCTGGTTTGTTTTGCTTTGTTTAAAATATCTAGCTCAAGAGTAAACTAGCTTTTGGAACAAATATGTACAATTCCTCAAGATAATAGACACATCCAGGAGTCCATTCTGTATAACCATCCATAACCCCAAAGCATTGGATTCCCCTCGGTGTGTAATCAGAGAAAAGAAGCAGACAGCCACCTGCTAAACGACAATGAAAAAGGAATGGAAGGTGACAGAGTGGCCCGCCTGATGGAGTAGCTGCAAGCACTGATCGTAACAACCCCCACCCGCCTGTAAGCGCCATTGGGGCAGGGGTTTACCTCTAGAACAGATCCTGGCCGTGGAAGCCCTCAATAAATGTTTGCTGAATGGCTGAAAAAAGCCACAGGTGGATAAGTGAACTGAGAAGAAATCAAGCTAAGGCCGGCAGAGGTCAACCTCTCTCTTCTACGGTGTCGTAAGGAAAGAGCGCTCCAGCATGGCGGCCAGAGGGAAACATCACAGGGCAAGAGAAGGAGCAAATTCTGTTAATGGTGTTTTCTCTCACGATTGCAAGGGGCAGCTGCTCCGTCCTACAGCTGTGAAGCCCACAGCTGTGCTGGGGACAAGGAGATCTGGCACAAAGGAATACAAGTACAAGGGCTGACTCTCCTCCCTCGCTAGAATGTGACCTTCCCCGGAAAGACTCCCTGGGTGCCACCCTCCCTTTCCCACCTCCCGTTCACTCCCACATGCCCTGTCCTGATTTCTGTACATCTCTGCTGCTGGGTCCATTATTCCATTTTGTTTTGGCTTTTTGTCAGCTCTGTAGTTTGTCTAAGTAGAACCTGGGAAGTAAAACTGGACAAAGGTGTTTACGAGGTAAAAGGGAATTAGAGTGTACTGAGAACCTGGTGCATGTTGTCATTGTGTCGCAGTGCCCAGAGCTATCTTTACAAACTGGGAGAGGTCTGCACTGGGACCTACAAGGTTCCCGTACGGAGGGGCTCTGGGGGTGGAGGAGGAAGGGTTTAAAACTGCGTGTGACTTCCCATGGTTACATCTGTGAAGTCTGCTTTTTACTGGTTTACGAGTAATTTGAGACAAATGTATTAACTAGCCTTCTCTTTTGGCTGCTTGTGGCAGTCAGAGCAGGAGGCACATACGAAGACTTTAGACATAAGCCAGATTGCCCTGAGGTCCTCAGCCAAACTAAACTACCTAATCATAGGAGCGGACAATTCATGCTTTTGCTCGTTCATTCATAAACTTAGTCATTTCATAAACATTGAACACCTATGCTGTACACCAGGAGAAACAGACTGCTTAAATTGATTTTTTTCCCACCTTGGGATTTCACAGTCCCATAGTACGTTCTTCTCGGAGGTGATTATTTCACTTCCTCGAAAAATGTTTATAAAGATCAGTGGGGGAGTGGGACGTGACAGATGTGGGTTCAAATCTCTGCTATGTAGATGTGTGAAATTTGCCGAAGTTCTTAACCTCTCTAAGCTTCAGTTTATTCATCTATTAAATGAGAATAATAGTACCTATCTCATAAGATTATTAGTTTGGCTTGAACGAAAAACAAGCACAGAGCGCATAGAACAGTGCCTGGTGAATGGTAGGGATCGAACCAAAGTTACCTTGTTCCCTCTGTTGTCCAATGTATTTCTCACCATTTTGCTACCAGTCTGCGCTGAGGGCAAGTCTTGTGCATGTCTGTGCTCCTCACCACAGCCAGAGCGTCCCTTGGCACAGACCGCTGTCGGTGAAGTCGACCTCATTCTCCCAAGTGAGTTTTATTCCAACATGACATTTTATGTACTACGGCTATTCTTTGCTTCCAACACATGTCCATATGAAAATTTCAAATAAGCAAATTGAGACTTTCTCAAGTTTTTTACGTTATTACTAATAAAAGCCAACATTCAAAGCTCACCAAGTTGCGGCCACTATCCTAAGAGTTTTACCCATGTTACCTCACTTAATTCTTATAAGAGCTCTAAGAGGTGGGTGCTATATTGCACCTGTTTTTCCAGCTGAGGAAACTGAGGAACAGAGGGATTAAGCAGCTTGTCCAAAGGCCTGCTGCTAGGAAGAGGCAGAGGGAGGATTTTTGAACCCAGTCGCCTGGCTCCTGGGCCCACCATCTTACCCATTGCACTGTCCTGCCCTTGCTAAGGGACTCTAAGGTTGTGATTGCTAAGTGATGTTGGGTTGCACCTAGGATCATAAGAGGCATCTTAGTTTTCAGCCAATTCATTTGATCACAAAATATTAGGAATTCATCAGAAGTTCATTCCATAAGTTTCTATAAAAAAGGGAATATATATATTCTCCATTACTAGTTCTCCTGCAAAATTTGGGAGCCCGTGTTCTGCGTACGTCTGAACTCCGTCAACACAATGCATTCATTCAATATCTACTGAGCAATTTGCACACAGCCGGCACTGCTGTAATGATAAAAGGATGAGAAACATGAGTCCTGCCAATGAGGGATTCGAGGCCTAGGAGGGGAGAAAGAGAACTACGCAAGGAGGTAATTACAGCATAATTAGTGTGAAGAAGTGTTGAGGATGCACACAGGTGAAGTAAATACCCCCTGAGACCCTTTATTTAATACAAAAGGAACAAATCCCTTTTAGAGGTCTGGAGGCATCCTTCATGGGATCTCTAAGGATAACTTTTTCACTAGTTCCACAACAACTGAGAGCTGAGCCTGGCTGAGCCAAGCTCTTGCAAGATACAACTTTCCTCTGCTCAGTTGGCTTCAAGTAAACCTGAATATTCTGCACTTCTATACATCTCGTTCTCCCTCCACCCAACCCCCAGCCCCCTCAATGCCTCCATTTCTAGAAAAATCAACATATAAGGTCAAATCAGACAGTTCTTTCCAGAGACAGAGTCTCCTCTCTAGAAAGGATTATTTCAACAGAATCCTGCCCAAGGGCTGGAAAAGCAATTCCAAGGGGTGAACTCAAAGGCTCCTCAAATGCTTGGCTTTATGGCAATTTAAGTTGTCATGGACTT
Source organism: Equus quagga (assembly GCF_021613505.1). NCBI lineage: Eukaryota > Metazoa > Chordata > Mammalia > Perissodactyla > Equidae > Equus > Equus quagga. The sequence goes on from NC_060274.1 coordinate 32,571,416, forward strand.
GAGTTAACAATAGTCAACATTATTCCCAATCTCAGAGCTGGTTTTGTACAAAGGATGGAGAGAAAAAGAATTAATACATAACAGATTTTTTAAAAAGCTCAGCTTTAAAGGGGCAAGAAGAAAATGCAGGGGAAAAATGTCCTGTCATTTATTTCACGTTAACAGTACAAGGAAAGCAGCTCTTACGGCTTTGAAGAACAAAGGAATAATAGTACTACACAAAGCAAACCTTTTAAAGATAAGTCTTATAATCTTATTAGCAGCAACTTTTTTAGTCCAAAATGTACAGGTTATGGTATTTCTCATAACTCCTTGCTGCCCTAGGGAAAAAATATTTCACTGCTTAACTTTTATCTAATTTCATGGCTATCTTTCCTTTTATTTATTTATTTATTTTTGTGTGTGTGTGAAAGATTTTTTTTTTAAAGATTTTATTTTTTCCTTTTTCTCCCCAAAGCCCCCCGGTACATAGTTGTGTATTCCTCGTTGTGGGTTCCTCCAGTTGTGGCATGTGGGACGCTGCCTCAGCGTGGTCTGACGAGCAGTGCCATGTCCGCGCCCAGGATTCGAACCGACGAAACACTGGGCCGCCTGCAGCGGAGCGCGCGAACTCAACCACTCGGCCACGGGGCCAGCCCCTCCTTTTATTTTTTTAAAGCACACCTTATCCTAATTAATAAAATAAAAAGTTTATCTTTTTTTGATAACAGAAAGGAAATCTAAGTTATACTCCTAACCTGCTTGCTCCCCCTTGCAGTACATAGCATGTTTCCTTGCACATATATTTGCTGATCAATAGAGAAGATATTTTCATTAGAGATTAAAAAAAAAGACATTTGTTCACTTATTCATCTTCCACAGGGAGAACCAACTCCTTTCAGAAATAATAAAATATTTGGGTATTGAATATGTCAGTACTCTTCCAAATGTTCATATTCAAGTTGAGGAAAAGTTTTTTTTGACAAGTTTGGTCAAACGCCTAATGGAATAATGTAAAGGAAGTGAAGAAAGTTCTGGAGGAAACAGCATTGAACGGTAATAAAAAATTGGAGCATAGGATCCAAATCTCAAAAAAACTTTAAATTTATGCTGACAAAGACCTTACAGAGCTTTGCAAACCGTATCTGAAATTTCCAGAACTGATGCTACCCCTGGGGCCACCATTGCCCCGTGATGATGTTAGAGTAGTTGTATGATGATAAGAATTAAATAAAATGCAACCTGCTAACTTAGCATAGGTTAGAAAATGTCAACAGGAAGACAAAAAGTAAAATCCTTTGTTTTTACTGTAATTGATAATTATAATTTAATTGATAATTATATAAAAGTTGCAGTGCCTCCTAGCAAGCGAGGTTCTTGCCAAAAGAAGCACAAAGCCAATATACCCCCCCGGGAGCACCCCCTAAGGGCTCATCCTGAAACTCTATTGAACAGCACAGATCTTTAACATGATGGGAAAAGGCGAGACTGGTTTCTCCGCAAAAGTATTAGATTCTAGAATTCTTATAAGTTTGCTTGAGACATTGATATGCAAAGGAAACCTTGGCGGGATTTTGGTGAAGCCAAGTGCCCTAGAAATATTACAGCTGCTTTGTGACTTGGAGAGGAAGAAGAAAAGAAATGACTTTCATGTGACATCAACCATTCCGCCTCTATTCATTGTGAGCCTGAAATGCTCATACACAAAATGCACCTTGAAGAGGGCAGGGGGTAAGTGGTCAGTAAATATTGGTGTTATTAGTACTAATGATTGCTAACATTTCTCCCAATATTTTGAAGTAGCTAATAAAGAAATTGACAGCTCTGCCATTCCACGCAGCTTGCTTCAGACGACCCTACTGCCTTAACGTGGTGCAGGCTGCATCCTGTTTTGTGAGTAAATTTCTTTCTATTTAAGCCACTGGTGGCAGGCTTTCTGTTACTTGCAGCTAAATGCATTCCTAACTGATACTACTTGCATTTAGTCAATACCACTGAAATATAGTTTCTCATTTTATTGACACACAGATAACATTAATGATGCAGCCCTTATCAAAGGTGAAATTATTAACTTAAGAACAAAACTGAATAGTTGACACTGGGAAAAGATGCTAGAAAAGATTCCTAAATGAGGTAGAGTCTTGGGGGATCCCAGTATTCTATGATATAGCATACCCTCATAAAGCAAAGTAAACTGTAGGACTTACAGTTCTCTTAGTTACTATATAACTGGAAGTTTAAGAGTGTTGTTCTTCATAAGTCCCAGCAGAAACCCAAGGTGGAGAAGGGTTTTTAAAAGAACAGAGACAGTACAATGAAAGAGGGCTTTGGACCCACCAGCTTCTACAATCAGTAAGTAGACTGGGACAGCTATGCAGCTGCAGACACAGGCGACCTTTCATGAAAAATGAAGAAAGACTCAAAGGATGAAATCAAGAGCCCAGAGGGAGCTAGAACCAGGGAAAAGTCATTCTCGGGCCTTGAGTCCCAGTGAAGGAACTGCCAACCTGTGCCCAGCTGAATTTCAGAATTGCTACAGGCCAGTGACACATGTGGACCCGCTTCATGATCAGCAGTGTCTCTTCTGGTTATCCTATGACTGTCCCACCATGGAGTGCTAGTTGGATCTTTAGTTCACAGTCCTTCAGATTGAGAGGAAGTGTACTCAAGGATGTGCATTTAAGAAACTGCACCCAAGGGGCCAGCCTGGTGGCGTAGCAGTTAAGTGCACACATTCTGCTTTGGCAGCCTCGGGTCCGCCGGTTCGGATCCAGGGTGCAGACATGGCACCATTTGTCAAGCCATGCTGTGGTAGGCATCCCACGTATAAAGTAGAGGAAGATGGGCACGGATGTTAGCTCAGGGCCAGTCGTCCTCAGCAAAAAGAGGAAGATTGGCAGTAGTTAGCTCAGGGCTACTCTTCCTCAAAAAAAAAAGAAACTGCACCTGACAAGCCTTATCCACACATGGACCTGTTGACATGACAACAGCCTGGACTTTGAGCTGACACTGTAAATGGCTGGGACTTTGAGAGGTGATTCTTAGAAGAGGGAAAGGATAATTTGCATATGAGCTGAATGTAAATAATTTGAGGCCAGAGGGCAGACTATGGTAGTTTAAAATATGTTCATAAATTCTCTTGTAGGCCCTTCAAAAGGCAGAGAATCATTTCCCTTGCCTTGAGTGCGGGCTGGACTTGGTGAATCATTTCAAAAGAATAGGATAAGGTAAAAGTGACAGTATGAGTCTGAAACACTATAAAAAGCAGATGTGATCATTCCAACAGCGTTTTAGTCTGGGGCCACTTAGGGCAGGGGCAACTAGTCATTACTACCTAGAATTCTAAATCTATCACAACTGTCAATTAAATGTGAGAGCAAAATAAAGATATTTTAGCAGAATAAAGATATTTTCAGACATGCAAAGCCTCAGACTCTATTCGCTCTTTATTAGGAAGTTATCTGAGGATGTACTCCAGTAAAACGAAGAGAGGATAAATAAAGAAAGAAGATGATTAATAATAGCTGACATTTACTGAGTGCTTATTTTGTGTCAGGCATTGTTGCGAGTGCCTTTCATGTGTTATTACATTTAACCACACAACAATCCTGTGAAGTATATACTATTACTATTATTATCTTACAGATGAGGAAATTGAGTTATGAAGGGGCCAAATAACTTAGATCTCAGATCACACAGTTTGTAAGCGGGGGAACTAAGATCTAACCCTGGGCATTCCCACTCCAGAGTCCATGCTCTTAAACACCCCCTACCTTCCCAGAGAGTCATATTACCATGATATTGTGGAACGAAGTGGGGAAAAGACCAAAGAAAAACCTCAAGATGAAAGCTACGAAGCAGGCCTGTTGAGGCCCCAATCTAAACTGGGGCAAGAGGAGAGAAGGCTCCAATAAGACAACACTGGGGGGGAATAGGATGACTTCACAGATGGCGTGATTTGGGAACACCGAAAGAGTGCAAGAAAACAAAGAAGAGCAACTAGAAAATTAAGGAAAACCAAAAAATATCTGTAAGATGGTCGTAGTCTGAATGAACCAACCAAAACATGGCCTGGTTTAAAGCGTCAATGGAGTATAAAGAGAAAGAATCTGTTTCACCCTGACGCTAGGGATGTCCTCATCCAAGAGGTCCAAGGGTTGGAAAGAACGATCAGTATTTTAAGATCTGAATGCTATTTACATAGTCATAACAATGTAAACCATTTATTGGTTTTCAATTTTTAGAATAAACCTATGAACCATCTGAAAAATACTCGATTGCAGGGCAGAATAAAAAGGTTAACAATAATGACAAAGTAAAAGTCCAAAGCTGACAGCAGGTGGAGGAAAAAGAAAAAGTGCAGAACGGATAAGGGGGACATTCGTCTTACAATGTAGGAAGTGAAAATTGATAAAATAAGTAACAAAGACAAGTATCTAATTTAAAAATTACATATTGTGATGGTTAATTTTACTTTTCAATTTGACTGGGCCACAGGGTGCTCAGATATTTGGTCAAACATTATTTCTGGTGTGTCTGTGAGGATGTTTCTGGATGTGGTTAAAATGTGAATCAGTAGGGGGCCAACCCGGTGGTGCAGCGGTTAAGTGCGCACGTTCCACTTCAGCGGCCCGGGGTTCGCCGGTTTGGATCCCAGGTGCAGACATGGCACCACTTGGCAAGCCATGCTGTGGTCGGCATCCCACATATAAAGCACAGGAAATGGGCCCAGATGTTAGCTCAGGGCCAATCTTCCTCAGCAAAAAAGAGGAAGATGGTCACAGATGTTAGCTCAGGGCCAGTCTTCCTCAGCAAAAAAGAGGAAGATGGTCACAGATGTTAGCTCAGGGCCAGTCTTCCTCAGCAAAAAGAGGAGGATTGGCAGCAGATGTTAGCTCAGGGCTAAGATTCCTCAAGAAAAAAAAAAATTGAATCAGTAGACTGAGTAAAGTAGATTGCCTCCCAAATGTGGGTGGGCCTCATCTAATCCCTTGAAGGCCTGAATAAGGCTGAGTAACAAAGAATTCACTCTCTAAGCCTGACTGTCTTGGAGCTGGGATACTGGTCTTCTCCCGCCTTCAGACTCACACTTGGAATGGAACTTACACCCTCAGCTCTCCTGCTTCTCAGGCCTTCAGACTGGGGCTGGAACTACACGACTGGCTCTCCTGGGTCTACACCTCTCAGCCTCCATAATCACGTGAGCCAATTCCTATTGATACCGTTTCTCTGGAGAAGCCTGACTAACACGCATGTGTAGGCTCACCCATTATGCCTGTTGGCCCTCAGATCCAGCCCCTGAACTTCTACAAACTACATTTCCTGAGTCCTTGCTAACTGGCTTCCAGAGTGGTTTGCCCAATGGCGGCTTGACGGGAGACAGGGAGGAGGCTATCAGCCTGGCTATTGTTCTCTCTCCCACTCCATTTTCTAGCCGTGATTTTACCTCCTCAGAGATTCCAGCTCCTTTCCGGGCAGCCCCTTCTCCTGGGATCCCAGCTCCTACCGGGCACGGTTCTGTGTTTCCCAGCCCTGGGGGTGGAGACGGCTTGCTGATGACATTCATTCCTGGCCGCTCTGCCACCCTTTGTTTGCTTCTGGCATCTCCATCACTTATGTAACTGTGTAAAATACCTATGGTGACTCATTCTCTGGCTGGACCCTGACTGAAACAGTAATCAAGACAGGAATTCAGTAATGTAAGCATAGTGGGAAGAGAAAGAGAGAAGAGTAGTGTCAGTGAACGAGGTCTCATCTTCATACAATGTCAGTAGATGGTGCCTAAAATGGATGAATCCATAAACAGCAGTACAGTACATTATTTAGAATTATGAAGATAACCAACAAAAGAATAAAAACCTGCAACAGTTCAAAGTGTTGCCTCAAACAATGGAGACAGTAAAAAGACCTGTGGTTGCCAGGGACTCAAGGGAGGAGGGAGAGAAGAAGAGATGGAGCACAGGGAATTTTTATGGCAGCGAAACTATTCTGTATAATACCATAATGGTGGACACATGACATTATGCATTTGTCAAAACTCACACAACTGTACAACACAAAGAGTGAACCCTAAGACGTGCTGTGGACTTTAGTTACTAATGGAATCAATATTGGCTAATCAATTGTAACAAATGCACCACACTAACGCAAGACATTAATAACGGGAAACTGTGTGTGTTGGGTGGGGGGAGGGTTACACGGGAACTCTCTGTACTTTCCAGCCAATTTTACTGTAAACCTAAAACTGTTTAAAAAAATAAACTCCATTAATGAAAGAAAGGAAGGAAGGAAGGGAGGGAGGGAGGGAGGGAGGAAGGGAGGGAGCTAACTAAAAGACATGGAGGAAACGTAAATGCATATTGCTAAGTGAAAGAAGCCAATTTGGAAAAGCTATGCGCAGACTTTATGATTCCAACTATACGACATTCTGAAAAAGGCAAAACTATGGAGACAGCCAAAAGAGCAGAGGTTGCCAGGCATTCACGGGGAGAGAAGTGATGAGCAGGTGGAGCACAGGGCATTTTTAGGGCAGTGGAACTAGTCTGGATGACACTGTAATGGTGGACACATGAGATTATGCATTTGTCAAAACTCATGAAACTGTACAACGCAGAGAGTGAACCCTAATGTTAGTTAATAATAAGTATCAATAACGGCTCATCCATCAGTTATAACAAATGTACCCACATTAATGCAAGATATTAATAACTGTAGAAATGGGGGTGGTGGGGGCAGGGCACTCTGTCCTTTACGGGCAATTAGTCTCTAAATCTAAAACTTCCCTAAAAAACAGCCTATTAAAAACAACTTGACTTTAAAAAAAAAAAAGTGTTGCCTCTAGGAAAGGGGTGTTTGTGGGTGAGGCAGGGCTTTCTGTTTTTTATTGTAAATCCTCATGCGCTATTTCAGGTGTTTTTGTTTTTTAAACTATGTGAATACATTACTTGGATTAAAATGTTTTTAAGTTTTAAAAAAATCTGTTTACCTATCATGACAGCCAAAATGAAACAGACCAAAGATACTAGGTGTTGGCAAGGATATGAAGTATCCAGAACTCTCTTACACTCCTCTAAAGGTTCATGTAAATTGGTATAACCACTTTGGAAAAGTGTTTGGCACGATCTACCAAGATGGATCATTTGCGTAATACGTGACCCAGGAAATTCACTCCTAGACATATACTCCAAAAAAACAATCTGTTCACCAAAGCGCATGTTCTGTAACACCCACTGAAGCTTTATGCATAATTGCCCTCAACTGGAATCTACCTAAATGCCCATCAAGAGTTGCAGAAACAGTGTAGAATATTCATGCATTAGAATTCCACACACCAATGAGAAATGATTTGCAACTACAAGCAATAACATGAACGAGTCTCGCAAACGTAATTTTGAGTGAAAGAAGCTAGGCATATGACAGCATAATTCAGTTTATATAAAGTTCAAAAACAGGCAAAAGTTAACTATGCCGTAAGAAGTCAGAATAATGGTTATCTTGGAGGGAAGATGGGTAGAGACTGGAAAGAGCATAGCAGAGTCCTCTGGCATACTGGTAATGTCTTGTGTTTTTTAATCTGAGCACTGGTTCCTCAAGTATATTGAATTTATGAAATTTCATCAAGCTGTGCTTATAATACATGTAACATATATACTTTTTCTATATATATTATGCTTCAATAATTTTTTAACCTGAGAGTTTAGAACCCTAAGTCACACCCGTTTTTCTATACTCTTTCTACTAAACACTTAGAGTAAAACAACGACGTACCTGAAAAAAATCATAGAAGAGAGAAATAGATGTACATTTTACAGGGAATTTTAGTACTTGCAAGAATCTCAATGCAACAACCCTTCTGTGAAAACTTTCACAAGCAAAAGAAGTCGAGTTTTGAGGTCAGTAGAATATTGACTCAAACTTCTGGGCCAGCCACAGCGCTTGGTGTTAGGATCGCTACCTTCCAATTGCGCTCCGGATAAGTTTATCACGTTATAGACGGTGGTTCAGGACGACATGTACCAAGACGATTGAGTACCAACATGACAAACAATCGCTCTTGTGAAATCGGCATCAGCCACAGTTTGAGCTTCTTACTGCTGCATGACTTCCATCTAAGGAAATCCTTGTATGTCAACTTCAGATACTACAACTTTGGCTTGCTCATCAAGTTAGAATATGTCCTATCATTCTTTGTGCTAAGAGGAAACAGAGCTAAATTATAGGCTTCAAACCCAAAGCCTGAAGATGCGTGTGTCAATGCTTTAAATATGAGGGTACTTTTTACTTTTGGTATTAATGTTCTGCTGTTTCAAACCTAACTATTGTACTCATTTGTTTCCTTTAACACAGGAAGGACAAACCTCACAGAAATTAATGATAATTTAGTTCCGTATATGTAAATTAACGTGGTTCTTAAGCAACCCTTACTGAACTTAATCCAAGTGAGAATTTAGTGTGGAAATGTGCAAGTTCTTGGATCAATAACTTCAACGATTACTTTGATAAATTCCCAGTTTAAAATACATAATAGCACATTTTAAATACCTTTCAGGAATATGATAAAAGAAGACCCCAAGTTTTTAAGAAAGCCTAGAAAACCTCCAACAGTGAAAACTGTCTAATGAAACCACCTCTTCTAACCTCCTGCTGTATACTTTGTCAGCAGGCTAAAAAAATAGAGATTTCTCTGCCTTCTATTTAATTCACCCACAAATTACCTTCTCTTAATTTGTCTTTTAGCTTTCCCAGAGCACACTCTATTCCAGGGAGGTGACAGTCCCAAAGGACCACTCTCAGCATACACACTTATTCTCAGCACACATGCCTCCAATTAACAGCATTTATTAAGTATTTCCTCTGTGTCTACCATTACCCTCCCTTTTAATTCTTTCAAAAGCCCGATAGTTTCTTTGACTAACCACGTTTGCTACCTGAGGAAGCTAAGGCACAGAGTTTATATAATTTACTGAGAGTTCCAACGCTTGCAAGAGGTGAAGGCTTAGGTCCACCCCAGGCACCGTGACTCACAGATACTCTATGACGCTGCCTCCCAACATTAGTAGGAAGAAACGCAGGTACAAAGACGAATTCAGGCCACATAGTGCTATGAATCCTGCCCTTGCTCATCCTCCACTTCCACCTTCTCGACTGTAAGGAAAATTGTGGCTCTACTCTCATTCTATGCTGCTACCTATATGGAACACTCTTCCTTTCTTTCATAAAATGAAAGAATGCGAGCTTCAGACCTTTTCCCACCACCACCAAAGGGGGACTTTGGGGTCAGGACTCAAAACTGAATTTTGATGCATTTTTAAAGGCTTTATTGCTGGCAAACTGGGTAATGGCTTGGGCTAGGGCATGATACATTTTCCTGGAGATTCACTCGATCATTAACGAGGTGACGTAACACAGATTCCCAAGATAGCACAAAACACATATCTCGAGACTTCCAAGAGTTTGAAGTTCACAAAAAAAGCCAAAATTTATCAAATTGTAAATTAAAACGCTTTCCAATTCACATGCAAACGTAAAATCCTATTTCAAAAATTTCAGCATCATTAGAAAAATCAGACACTGTGTATTCTCTAAAATTTATTTACAGTTAATAAGTTAAAAAGTACAATCAGATTGTAAATCTTATATGCACATCAAACTCCAAGGAAACAATTCAGTTCCATTACAAACAATAGCCTTCTAATGCACTCAAGACAGAACAGCCTACGAAAAAGTATTTTAAACACACCAATAAAGCAAATATTATGTATATGTGTCCATTAAAAACCACCAGTTTAAAGAGTGCTGTGGCAACCCTTAAAACAACAAAAAACCTTTTGAGTTCGAAATTGCTCCGATTTTTTTGTACTCAAATATTTCTCATGTTTCCTTATTGAAGAGTTTCCAGAAAAATAGTACTATCGTTTGCACAGAGCAAATCAATAGGTGTAGCCACCAGCTTCAGTGACACTTGTCCACCAGGCGACTCAAACTTGGACAAAATAAATACACACCACAACAGCGACACTTTGCACTATCAACAACGAACCTTGCCCTCGACGATCATGACATTACTCACTGGTTTCAGTAAGGAAAAATAAGTTGCTGGTTGACGGGAAGATCAAAAGGACATCGGGAATTTCAAAAGGTTATTTGACATTTAGGCACTCAGGAGTGAAAAATTAAGTAAAAGCGCAGCAAGGTGATAAACTTCCTCCCAGCTTCCTCCTCTACTTGTGCCATGAGATAGAAGAGAAGGGAAAAGAATGAATAAGCATCAGGGACTTCTTTTAGAAAACTATATACAAGCTAAGCTACACCCTCACTTCAGAGGACAGCGAATGGATGCCTCACCAGAAAGGCCACCGTGCCAAGTTCTCCTTCACATTCTGCCCAAAAGTACCCATAAGATACTTTCACTTTCCCAGGACTATACTAATCAACTAGATTAGTGGTTTCTTCACATTTTAGAAGCTGTAAAACAACTAACTTTAGCGAGGTTTGGCTAAAGAAAACTTGGCAAAAATAAAGATATTTTTACATCTTATTTCACAAACTAGAAATGGTATGATTCGTTAATAGACCGGATAAATAACATATTGAGTTCAGGATGGGCAATCAGATCCAAACTGAAATCAGACAGCTCAGAATCCAAAGAAGCATTTACGCGAGTTCAAGTGCACTAAAGTAACAAGGCATTAGAGGGAAAAATGTTAAGAATCTCAGTTAAAATAAATGCCTGGTGTCTGTCAATGGTTATGTTTCAGTTTCGTGCTGAGCAAAGTTATCCTCCCAGCTAAGTCTAATTCCAAAATCCTTGGGGAAGCTCTTTCGATAAGCTAGATGTTGAAATTACGTTCTAATATGGCCATTGGATTTATTTTTTAATTATTATAAAACTATATACAATAGTGAAGTGGTACAAATACATTTTTTTCCCTCAGGCGCTAGTTAGCTAAAAAAAGTTAACAATTTTGGGCGCAAAGAAAACCCTATGTGTCTGAAATACAATTGGCAATGGAAGCTAATAACCAAAAGAATATGTATCAACTTCCTGTCACACAAATATAATTTAATACTCTCCATCTTCTAAGTCATTATTCACTTTTAATTACTCATGTGACAGTGTTTGTAACAACGCATTATCATTGAGTAGTGAATAAAAGAATATGAGGCTTACTGAGAAACTGGCATAAAGTCATATATATATATATATTTTTTTTTTTTTTTTAACAAAACAAGAACACTGCAATTAAAGTCACAAAACCCCTACTATGGACTACTAAACTTGAAAAACTAATTTCAGAAGGATATGCCATTTGAATTCTAAGAACACAAGAGTCCCAATTGCAACACTCATTATTCTCCTAAGAAGTTGCCAAGCAGAGATCAATCTTCATATTGAGGACTTCACATGTCAAGTTCCAGCCCGGTGTGGATCGTTCCGTGGCAGAATACTTACACTTGAAATAACAGTGGTACAAAAACACTACTTGACCTTTAGATATTGCAGTAAAATATGGCCATGGCACCACTGGCTAAAACCATTAAGTCTTGCTGCCACCAATGACCAAAGGCACTTGGATGATCAAGAATCCCACACTGGGCCATATGGTAGAAACACTATTATAAACACGGAAAAGAAGGGTCAGTACTCTGGGCGGCTCGCCTGCTCCACTCCTGTGGTCTTCGGCTGTCAAAGACCGGTAACTGCAAACATAATTATGAAGGGAAATCAGACAAAAAGGAAAACTCGTGGAGCAAAAAAAGTCAACTAATCATCGTTTCTAAAAGTGATGGACAGCAAGCTGGACATTTCTTGTTACCCAACAACCAAAACAAAAAGGAAGGAGAGATCTACTTTGCCCAAAGTAACCTCAACCAGGAATTTGATACCAAGAAATGCCCCCACCCCTCTAGATCATTAACAGATCTGAGAACTCTAATGGGTATTCTGTTTGTCATTTCAATCACAAAGTTTACACACATTCACTTCTATGCTATTGTCCTTTTAAAATAAATTACGCTCAAAATATTCCTGTATTTGTACGTTAGACAAGTACAAGGAGGCCAAATCATTTCCAATCGGGTTTGATCCATCTCTTTAACCAACACCAGATCTTTCTAAGTCCTTCATTTGGTTTTTTTTTTAATCACAAGCCATGTGGTTTCAATGCACTTTAATTTTTATTCAATTGAAAAAGATTCAACAAGTCAACTTCTCCTAAACAAAACTTTATACGAGTTTCTACCATTTTCTTGAGGAGCTCAGTAAATATAAACATTAAATTTCAATATAAAATCTTTAGAAACACCTTAAAAACGTTTAAACAGTTGTACTTTGCATCTCTTTGTTTGTGTTCACTGAGCCCATGAAATTCACCCTTGCACTAGGAACAGTCACAAGCTTGAATCTCTTAGAAAATATCCTTGGTCAAAGCTTTGGAATCCAGTTAGAACGAGGAAGCGAGGGGGGCTTCAGAATACCCTGAGCGCGAACTAGTGCAACGCCGCAAGACACGTTCGATCTTCCGTCCAGAAAGAGGGGTGGCAGTCAAAAAGAGGAAAAAGCGGGGTGGCCGTGGGGGTGGGGTCCAAAACAAGTAAATTCTGGCTTTAGAACCCAAGGACGAAACCGAATTCCTTTGGAAAAATAGTAACTTCTTCGGAGGACTTCCAGACCAGTGAGGTAGAGTCCAAGAGAGGAAACGGATCGGCCCCTTCAGTCCTGGAGACGTCGCGAGGCGGGGCGGGGAGGCCGGGGGAGCGGCCCGGCGGCACAGCCCTCCGGGGCCTGCTCCGCGCGTAAAGTGCACTAGGGGACGGGTCCGGGTCGCATCTGTAAACACTCGACTGACACCTGCGCGGCCGTCCGCGGCGGGGGGCGGCGGCGGGGCTCACGACCGCGGCACCGGGAAGCGCCGCAGCCGCACCACCGGCTCCAGGTCCACGCGCAGCACCTGGCGCGCCCGGCGCCGCGCCGCCGCCAGGCTGCGCTCGGCCCACACGTCGCCGCCGACGCGGATGGTGGGGAAGGTGGTGAGCGTCGGCGTGGCCGCCCTCCAGATCTCCTCCAGGCTGCGGCCGCCGAAGCAGGGCGCGGGCGGCGCGGCGCCGCTCTCCTCGGGCTCGGCGGGCGGCGCCGGCGGCTTCCTGCGGCCGCCCGGGGCTCGGCGGCGCCTCCTCCTGCCGCGCGCTGGTGCCCG